>NC_092707.1:126749185-127075234 GCF_047496885.1 Scyliorhinus torazame | reverse complement strand
CACGGCCTTCATCCGGGCAGACTCGACGATTCCTGACATGTTCGAGGCGCCTCCCCAGCTGGAGGATTTGGCTCCTGGGTGACAGGGGTTATTCACAGCGGTCATGGCTGATGACACCGATCCGGAGGCCACAGACTGATGCCAGGACCCTCTACAATGACACTCACGCAGCGACCAGGGGCGTGCTTGAGCAGTACTTCAACCTGCTGAAGATACGGTTCAGGTGCCTGGGTATCTCTGGAGGGACTCTCCAGTGTGACGCTGAGAGTGTCGCCCACATCATGGCGGCCTGTTGCACCCTCCACAAAATCGCGCAGCAGAGGGGCGAGGTGCTGGAGGAGGAGGTTAAACACCGGTCCTTGTCCGACGAGAAGGATGGGGGTAGGGTGAGGATAATAATCTTTACTGAGTAGGCTTACATTAACACTGCAATGAGGTTACTATGAAAATCCCCTAGTCGTCACACTCTGGCGCTTGATCAGGTACACTGAGGGAGAATTCAGAATGTCCAATTCACCTAATAGCATGTCTTTCGGGACTTGTGGGAGGAAACCTGAGCACCCAGAGGAAACCCAAGCAGACACGGTGAAAATGTGCATACTCTGCACAGACAGTGACTCAAGTTGGGAATCAAACCTGGGACCCTGATGCTGTGAAGCATCAGTGCTAACCGCTGTGCTACCGTGCCGCATAAGAGGCCGCAGGATGTTGTTATGGGCCAGGGTTTAGAGAACCCCAAAGTGTATCATGCAGTTCACCTGACCCACAACTTTTAATAGATTGTGGTATGGGGAGCACACGGCCCACTCTACAGGTGTGGTACAGCAGAAATGGAAAAGTATTTTTTTAAAGCAAAACAATGTTTGTTCTATGAACTCAAGTTGATCTTTTTAAAACATACAGTGAACATCTTAGCAACCATTAATTCAAATACAACCCCAAAGAATGCAACACGAAGTAATCCTTCAAGCTTTCCTTTTAATATCCATAAGACACACAACACCTTTTACCAGAAGCACGTCAGGTTAAAGTCACTACTGTTATTAGTTTTAAATCACGAGGATCGATTTACAGTCTTTAGATTACAGAGAGAGACTCTAATACACATTCTGGCTGTGACTGCAGCTATCCAGCTCTGAAACAAAACTAAAACACACTCTGCAGCAAACAGCCTAAAACGAAAGTAAAAAGCTGACAGACAGTCCAGCTCCACACACTCTGTGACATCACTGCAGGAGTAAACACGCATTTCTTCTTAAAGGTACTCTCACATGACATGCTTGTCAATAGCTCTAGAGTAGGATTAAGTGAGTACAGGTGTGGTACAGCAGAAATGGAAAAGTATTTTTTAAAGCAAAACAATGTTTATTCTAAGAACTCAAGTTAACCTTTTAAAAACATTTAATTCAAACCATTAGTTCAAATACAACCCCCAAAGAATACAACACTAAGTAATCCTTAAGCTGTCTTTTTAACACCCATAAGACTTCAAAGAAAACTTTTAACAGAAGCACATCAGGTTAAAGTCACTACTGAGAGCAGTTATTAGTTTTAAATCACAAAAGGGTCGATTTACATTCTTTAGATTACAGAGAGAGACTCTAATACACCTTCTGGTTGTGACTGCAGCTATCCAGCTCTGAAAATGAAACTAAAAACACACCCTGCAGCAAGCAGCTTAAAACGAAAGTAAAAAGCTGACAGACAGCCCAGCTCCACCCACTCTCTGACATCACTGCAGTAATAAACACGCATTTCATAAAGGTACTCTCACGACAGATATTTATATACACACCCATTTATAAACAGCCATTTCTTAAAGGTACTCTCACATGACAACACCCCCCAAGAAAAAAAAAATAAACCATCAACTTCAAGATAGTTTCATTTCTCACTTTTTCACCATCCTTTAAGAAATGCACACGGTAAACATACATTTTCGTTTCAAAAAACAACACACAGGGATAATAATATAGTCCATTTTTTTTTGTTCCTCCAACTGAAATCCTTCTCAATTGACAGTCTCTTTGAACAAGAAGGTCTCTGCACGCTCCATCCATTTCTCTATGCCTCGGCATTTCTCTTTAAAGTCAGATACTTTAGCTCAATCTGATCACAGAGTCCCTTGTAATTCTCCAACATATGAGCATTGGTTATCACAGCTTTCAGGCAGTCAAATGCCTGTTGAAAGTCTGCTGTCCACTGACATTTTCGACGTTTCTTCAGCAAGTCCATCAGTGCAGCAACCACGTTACAAAACTTTTGCACAAATGTTCGATCAAATCCAATCATGCCAAGAAATCACATTATTTCCCTTCGTCTTGAGGATATTGAAAACTCCTCAATAAATGTTGGTTTCACATCCCATGTGGCCAGTCGACCCTGTCCGATTGAACGGCCAAGGAAAGTGACTTAGGCTTTTTCAAATTCACTTTTGGCTTGGTTTACTACCAAACCCGTCTCCTAAAGTCGATCGAATAACTCCATCAGATGTTTTAAACGTTCTTTCCATGTCTGGCTGAAAATTACCAGATCGTCGATGTATACCGCACAATCGGATAATCCAGAAACAACTTTGTTAGTTAACTGTTGAAATGTGGCTGGGGTGCTTTTCATGCCAAATGGCATAACTTTGAATTGGTATATACCATCTGGAGTCACAAAAGCTGAAATCTCCTTCGCCCTTTCGGATAAAGGTACCTGCCAGTAACCTTTAAGTAAATCCAGTTTGGAAATAAAAGATGATTGTCCCACTTTCTCAATGCAATCCTCCAAACGTGGGCTAGGATAAGAGTCCGTTCTTGTAACTGGTTTAGGTACCATCACTATGGGTATCCATTAGCTGCAACCCACTTCAATTATGCCATTTGTAAGCATTCTCTCAACCTCTTTGTTAACCTGTGCCAATTTTAAAAGGTTAAGTCTACATGGATGTTGTTTGATTGGAAGAGCATTTCCCACATCTACATCATGTATAGCTATTTTAGTACTTCCCAATTTATCTCTACAAACTTGCCCACGTGATATCAATAACTCTTTCTGGTCAGTCCGTTTTTCCTCTGGAAGGTAACTCAAAAATTTATCCCAATTTTTAAGAACATCCTGATTTTCCAATTTAATTTGAGGTATGTCAATTTCACATTTGGTTCGTCACTTTGAGTTAGAATCATTAAAACCTCCGTTTTCTCTCCCCTTTCAAAGTACGTTTTAAGCATATTCACATGACAAACTCGGTGAGTCTTCCTTCTATCTGGTGTTTTTTACCACATAATTCACCTTACTTAATTTGCTTTCAATCTGATAAGGTCCACAAAACTTTGCTTTTAAAGCTTCACCTACCACTGGTAACAACACTAAAACTTTATCTCCACTGGCAAAACTACGAACTTCGGATTTCTTGTCCGCTACCCGTTTCATCGCATTTTGTGCAACTTTAAATGTTGTCCAGCCAATTCACCTGCTCTATTTAATCGTTCTCTAAAATTTGACACGTAATCCAATAATGTAATTTCAAATTTCTCACTGACCAATTTTTCCTGAATTAATTTATGTGGTCCTCTCACCTCATGACCAAAAATTAATTCAAAAGGACTAAATTTGGTTGACTCATTAGGAGCATCCCTAATTGCAAACAGTACAAATGGAATTCCTTTATCCCAATCCTCTGGATCATCTTGACAATAAGCCCTCAACATTGTCTTTAATGTCTGATGCCACCTTTCTAACGCTCCCCGCGATTCTGAATGGTACGCAGTTGATTTAAATTGTTTTATTCCAAAGCTATCCATAACTTCTTTAAATAATCTTGAGGTAAAATTTGATCCTTGATCCGATTGTATTTCTGTGTATAGTCCATATCTAGTAAAGAATTTAAGTAACTCCTCCACAATCTTTTTAGCTGTAATGTTACATACTGGAATGGCCTCTGGAAACCTAGTAGATACACCCATTATAGTCAAAAGATATTGATTCCCACTTTTTGTTTTAGGAAGCGGTCCTACGCAATCAATTCGGACCCTTGTAAAAGGTTCCTCAAATGCTGGAATGGTATTAAGGATGCTGGTTTTATCACTGCTTGAGGTTACCCTATCATTTGACATGCGTGACATGATTGACAAATTTAACTGCAAATTTATGTAGTCCAGGCCAAAAAGATGTTTCTGCATTTTAGCTTGAGGTTTCCTTATCCCAAATGACCCCCCACTGGTACCTCATGTGCAACTCACAACACCTCCTTTCTCTACCCTATCGGCAATGCTACTTGATGAACTTCTGCCCACTTTTCATCTGCCTGCAAATGTAAAGGTCTCCATTTTCTCCTCGAGACATTACTTTTACGGTAATAACACTCTGGTATACACGCAGATTCCTCTTCCGTATATGCTTTCTGATACATCCGTTTTATTTCTGCATTTTTCTTTTGTAACTCCGCCAATTTTCCTGAACTAAAAATATCCGCCTCATCCTGCACCTGTTCTTGTTCTTTTTCAACCATCTGATCAAAAATTGTTTCTGATAATTGCACTTCAACTTCAACACTTTGATTTCTCCTCTTGTCTTAACCTGTGACTTTGCGAACTTGTTACTACACAATCCAGAAAAGTCCGAGGATATACGTCCTTCAACACTTCAGTTGTCTGATTTTCCACTGGCTTATCAACCACAGTAGGCATCACTCCCACCTGCAATCCAGCTACCTCATTACCCAAGATAAACTGTATTTCTGGACAAGATAGTTTATTACTCCTACTACCACTTCACCCCTCTTCAATGGACTTTCCAATCTTACCTTATATAATGGAACACTACTCCTCTCACACTGAATTCCACATATTACCACCTTTTCTGGCAACATTCTTCCCAAACTACATAACTCCTCATCTCTTACCATTAAAGGCTGACTAGCTCCCATATCTCTTAAAATTGTGACTTCTTTACCTGCTCTTCCTGATACACATGAGTAAACTTTACCCACACAAGTAAATTCTTTGAAGAGATCTGGCACCTTCTTATCAATCACCTCTTGATCAGGCTGTATAATCTTTTGCACCTCTTTCGCTTCACTTGGGCTTTCCTTTACCACTCTAACAAACCCCACTGTCTTATCCTGTTTTACCACATCAGCCTTTCCAGTGCTTTTCATCAACCACCAGCACTGTGACTTTACATGGCATAGTTTATTACAGTGAAAACATTTGAAATTTTTCAATTCTTTTCCACCCTCCTGGATTTCTTTTTTAGTCGAAGATACACTCTCCTTATTATCTCCCATCAGATCACTTTTACCTTTACCACTTGAGTATTTCTCATGTCCCCAGTTTCTATCCCTTACAGGCTGAAACTGATGTCGGAAACCAAGCTTTGATTTATGAACTAATTCATAATCATCTGCCATTTCTGTTGCTAATCTTGCAGTTTTAACCCTCTGCTCTTCCACATGAGTTCTCACTACATCAGGAATTGAATTTTTAAACTCCTCCAAAAGTATAATTTCTCTGAGAGCTTCATACGTTTGGTCTATTTTCAAGGCCCTTATTCACCTATCAAAATTACTCTGTTTGAGCCTTTCAAACTCCATGTATGTTTTGACCAAATTCTTTCCTTAAATTTCTAAACCTTTGTCTGTAAACTTCAGGCACTAGTTCATATGCACCTAGGATGGATTTTTTCACCTCCTCATATGTCCCAGATACCTCCTCCGGTATGCAAACACTTCACCAGTCCTACCTATCAGCTTTGTTTGAATCACTAATACCCACATGTCCTGTGGCCATTTCATTTGTTTAGCTACCTTCCCAAATGAAATGAAAAAGGCTTCAACCTCCTTCTCGTCAAACCTTGGCAATGCTTGGACATATTTAAATAGATCCCCACCAAGCCTTTGACTTTGACTCTCTTCCTCACTACCCTCTTCACTATCATCCAACTGTACGTTTCCCTTTACGTCTGCCAATTTTAACTGATTGTCATATTTCATGGCCATTTTCTGAAGTTCAAACTCTCTCTCTTTATCTTTTTCCCTAATCTGTATCTCCCTTTCTCTTTCTTTTTGTTCTGCTGGGGCTATTCTTTCTTTTCTTCTTCTCTCTTCTTTTCTTTTTCCTCTCTCTCTCTTTCTTTTTCCTCTCTTTCATATTCAAGCTGCTTTAATTCTTTCTCATGTTCCATTTGTTTAATTTGTACCTGAATTTGTGCCTTTTCCAACAAGTCAAACTGTATCTCAGGCAAATTTATATGCTTAGCCACTGCCATAATTACCTCACCTTTTCACATTTTGTCAGGTAATGTTAATTACAATGTTTTTGCCAAATCTAACAGTCTGCTTTAAGTCTCTGTCCGTAAGGTACAATGTGTGACCGCCTCCAGCCCCCAAAACTTCAGAACCTCTGAAAGAGTCATTGTCCACAACAGACTCCCTACTTAAACTGAAATACCACACCTGAAAAGCAACCACAATATGCTCACCCCTCACTGTCTTTAAGTTCACTAAGCCGACTTCCGGGTGCGGCTATGCAGAGCTAGGTCGCATATTCGGGAGCTCCCTCTTGGAACGGACTTTTGGGCTCTTTTACAGGGCATTTGTTTGACATTTCCTGGTGTGGGAAGAAGACTGCAGAATTCCCCTGACAGTGTCCCCCAGGAATGTTATGTCTTTTGGCTACCAGACCCGGCAGAAACAGTAAAAGAACAGTAAAGGAATAGACAAAACCCTCTTCCAGCATGCAGGCGGTGGAAGGGCAAGCTTAAAGCTGCAATCTGACTTGACTCTATCAAAGGTGAATTCTAGCAGCAGAGGGAACAACTGTGAAAAGATCTACCAAGGCCATTGAAGAAGCAGGGACGAGGCTTCCGGTGGCGGCCATGGAGGAGTAGGTCGCGCATTTGGCAGCTCCCGCCTGGAACAGACTCTCAGACCTTTTTCAGGAGTTTCCATAGACATTTTGGGGCAGACTGGTGAAGCGAACACTGCCAAAAGGATTCCCTCTCGACTTCCGGTTGCGGCTATGCGGAGCTAAGCTGCACGATTCGGCAGCTCCCGCTACCACGGACTTTCGGGCTCGTTAGAGGAGCCCCAACTGAACTTTTTTTTTTTTCTTTGACGCAACTCGTGGGGAAGGGAAGAGAGAGGTCCCCCTCCAACTTCTATGAAACGGACCAGAAGTGTAATGGCCAAAGGAGTGACACTGGAGCAACGGGAGAAGCGAGGGAAAGAAAACAAAATGTCGGTGGCCAGGGACAAAGGGGAGCTACAGGAGTTCATCAAGCTCTGCTTCGAGGAGCAGCGCGAGGAGATGCGCAAGGAGATGTTGGCGCCTATGCTTTCGGCAATTGAAGGACTCGGGACCACCCAGAAGGCCCACGAAGCTAAGATCCAGGAGGTACAGAAAAGAGTCAGTCAGAACGAGGACGAGCTCGTGGGCCTGGCGGTGAGAGTGGAGCAGAATGAGGCGCTACACAAGAGGTGGGCGGGAAGACTCGAAGACCTGGAGAACAGGTCGAGGAGAAAGAATCTGCGAATCCTGGGTCTCCCTGAGGGAGTGGAGGGGGCTGATGCCGGGGCATACGCGAGCACGATGCTCGAGGCGATGATGGGCACGAAGGCCCCTTCGAGGCCGCTGGAGTTGGACGGGGCACATCGGGTGCTAGCGAAGAAGCCCCAGGCAAATGAGCCGCCAAGGGCGATGGTGGTGATGTTCCACCGGTTCACGGACAGAGAGTGGGTCCTGAGATGGGCCAAGAAGGAGCGGAGCAGTAAGTGGGACAATGCAGAGATCCGAATATACCCGGACTGGAGCATGGAGGTTGCAAAGCGGAGAGCGGGATTCAACCGGGCCAAAGCGGCATTGTACCGGAAAGAAGTGAAATTCGGAATGCTGCAGCCAGCGCGACTGTGGGTCACATACAAGGGCCAACACTATTACTTCGAAACGCCTGAAGTGACGGGGACCTTTGTACAAGCCAAAAAGTTGGACTCTAACTGAGGGTTTGTGAGGGTGGGGGGGATGTTTTGGGGTTTGATGTGTGATGGTTGTTGTATATAGGGGGTCAATCACGCGCAGGAAATGTTACATGGGCTGGGGGAGAGAGACAAGGCCGCGACAGGAGCTGCGCCAGAGGGGGCGGAGAGGGCTTTGGAAAGCGCGGGGTGTTTTCCTGCGCGCGGGAAGAAAGGCGGGAAGGGGAACGAAGGAATGCATATGGATTGGGAGGTCAATGGGACAGCGGGGGAAGCCGGGGTCAGCAGGCGTCAGCTGACTTACGGGAGTGACATGGGGGGAGCAAAAAAGCTAGACAGGGGTCTAGCGGGGGGAGGGGAGGGGGGGAAAGGGGGGAAAAAGGGTTGCTGCTGCACTGGCCGAAAGGGAATGGGACACAGAAGAGGTGGTCGGGACAGGAGTCCCCCCTCTGGGGAACTGGAGGGTGAGGGAGGCGTGGACACGGGACTGGCCCAGAAAAGGAGATGGCTAATCGGCGGGGCGTGGGGGGGGGGCGGGGTGGGGGTGGGGGGTGAGAGCCCCTCCAATCCGGCTGATAACATGGAATGTGAGGGGCCTGAATGGGCCGGTGAAGAGGGCTCGAGTGTTCGCGCACTTAAAGGGACTGAAGGCGGACGTGGCCATGCTCCAAGAGACACACCTGAAGGTGGCGGACCAGGTCAGGCTAAGAAAGGAATGGGTAGGACAGGTATTCCACTCGGGACTGGACGCGAAGAGTAGAGGCGTGGCAATATTGGTCGGAAAGCGGGTGTCATTCGAGGCCAAGACTATTGTAGCGGACAATGGAGGGCGATATGTAATAGTGAGCGGTAGGCTGCAAGGGACGTGGGTGGTGTTGGTAAACGTATATGCCCCGAACTGGGATGATGCAGGATTCATGAAGCGCATGTTGGGGCGCATTCCGGACCTGGAGATAGGAGGCCTGATAATGGGAGGGGACTTCAATACAGTTTTGGATCCAGCACTGGACCGCTCCAAATCAAGGACTGGAAAGAGGCCGGCGGTGGCCAAGGTACTTAGGGGGTTTATGGATCAGATGGGGGGAGTGGACCCATGGCGGTTTGCAAGGCCGCAGGCCAGGGAATTTTCTTTCTTCTCCCATGTACACAAACCCTACTCCTGGATAGATTTCTTTGTTCTGGGTAGGGCGCTCATCCCGAGGGTGGAGGGGACGGAGTATTCGGCTATCGCCGTTTCGGGCCATGCCCCGCACTGGGTGGAACTGGAGCTGGGAGAGGAGAGGGACCAACGCCCGTTGTGGCGGCTGGATGTGGGACTGCTGGCGGACGAGGTGGTGTTTGGGAAGGTGACGGGGTGTATCGAAAGGTACTTGGAGGCCAACGACAACGGGGAGGTGCGGGTGGGGGTGGTATGGGAGGCGTTGAAGGCGGTGATCAGGGGAGAGCTAATTTCCATTAGGGCTCATAGGGAGAAGACAGAGGGTATGGAAAGGGAAAGGTTAGTGGGGGAGATTTTGAGAGTGGACAGGAGATACGCAGAGACCCCGGAGGAAAGATTACTTGGGGAAAGACGACGGCTCCAGACGGAGTTTGACCTGTTGACCACAGGGAAGGCAGAGGCACAGTGGAGGAAAGCGCAGGGGGCGACCTACGAGTATAGGGAAAAGGCTAGTCGGATGCTGGCACACCAGCTCCGTAAGAGGATGGCAGCGAGGGAAATAGGGGGAGTCAAAGATGGAAGGGGAGCCACGGTTCGGAGTGCGACGAAAATAAACAAGGTATTCAAGGCCTTTTATGAAGAGCTGTACAGATCCCAGCCCCCAGCGGGGGAAGAGGGGATGAGACGATTCCTAGATCAGCTGAGATTCCCGAGGGTGAAGGAGCAAGAGGTGGCTGGTTTGGGGGCACCAATTGGGTTGGAGGAGCTGAGCAAGGGTTTGGGGAGCATGCAGGCGGGGAAGGCCCCGGGACCGGACCGATTCCCGGTGGAGTTCTACAGGAAGTACGCAGACCTGTTGGCCCCGCTACTGGTGAGGACCTTTAATGAGGCAAGAGAGGAGGGGACCCTGCCCCCGAAAATGTCGGAAGCGACAATTTCTTTGATCCTAAAGCGGGACAAGGACCCACTGCAATGTGGATCGTACAGGCCGATCTCGCTCCTCAATGTGGATGCAACGTTGCTGGCAAAAGTGTTGGCCACGAGGATCGAGGACTGTGTCCCGGGGGTAATCCATGAGGACCAGACGGGATTTGTAAAGGGCAGGCAACTAAACACCAATGTGCGGCGGCTCTTAAACGTGAGAATGATGCCATCGGAGGAGGGAGAGGCGGAGATAGTGGCAGCTATGGACACGGAGAAGGCCTTTGACTGAGTAGAGTGGGAGTATCTCTGGGACGTGTTGCGTAGGTTTGGGTTCGGGGTAGGGTTTATCAATTGGGTTAAGCTCCTTTACAGAGCCCCGATGGCGAGTGTAGTGACGAACCGGCAGAGGTCGGAGTACATTCGACTGTACCGAGGGACGAGGCAGGGGTGCCCTCTGTCCCCCCTGTTGTTCGCATTGGCGATCGAACCATTGGCCATGTCATTGAGGGAGTCTAATAAATGGAGGGGGGTGTTCCGAGGGGGAGAAGAGCATCGGGTGTCGCTATATGCGGATGACTGTTGCTGTACGTGGCGGATCCAATGGAGGGGATGGTGGAGGTCATGCAGACTCTAAGGGAGTTTGGGGAGTTTTCGGGCTGTAAGCTCAATGTAGGGAAGAGTGAGCTCTTTGTATTACAGGCGGGGGACCAAGAAAGAGGGATAGGGGACCTACCCCTGAGGGGGGCGGAGGGGATCTTTCGGTATCTGGGGATCCAGATAGCCAGGAGTTGGGGGACCCTACATAAACTGAATCTGACGAGGTTGGTGGAGCAAATGGAGGAGGATTTCAAAAGATGGGGCATGTTACCGCTCTTGCTGGCGGGTAAAGTGCAGTCGGTCAAAATGGTGGTCCTTCCGAGGTTTCTGTTTGTGTTTCAGTGCCTTCCCATCGTGATCGCTAAGGCCTTTTTTAAGAGAGTAGGCAGGAGTATTATGGGGTTTGTGTGGGTGAATAAGACCCCGAGAGTAAGGAGAGGGTTCCTGGAACGAGGAGGGTTGGCGCTGCCAAACCTGGGGAGCTACTACTGGGCAGCAAATGTGGCGATGGTCCGCAAGTGGGTTATGGAGGGAGAGGGGGTGGCATGGAAGAGGATGGAGATGGCGTCCTGTAAAGGAACGAGCCTGGGGGCATTGGTGACGGCACCGCTGCCGCTCTCGCCGACAAAGTATACCACGAGCCCGGTGGTGGCGGCAACGCTAAGGATTTGGGGCCAGTGGAGACGGCACCGGGATGCAATGGGAGCATCGGTGTGGTCCCCGATCAGGGGTAACCACCGGTTTGTCCCGGGGAAGATGGACGGGGGGGTTCCAGAGCTGGCATCAGGCGGGGATTGGAAGAATGGGGGACCTGTTCATTGATGGGACGTTTGCGAGCCTAGGGGCACTGGAGGAGAAGTTCGAGTTACCCCGGGAAATGCCTTTAGATATATGCAGGTGAGGGCTTTTGTGAG
This sequence comes from Scyliorhinus torazame, assembly GCF_047496885.1. NCBI lineage: Eukaryota > Metazoa > Chordata > Chondrichthyes > Carcharhiniformes > Scyliorhinidae > Scyliorhinus > Scyliorhinus torazame. The sequence continues at coordinate 127,063,683 of NC_092707.1, read as the reverse complement.
GCGACAGGTGAGGGAATTCCCGTTGCTCCCGGCACAAGAAGTTCAAGATAGGGTAATCTCGGGTGTATGGGTCGGGGAGGGCAAGGTGTCGGAAATACACCAGGAGTTGAAAGAAGAGGGGGAAGCGCTGGTAGAAGAGTTGAAGGGTAAATGGGAGGAGGAGCTGGGGGAGGAGATCGAGGAAGGTCTGTGGGCTGATGCCCTAGGTAGGGTTAATTCCTCCTCCTCGTGTGCCAGGTTCAGCCTGATCCAATTTAAGGTGGTCCACAGAGCGCACTTGACGGGGGCGAGGTTGAGTAGGTTCTTTGGGGTAGAGGACAGATGCGGAAGGTGCTCAGGGAGCCCGGCAAACCATGTCCATATGCTTTGGTCATGCCCGGCACTGGAGGGGTTCTGGAGAGGAGTGGCGGGAGCAATATCTCAGGTGGTGAAAGTCCGGGTCAAGCCAAGCTGGGGGCTAGCAATATTTGGAGTAGTGGACGAACCGGGAGTGCAGGAGGCGAAAGAGGCCGGCATTCTGGCCTTTCCGTCCCTAGTAGCCCGGCAAAGGATCTTGCTAATGTGGAAGGAGGCGAAGCCCCCCAGCCTGGAGGCCTGGATAAATGATGTGGAAGGGTTCATAAAGCTGGAGAGGATTAAGTTCGCCTTGAGAGGGTCTGCGCAGGGGTTCTACAGGCGGTGGCAACCGTTCCTAGATTATCTCGCGGAGGGTTAGAGGAAGGTCGGTCAGCAGCAGCAGCAACCTTGGGGGGGGGGGGGGGGGGGCGGGAGGGGACGTCCTGGGAGGGGGGAGGGGGGGGAAAGGGGGGGACTGCCTGGGAGGGTGGATGAGCAAGAGATAACATGAAGGGTTGGGGAAACTGGCACGTACGGGTAAGGGCCAGTGTACAAAGCTGTGTAAATATATCATTTTGCCATGTATATATCTTGCTCTGCGCGATTTCTCATTTTCTTTTGTTATAGGGTGGGGGGGAGTTATTGTTTTGTAAGGGAGAAAAATTGTGTTAAAAAACTTTAATAAATATATTTTTTTTAAAAAGAAGTTCACTAAGCCAATCCAATAGATCGACTTTTATCCCCCTCGAGGCCCCAATTTATTATGGGCCAGGGTTTAGAGAACCCCAAAGTGTATCATGGAGTTCACCTGACCCACAACTTTTAATAGATTGTGGTATGGGGAGCACACGGCCCACTCTACAGGTGTGGTACAGCAGAAATGGAAAAGTATTTTTTAAAGCAAAACAATGTTTTTTTTATGAACTCAAGTTAACCTTTTTAAAACATACAGTGAACATCTTAGCAACCATCAATTCAAATACAACCCCCAAAGAATACAACACTAGGTAATCCTTAAGCTGTCCATTTAACATCCATAAGACTTTTAAAAAAACTTTTAACAGAAGCACATCAGGTTAAAGTCACTTCTGAGAGCAGTTATTAGTTTTAAATCACAAAAAGATCGATTTACAGTCTTTAGATTACAGAGAGAGACTCTAATACACCTTCTGGCTCTGGCTGCAGCTATCCAGCTCTGAAAACAAAACTAAAAACACACTCTGCAGCAAACAGCCTAAAACGAAAGTAAAAAGCTGACAGACAGCCCAGCTCCACCCACTCTCTGACATCACTGCAGTAATAAACACCCATTTCTTAAAGGCACTCTCACTACAGATATTTATATACACACCAATTTACAACCACCCATTTCTTAAAGGTACGCTCACATGCCAATGTGGAAGGCATGTCTACATAAACTGTAGGTCTGAGGTGCTGCGGTGTTCCGGCAGCTCAACTGCGGGAGTCACCCGCACGGATGCCATAACCTCTCTCAGGGTGCCCGGTGGCTCCCAGGCTACCCCATGGGCTGGGGGTGCGAGTGGAGATATCCCCTGAGGCTACCTGCCGCTACCAAAGGAGGCCCTGTCTCATGTTGTCCACGGTCTGCATGCTCGTGGCCATGGAGTACAGGGAGTGGGCCATCTCCAACTTGGACTGCACCACATCACACTACGACTATACCACCACCTTCTGGGTCTGTGGCACATTAGTCAGTGACTGTGCCATCTCCCTCTGGGACAGGGAGACCTCTTTCTGTGTCTGTGCCATGTCGGGCAGCGCCTGGACAATGCCGCCGATGTTCCCAGCCATGCTGTGACTGGGCCACGCTGAGGAGCATCGCTGCAATTTCCAAGTGGCTCTGGCACATGGCTGCCTGAGAGACGGCAGCCCTGTCCTGGGACTCAGCCTGCACGTGCACAGAATGCCACAGGCCTTGGACCTGCTGATCCACAGCCAAATTTGCCACCCCCAATGCCTCCACCGTGGACAGCACCCGTGTAGCATTGCTCTGGGTGGCACGCATGGTCCTCCAACTGCACCTGCAGGTGCTAGATGCTCACCGACAACCCCTCATGTACTCACTGCCTCTGCAATTCCATCTCCACTATAGATGGGACTGCCCCTTCTCTTATATTCGTGTACTGTGATAATAAATGAATCGGTGCACGACAAAACATCTAGTTCAAGACTCGTTATTTAATATTGAATAAACTGTGGATAAAGTATTGCTAACCAAATTGTGGATCTTTTCACCATGCTATTCACAGCTTCTGTAACTCTGATCAAGACTGGCTCTGTCTGCTTCCAGTGTCCTGTTTATCTTGCGTGACACTTAGTGGTCGGAGGCTATATACACTTTTAGATATACTTTCATATACACTGGTGTTGCATATCATTACATCCCCTTTCCATGAGATTTTTCAAACATACAACACATAATTTCTGTAAACAATACACATGATATGAGTAACAATGTACTTCGCACAATTCACAAATTAATTAATTCACAAGAATTAAACTATGCTCACTAACATTATCTCTATGTACTCATTATAACTATTATACCTTAACTAACTCTGCAATACACTATGAATCTGATCTTCTTCAGCTCCAGTCTAAATTCCTCCCCTTCACTTAAGAGCCAATGTAATTTATAGTACTGTTCCTTAGCTCCCTCTAGTGGCTAGGCTTAACATAACATTAACTCTTCACATGCTGTACATTTGTATAATGTCACATCCCCTTTCTTTAAAAAAAATGTTGGCTCTGCATTTTCTTGTTTACAATATTATACAGCATGTCAACAATGATAGAACTAATGTTAGATTTACAGATTTAATCTATTTGGAGGTTTTCTACGTCTTGTAGACCTTCTTAATATTACAACAGTGTATTTGAATTATCTGGTACATTTGACAATTTAGCTTTTGGAAAGTCATTTGTAGGAAATGTGGGTTGTTGACTCGTAATAGCTGATCCTGTGAATGTAACAGGTTGTTTAAGTTTCAAGAGGTCTCTCTGTTTCTACGAAAATTCTTTCCAGATTCTGTTCTGATCACATATGATCTTGGAGTGAGTTCATAGAGTACTTTTGCAATGTTCATCCATCCACCTTCAGGATTACGAATGCATACAATATCACCTCCTTCGAGTGTAGATAGTGGTTTGGAGTTTTTATCGTAATATTTCTTTTGCTTACTCTTCAGTTTCTGCATTTTTTTATGCACGACTTGTTCATTTTATTTTTTTGTAAATTTAGTGTACCCAATTATTTATTCATTTTTTTTCCAATTAAGGTGCAATTTAGCGTGGCTAAGCCACCTGTCCTCAACCTCTTTGGGTTGTGGGGTGGAACCCACGCAGACACGGGGAGAATGTGCAAACTCCACACGGACAGTGACCCAGGGCCGGGATTCGAACCCGGGTGCTCGGCGCCGCAGTCCGAGTGCTAACCAATGTGCCACCATGCTGCCCTACGACGTGTTCATCTTTGTTTGGAACTATTAGAGTTGCTAACGTAGTACGCATTCTTCATCCCATCAATTGTTGTACTGCAGAAAGACCCGATGACAATGGTGTATGCTAACAGTACTAAGTCAAAGTCCTTTCTGTCCTCCATAGCTGTTTTGAGAAGCTGCTTCACAATTGCCACCCCTTTCTCAGCTTTCCTGTTTGCCTGCGGGTATAGTGGGCTAGAAGTTACATGTGTGAAGTTATAGTCATCGGCAAATTGTAACCACTCCAGGCTGCTAAAACAAGGTCCATTGTCTGTGACAACAGTAACTGGTATGCCATGTCTGGCAAATACATTTTTCATTGCCCTGACATCTGAATGTGTTGTTGAATCGAATAATTTGATAACCTCAGGAAAATTTGTGTGAGAGTCAATGATTATTAAATAATCACAGCCTTGAAAGTAAAATATGTCCATGGCGACTTCTGTCCATGGTTGAGTAACTGGTTCATTTTCCACCAAGGTCTGCTTACATTGTGCCAGTTGGTGCATTTGGCATATCCGATACTGTTGAATGTAGTTGTCTCTATCCTAGTGGATTCCTGGCCAATACACAGATTGATGTCCTTCATGAATTTGTGAGAGAAAGTCTTATCTAAGACATGATGGAATTACAATGCGGTCCCCTTTCAATAGAAAGTTGTTTGTTGTTGTCAGGTCTTCTCTGATGTTGTAAAAGTTTGCACATTTCCCTTTAGGCCAGTCAGTACATAGATATTGTACCACTTGCTGAAGTGTCGTATCTCGTTGAGTTTCTGCCTTGATTATTTGCAGTTTAGCATCTGTGACAGATGGCATTGATGGGATGAAGTTAGTTTGTGCTTCAATACTGAATACAATGTCTCCCATCCAAGTACTAACCAGGCCTGAGTCTGCTTAGCTTCCGAGATCGGGCGTTTTCAGACTAGTATGGCCATAGGCCTGAGTACAATGTCAACAACTTTGTTAACCTCGTGCATTGTGGCTCTGGATAACATATCAGCAAGTACTACATTTTTCGAACCAGGGAAAGAGTTGGCAGTGTGAATTCTCTGCATCAGGTTTAGCTGGATACATGCATCTACTCCAATAAGTGAGGAATTTGTGTCATCTACAATTTCAAAATCAAGTGTTATTTTAATGTCACCACTCTGAACTATGAGGTAGCATGAACCTTTTGTTGCTATTTCACTTCCATTGTAGTCTGTTAATCTACAATATGTCTTTTTATATTTTGGACTGGTTGCTAAATTTGCCCAAATTTGATTCTGTTATCAGGTTAGTGTGAGGGCCAGTGTCCAATTTAAATTGTACCTCTGATCCATTTATGACCAATGTTTTCATCCAATCTTTATTTATATCAGGTAGCTGCCTGATTGGTTTATCAGCAGTATCGTTTCCATTAATTTTAGTGATTATTATGAAGTTGTCCAGTGAAGTAGGCATAGTGAGATCAATCTTTCATTTTAAAATGTTTTCTTCTTCTTCCTTGTTTTGTATAGTATTGACTTTTATATGCTGTTGAAATGCCTTTTTCAATTGATTCTGGTTTGTTGTGTTAAATCTGCATTGTGTAGCAAAATGATTGAGTTTGTTATATGTTGTACACCTTTTCCCAAATGCAGGACAAGGTTGCTTTAAGTGGGACTGTCCACAGCGTGTACATGTCATCACGTTGGTGACGTCATGCGTAAACCTCTCGTGCGCATGCGCAAATGGACTCAATGTAATATGTTCAAAATCATATTGCATCGGAAACTCTTGCCATTCTTTGCCATTAAAACATGGACAATTATCACTCACCACAGTTTTAGGTATGCCATATCTTGCAAACGTCAATTTCGTATGCATTATCACACAACTTGCCGAGGAGCTTGACAGAAGGGCTATGTCTGGACAAATCCAATAATAGTCAACGACTGTCAGATATTCCTTGCCATTGAGGTAGCATAAATCCATTCCAACTTTTTGCCATGGGGCTGATGGTATTTCAGCTATGTTCTTTGGTTCTTTCTCTTGCCGAGTGCTGATACTTTTGACACGTTTCACATTTCCTATCATGTCTTGTATATCCTTATTTATACCAGGACAATACACAGTATGCACTTCTCAATCCCGAGGTGACCCTCATGAATTTATTTTTGCAAATCGATGCGTAGAGACGAAGGAATGACAATTCTTTCTTGCCTGAACACTAGCCCATTGACTACACTTAGCTCAGATCTGATTTCATGATATTTTGTACATGAACCTTTAGGCCAACCATTGTTTTTTTAAAAAAACATTTTATTAATGCATTTATAATTTTATAATAATAACAGTAAGTTATGGGCCAGGGTTTAGAGAACCCCACAGTGTATCATGGAGTTCACCTGACCCACAACTTTTACTAGATTGTGGTTTGGGGAGCACACGGCCCACTCTACAGGTGTGGCAGAGCAGAAATGGAAAAATAGTTTTTAAAGCAAAACAATGTTTATTCTATGAACTCAAGTTAACCTTTTTAAAACAAACAGTGAACATCTTAACTACCATTAATTCAAATACAACCCCCAAAGAGTAGAACACTAAGTAATGCTTATGCTGTCCTTTTAACATCTAGAAGACTTACAAAAAACATAACCTTTAACAGAAGCACATCAGTTTAAAGTCACGACTGAAAACATTTATAATTCTGAATTCACCAAATGAGCAAAAGATAGTCTTTTCATTGCAGAGAGAACAGCAGTACAGCTGCTTTGCCTGACTTCAGCTCCAACACTGAAAGCGAAACTAAAACACACCCTGCAGCAAACAGCCTAAAACGAAGGTAAAAAGCTGACAGACAGCCCAGCTCCACCCACACTCTGACATCATTGATAAACACCCATTTCTTAAAGGTACATTTCTTAAGCACCCAATTCTTAAAAGTACTCTCACATGACACCTCCCCCCAAGAAGAAAAAACAAACCATCGACTTCAAGATGGTTTCATTTTTCACCTTTTCACCATCCTTCAAGAAATGCACACAGTAACTATACTTTTTTGTTTAAAAAAAAATCACACACAAACAGGTACAATAATATAGTCCATTTTTGTTCTTTTTCCTCCAACTGAAATCTGTCTTGATTGACAGTCTCTTTGAACAAGAAGGTCTCTGCAGGATCCATCCACTTCTCTACACCTCGGCATTTCTCTTTAAAGTCAGATATTTTAGTTCAATCTGACCACAGAGTCCCTTGTAATTCTCCAACACAGGGGCATTGGTTATCACAGCTTTCAGGCAGTCAAATGCTTGTTGTAAGTCCGCTGTCCTTTGAAATTTTCCACGTTTCTTCAGCAAGTCCATCAGTGGAGCAATCACACTATAAATATTTATCACAAATGTTCAAATCCACTCATGCCAAGAAATCGCATTATTTCCCGTCACCTTGAGGGTATTGGAAACTCCCCAATAACTGTTGGTTTCACATCCCGTGTGACCATTTGACCCTGTCCATTTGTATGGCCAAGGAAAGCGACGTGGGCTTTTCCAAGTTCACTTATGGCTAGGTTTACCACCAGACCCACCTCCTGAAGTCGATCGAATAACTTCATTAGATGTTTTAAATGTTCTTTCCACGTCTGGCTGAAAATTACCAGATCGTCGATGTATACCGCACAATTGGTTAATCCTGAGACGATTTTGTTAGTTAACCATTGAAATGTGGCTGGTGCGTTTTTCATGCCAAATGGCATAACTTTGAATTAGTATATACCATCTGGCATCAAAAAAGCTGAAATCTCCTTCGTCCTTTCTGTAACGGTACCTGCCAATAACCTTTAAGTAAATCCAACTTGGAAATAAAAGCTGATTGTCCCACTTTCTCAATGCAATCCTCCAAACGTGGGATAGGATAAGAGTCCGTTCTTGTAACTGCATTAACCTTTCTATAGCCCACACACAACCCTTGGGTACTGTCTGGTTTAGGTACCATCACTATGGGTGAGCTCCATTAGCTGCAACCCACTTCAATTATGCCATTTTTAAGCATACTCTCAATCTCTTTGTTAACCTGTGCCAATTATAAAGGGTTAAGTCTATATGGATGTTGGTTGATTGGAACAGCATTTTCCACATCTGCATCATGTATAGCCATTTTAGTACTTCCCAATTTATCTCTACAAACTTGCCCATGTGATATCAATAACTCTTTCAGGTCAGTTTGTTTTTCCTCTTGAAGGTAACTCAACAATTTATCCCAATTTTTAAGAACATCCTCGTTTTCCAATTTAATTTGAGGTATGTCAAATTCAGAGTCATCTGGATTTGGTTCGTCGCTTTGAGTTAGAATCATTAAAACCTCCTCCTTTTTCTCCCCTTCCCTTTCAAAGTACCTTTTAAGCATATTCACACGACACACTTGGTGAGTCTTCCTTTTATATGGTGTATTGGCACATAATTCACCTCACTTAATTTCCTTTCAATCTGATAAGGTCCACAAAACTTAGCTTTTAAAGGTTCACCTACCACTGGTAACAACACTAAAACTTTATCTCCACTAGCAAAACTATGAACTTTGGATTTCTTGTCCGCTACCCGTTTCATCACATTTTGTGCAACTTTTAAATGTTGTCTAGCCAATTCACCTGCTCTATTTAATCATTCCCTAAAATTTGACACGTAATCCAATAATGTAAGTTCTGATTTCTCACTCACCAATTTTTCCTGAAGCAATTTAAGTGGTCCTCTTACCTCATGACCAAAAATTAGTTCAAAAGGACTAAATTTGGTTGACTCATTAGGAGCATCCCTAATTGCAAACAGTACAAATGGAATTCCTTTATCCCAATCCTCTGGATAATCGTGACAATAAGCCCTCAACATTGTCTTTAATGTCTGATGCCACCTTTCTAACACTCCCTGCGATTCTGGATGGTACGCAATTGATTTAAATTGTTTTATTCCGAAGCTATCCATAACTTCTTTGAATAACCTTGAGGTAAAATTTGATCCTTGATCCGATTGTATTTCTGTGGGTAGTCCATATCTTGTAAAGAATTTAAATAATTCCTCCACAATCTTTTTAGCTGTAATATTACGTACTGGAATGGCCTCTGGAAACCTAGTAGACACATCCATTATAGTCAAAAGATATTGATTCCCACTTTTCGTTTTAGGAAGCAGTCCTACGCAATCAATTAGGACCCTTGTAAAAGGTTCCTCAAATACTGGAATGGGTACTAAGGGTGCTGGTATTATCACTGCTTGAGGTTTCCCTATCACTTGACATGTGTGACATGATTGAAAAAATGTAACTACATCTTTATGTAGTCCAGGCAATAAAAATGCTTTTGTATTTTAGCTTGAGTTTTCCTTATTCCCAAATGACCTCCCACTGGTGCCTCATGTGCAACTCTCAACACCTCCTTTCTATACCCTACCGGCAATACTACTTAATGAACTTCTGCCCACTTTTCATCCGCCTGCATATGTAAAGGTCTCCATTTTCTCATCAAGACATGACTTTTACGGTAATAACACTCTGGTATACACTCAGATTCCTCTTCCGTATATGCTTTCTGATACATCCGTTTTATTTCTATATCTTTCTGTTGTAACTCTGGCAATTTTCCTGAACTAAAAATATCCACCTCATCCTCCACCTGTTCTTGTTCGATTTTCAACCATCTGATCAAATATCGTTTCTGATAATTGCACTTCATCTTCACTCTTTGATTTCACCTCTTGTCTTAACCTATGACTTTGTGACCTTGTTACTGCACAATCTGGAAAGATTCCAGGATACTCATCCTTCAACACTTCAGTTGACTGATTTTCCATTGGCTTATCAACCACAGTAGGCATCACTCCCACCTTACAATCCAGCTATATCATTACCCAAGATAAACTGTATTCCTGGACAAGAAAGTTTCTCTATTACTCCTACTACCACTTCACCACTCTTCACTGGACTTTCCAACCTTACCGTATATAATGGAACACTACTCCTCTCACCCTGAATTCCACATATTACCACCTTTTCTGGCAACATTCTTCTCCTCATAACTCATCTCTTACCATTAAAGATTGACCAGATCCCGTATCTCTTAAAATTGTGACTTCTTTACCTGCTCCTCCTGATACACATGTGTAAACTTTACCCACACAAGTAAATTCTTTAAAGAGACCTGGCACCTTCTTATCAATCGCCTCTTGATCAGGCTGTGCAATCTTTTGCACCTCCTTCGCTTCACTTGGGCTTTCCTTTACCACTTTAACAAACCCCACTGTCTTATCCTGTTTTACCACATCAGCCTTCCCAGTGCTTTTCTTCAACCACCAACACTGTGACTTTACATGGCCTAGTTTATTACAGTGAAAACATTTGAAGCTTTTCATGTCTCTTCCACCTTTTAGTCTGAGGTGCACTCTCCTTATTAAAACAAACAGTGAACATCTTCGCAACCATTAATTCAAATACAACCCCCAAAGAGTAGAACATTAAGTAATGCTTGCGCTGTCCTTTTAACATCCAGAAGACTTAGAAGAAAACATAACCTTTAACAGAAGCACATCAGGTTAAAGTCACGACTGAAAACATTTATAATTCTGAATTCACCAAATGATCAAAAGATAGTCTTTTGATGGCAGAGAGAACAGCAGTACAGCTGCTTTGTCTGACTTCAGCTCCAACACTGAAAACAAAACTAAAACACACACTGCAACAAAAAGCCTAAAACGAAAGTAAAAGCTGAAAGACAGCCCAGCTCCACCCATACTCTGACATCACTGACAAACACCCATTTCTTAAAGGCACATTTCTTAAGCACCCATTTCTTAAAGGTACTCTCACATGACAAGGAAAAATACAAATATAAACATAATGCAACAACCATCACCCTCCCTCACAAGTCCCACCTCTTCTAAACAGTAATCGAACCCCCCGCGCCCCCCCCCCACCTCTGCTGACAGTTGGTTTTCTCCAAAGATGTCGACAAATGGCTGCCACCTCCGAATGAACCATAGCATTGACCCTCTGCCTAGTGTTGACTCTGCTTAACGCATCCACCCAAAGACCTGCCTCTATCTCCCCCCCAGCTCGTCTTCCCATTTGCGCTTTAGCTTCTTCATCTGTGTTTCCTCCGACTCCTTGAGTTATTTATAAATATCCGAAACCTTCCCCTCTCCCGCCCCCATTCTAGAAACTACCCTGTCCTGTATCCGCAGTGGCAGTAGGAGCGAAAAGGTCGAAACCTGCCTTCGCAGAAAATCTGGTAGCTGCAGATACCTGAATCCATTTCCTGCGGGCAATTCAAATTTCTCCTCTAAATCCTTCAAACAGGGGAAGCTCCCATCTATAAATAGATCCCCCAACCTCTCAATCCCTGCTCTCTGCCATTTCCGAAACCCCCCATCCAGCCTATCCGGTCTAAACCGATGGTTATTGCCGATTGGAGCACAGACCGATGCCCCCTCCACTCTCATATGCTTCCTCCACTGTCCCCAGACACTCAGGGCCGCCACTAGCACCACGTTTGTGGAGTAGCGGGCCGGCGAGAACGGCAGAGGTGCCATTACCAATGCTCCAATCTTATGTCCTTGCATGATGCCGCCTCTACTCACTCCCACACCGACAAACCCCCCTTCATCTGTTCTACTTGCCGGGTCAAATTTAGTTGATGTAACAGCCCCCAGTCCCATGCCACCTGGATTCCCAAATAACAAAGGCTCCCTCCCACCACTCTGAACGGCAGCTCTCCCAATCTCCTCTCCTGTCCCCTTGCCTGGATCGCAAACATCTCGCTTTTCCCCATATTCAATTTGTGCCCCGAAAACCAGAAACTGCCTCATTCCTTCCACCCCAGCTGGGGGTTCTGACTCATATAGCCGGCTGTAAAACTCCTTAAACGCCCCGTTCACCCTGCTGGGTCCAACACCGTGTTCCCAGCTCTGTCCTTCACTCTACCTATCTCCCTGGCCGCCTCCCTTTTCCTTAGCTGTTGTACAAGCTATCTGCTGGCCTTCTCTCCATACTCATATATCGCCCCCCTTGCCTCCTCAGCTGCCCCACCGCCTTCCCCATAGACAACAGACCAAATTCCATCTGCAGCTTCCGCCGCTCTTTCAATAACCCTGCCACCGGGGCCTCCGCGTATCTCCTGTCTACCTGGAGTATTTCCCCAACCAACCTATCTTTGTCTGCTCTCTCCACCTTCCTCCTGTGGGCCTGTATCGATATTAGCTCCCCTCTAACCACTGCCTTCAGCGCATTCCAAACCATTGCTGCTGTGGCTTCCCCCGTGTCGTTTATTTAAAGGTAGTTCTGGATGGACTCCTTCACACGCCCGCACACCCCCTCATCCGATAACAGTCCCACGTCCAATCTCCACTGCGGTCGCTGGCCCCCTTCCTTACACACCTGTAGATCCACCCAATGTGGGGCATGGTCCAACACTGCAATCCCCGAACACTCGGTATCACCCCCGCTAGTAGAGCCCTGTTCAGAATTAAAAAATCGATCCGGGGGTATACTTCATGTACACGCGAAAAGAAAGAAAACTCCTTCGCTCTTGGCCGACCAAACCTCCATGGGTCTACCCCATCCATCTGCTCCATGAACCCCTTTAGTTCCTTCGCTATTGCTGACACCCTCCCTGCCTTTGAGCTCAACCTGTCCAACCTTGGATCAATGACCTTATCAATGATCAGCTTGTGTGAATCCAGGTCCGGGATCTTCCCTAACACCCACCTTATAAACTCCGCATCATCCCAGTTTGGTGCATAGACATTCATGAGCACCACCGTTGTCCCCTCCAACTTCCCGCTGACCATGATATGCCTGCCCCCATATGAAAATGAAAATTGCTTATTGTCACAAGTAGGCTTCAATTGAAGCTACTGTGAAAAGCCCCTAGTAGCCACATTCCGGCGCCTGTTCGGGGAGGCTGGTATGGAAATTGAACCCGCGCTGCTGGCCTGCCATGGTCTACTTTTTTAAAAGCCAGCTATTTAGCCCTGTGCTAAACCAGCCCCTTATCCGCAACAATTTTCCCCGCGTCAAATAACACCCGTTTATTAATCAGGATCGTGACCCCCCTTAGTCTTAGAGTCCAACCCCGAGTGAAATACCTGCCCGACCCACCCCTTCCTCAATCTGGTCTGATCTGTTACCCTCAGGTGTGTCTCCCGTAGCATTGCCACGTCCGCCTTCAATCCCCTCAAATGCACGAACACACGAGCCCTCTTAACCGACCCATTCAGCCCTCTAACGTTCCACGTGATCAGCCTGACTGGGAGGCATCTCGCTCCCCCACCCTGCCAATCAACCATCACCCTTCTTAGGCCAGCCTCGAGCTCGCGCCCCACGCCCCCCAGTCCCGCCCTTTGGCCCCCTCCGTCCATGACCTCCCATTTGTCTCCCAGCAACAATCCCTCCCCTGTCAGCAGAGCAATTCCCCCCCCCCCCCCCGCCCCCATTAACAGCACAACAATTCCAACCCCCTTTAACAAATTTATCATCTGCTGGCAGCACGGTGGCGCAGTGGGTTAGCCTCACGACTCCGATGTCCCAGGTTCGATCCCGGCTCTGGGTCACTGTCCGTGTGGCGTTTTCACATTCTCCGCATGTTTGCGTGGGTTTCACCCCCACAACCCAAAGATGTGCAGGGTAGGTGGATTGGCCACGTTAAATTGCCCCTTAATTGGAAAATGAATTGGACACTCTAAATTTTTTTAAAAACTTATCATCAGCTCATCTCCCACTGCGCTTCCAACTAGCCTGGTAGCTCCCCCTCCACCCCCCCCCCCCCCACCCCCCCCCCCCCACCCCCATGGTGCCAAACAACCTACTCACTAATGTTCTCCCCCCCCCCTCCCCCGCTCAGACATACATATTCAAAAAGCACAGTTCCAACCAAACACAAAGAAAGCACAAAGAAGATCCATCCATCTTCCCCCACCAGCACCAGGTTAACTTACAAAACTGAGCAACAGCCCAAGAATCAATATAAAAAAACATTTCACATACAGTTCAAAAGTGAGAATAACTTAACGAAATCGATACAGCATTACCCGTCCTAAGAGTTCAGTGTCCTCAGTCACCTGCCAGTCCTTTACTTTTAATAAAGTCCATCACCTCGTCCGGCGACTCAAAATAGAGTTCCTGACCTTCAAAAGTGACCCATAAACGAGCTTGATATAGCAGCCCAAACTTCACATTCTTCTTGAAAAAGGCCGATTTTACCTGGTTGTTTCCGGCTCTTCCTTTGGTTAGATCCTCACCCAGGTCCTGGTAGATGCGCAGCATGCTGGTCTCCCACTGCCTGCTTGGCCCACCGTAAAATCAGTTCCTTATCCAGGAACCGGTGCATCCACACCACCATCGCCCTCGGCGGCTCGTTCACACGCTGTCTCCTCACAAGCATTCTGTACACTCTATCCACTTCCAAGGGTTGAGCAAACGCCCCATCACCCATTAATTTCTCGAGCATATTCGCCACATAGGCCTTTGCGTCCGTTCCCTCGCAGCCCTCAGGGAGGCTGACGATCCTCAGGTTCTGTCGACGGGACCTGTTCATCAAGTCCTCCACCTTCTCTTGCAGCCTTTTCTGCTGCTCCCTCATCAGTCCCACCTGTAACTCCACCACAGTTAGCCCGACCTTGGGCTTCCAGCCCCTGCTCTACCCAGTCGATTGATGCCTTGATCGGGTCTAGACCTTCCTCCTTTTGCTTGGCGAAACCCTCCTGAATAAATTTCACCAGCTGCTCCGTTGACCACTGGGCCGCTGAGCCAGTACCCTGCACCTCCGCCATATTTTTCTGTGCAGTGGGTTTTACACATGCCTTCTCTACTCGGTTTCTCTTTCCTATACAGCCACTTCTGGTCCACATCTCCATATACTGGTGTGGCATTCCGCCTCACTATTCCATCCATTCCCAATTTTTTAAATAAAATTCGAAAAATGTCAGGATAGAGGTCTGCCACGAGTGGGAGCTACCAAATGTGCGACCTCCTACTCCATGGCCGCCACCGGAAGTCCAGGCCAACCATTGTTAAGGTTTTATATTACAATCTGCAACACCTCATCTTTTGCTGTTTCTTCGACAATTCATTTCGATTTTGCGTCTGATACTGGCAGTGCATCAGTGATAAGGGGCTAGACTCTCCATCCCGCTGCGCCAGATTTCTGATTCAACACTCCGGCTTGATGCTCTGTTTCGCCGGCTGGTCAATGGAGTTCCCCATTGTGGGGCAGCCCCACGCCGTCGGGAAACCCCCGCACTGCCGGCAATACGGGGCATCCCGCCGGCGGAGAATCCAGCCCATTGTCTATGTGAGCCTGTACATATTCTCCAATAGAGCTGACAACTTGTGCTGTTGGAGCTCTGGATAGCGCATGTACTATGACTGTATGCTTGTCAGGTGTGTATATCAACTCAAAATCATATCTTTGAAGTTTCATCATGAGACGCTATATTTGTGGAGACATTTCGCTGAGATACTTTTTAATGATTGCAATGGTCGATGATCCGTCTCAACAGTAAATGTGGCTAGGCCATATATATATATATGGAATTTTTCCAAGCCAACTACCAGCCCTAGGCATTCTTTTTCAATCTGTGCATATCTCAGACTCCGTCATTGACTGTGAAGCATATGCAATAAGTTTCAGTTGTTTCAATCTTCTTGTTGCAGCAGTACTGCACCTAGACCATCTTTTGATCCATCAGTAGATATTTTGGTGTCCCTTGTTGGCTTAAAAAACGTCAGCATGGGCGTGATTGTAATAGCTTTCTTTGGCTGGAGCCACTCCTGCTCATGCTGCTCTGCCCAAGTGAAAACATTCACTTTCTGTAGGATGTCTCTGAGACACACTGTTTTGGCTGAAAGATTGGGAATAAACTTCCCGATGAAGTTGATCATGCCTATCATTCATAGGACTCCTTGTTTATCCATGGGTCGGGGTATGTTTAGTATGGCATTAATTTTCATTACATCTGGCTCTATTCGGTGAACAGAAAGTTTGTCGCCTAGGAATGGAATCTCCTGTACTCCAAACTGGCATTTGGCCTTGTTGAGCCTCAGCCATTCCGCCTGATGCCTTGTAAGACATTGATCAGTCTGTCATTGTGTTCCTCTAAGGTGGAACGCCACACAATGATGTTGTCTACATAGACCCAGACTCCATCAGTGCCTTCAATCATATATTCCATAGCTCTGTGGAATATCTTGAATGCAGATAGAATGCCAAAGGGCATGTGAAGAAAGCAATATCTGCCAAAAGGAGCATTGAATGTGCACTACTTGGTACATTCTTGATCAAGCTTGAGCTGCCAGAATCCCTGCGATGCATGAAGATTGGGTAAAAAAATTTGCACTAGACATCTCACTTGTGATCTCTTCCCGCTTTGCAATTTGATAATGCTCCCTTTTAATGTTTGCGTTCAAATCCTTGGGATCCATACAAATCCTGAGATTGTTATTCTTCTTTTTCACGCAGGCCATTGAGTTGACCCAATCTATAGGCTCTTGTATTTTCCTTATGACTCCAAGTTGTGTCTTCCTGCCTAACTCTGCCTTGAGACAGTCACGCAATGGTGCTGGAACTCTTCGAAGAGCGTATATCACCGGTTGAGCATCCTCTCTTAATTGCATTTTATATGTGAAAGGCAGGATACCAAAGCCCTTGAATATTTCCGAAAATTACTGTACAATGGACTCCACTGAGCCACTGTTTGTACTCAGTGTACAGTCAGTGCGGTAGACTCTTCACACCAATTCCAGTGCCTCACACGCTTCATCACCCAATAATGATTCATGACCTTCAGCAACAATTGGAAACTTCAGCTTGTGCACTTTGTATTTTACTTGACGTCTAATTCTCACATACCCAAAATGTCAATCTTCTTACTGTCATGATATTCAGATGAACATCACAGCACATACACACACACATAATGATGGACAGATCAACGGACCAATCAACACACACAACACGACAGCCAATCACGGACAAGAGCATACACAGTACAAAAGCAGGGAACACGACACTTCCGAGGCACTCGAGTAGGAGAGAGCTCAGGGCACAGAACTCATTGCCAGCCACTCAGAGGCTCACCATGTGCTGAATACCAGAGTTTACTATGTTTATAGTTCAATGAAATAAAACTGCGTTGTACCATACGCAACCGTGTTGGTTCGTCTGTGTCAGAGTACCCAAAACTTCACTTACCATTGTAGTCTTTCAGTAAGACCGGTTTATTTTGAATTTGCAGCTTTAGCTGCATATTTTTACTGTCATGACAAAGGGAGAGAATGATTGATTTTTGCAGGGGCAATGTAACCTTCTGTAACAAGACACAAGAATGTGGTGTGATTTTGGATTGCAGGTAACATAGTTATTGGGCAAGTCCAGGTTTGTCAATTGTTTTTGGGACACCATGCTGGTAGCTTGACACTGCCCAGCTGGCATCTTGCTGCCAGGTGGCAGTGCAAGGGTGTTCTAGTGCCAGCGTGGCACGCCAAGGGTCAGGGGCCGAGGGAGGCCATGCCCATGAAATGAGGGTGGAGGTGATGTTTGATAGGAGTGGTTGTGCAGGGCAGGTAAGTAGGGTCCTCTGGGAGGTTGGGGGGGCTGAAGGGTGGGGGTCCTGGAAGGGGGGATGCTGTACGGGAGCTTGGGCGTGCTTGAAGAAGAGGGTTCACAGGGATCCCATAGCGGGGTGCAGTCACTAAGCGGGTGTTGGGTAGCGTCCATGTCTTGGGGAGTTGGGGGGTGGGGGCCCACAAGCTAACTTTAAGATCGGGGCACCCTTTCAACATGGTGATCCGATCTCTGAGTTCAGCTCCCCAGTGCTAAAACAAAGTCTGGGCTAAACACTCTTGCAGTTCAGAAGAATGTGAGTCAACCTTATTGAAACATAAGATTCTGAGAGGCTTGCCAGGGTAGCTACTGAGAGGATGTTTCCCCTCCAGGGGGAATTTAGGACTGGGGGCACAGATTCAAAATAATGGGGGGGGGATTCTCTGGCTGCGTTGCGCCGCCACAAATCCCGCTAAGTCGAGAGAATTGCGGGAGATCCTCGAAATAGGATTTGCGCTCCTCACAAATAAGTTTTCAGTTCTCCCAGCTCGCTCCAGCCAGTGTGATCAGAATCTTGCCCAGAAGGACGGAACCTGATTGTAACTAATTTGCATTCATTTTAATCTCATTAGCAAGATTAAAGATGAAAGCAGCGGCCTCCCGGAATTCACATCACCACCCCCCCTGGCCAAGGAAAATCACTCAGTCTGAATCACAACTGGTCCCTAAAAGCAGGAACCAGGTACCAGGGACACTGAGAGGAAGCATGGGGGTGAGTACCCTCTCTACACTTGCCTCAAGGATGCAGAGAGGGGTCTTTCAGGCTGGTGGTTGGGTGCTCGGACTGGAGAGTGTCAGGTGAGGGGTCTTTTCTGTGATGTGGGTCATGTGGAAAATGTTCCCTCTGTAGCCTTGAAATTCTTTGATGCCTCTCCCAGAATGTCAACATCAATAATCTGTCAGACGAAGGCAAAAGTCTTCCCTCTGGTGTGTTGGAGACCTCTGAAGTGCTTTTTTCACATTAAAATGTATTTCCCTTTACCAAATCTCTGAGCTTGCTGAGGAGCCTAAAAGCTTTGAACTGTATTATTTATATTTAATTTTGTGGTCCATTACCCTTTTCAAATCTCATGATTGATACGTCCAGGCTTTTTCAAAGGATGGATTTGTTTTCTTTGTTTTTGTAGCTCTTCATGGTCCATTAACTCTGAAGTTCTTTCTGTTTTGAGCAGATGTTGCTTCTAACTGTGATTTTTCATAGAAGTTGTTTCTTTGCTTTGAAGTGCTTCCTAGTTTCTAACTGTAGCTTTTTTCTGCTGGGGTTTCCTCTGCACTGAACAGCTTCCTAAGAAGAGCATGTGCTCTGTCTGTGTGTTTGTTTTAATAGTGGGTTTTTCTCTCCTCAGAAGCGTTTGCTAGAAAGAGCTGGTGTGCAGTCTGAGAGTTTTGTTTTTAGACTGGATCTTTTTCAACCTCTGATGCCTGAACAGCATGCCTGCACTGGAGGAACTTTTCCACCATAGAAGCAGCTGGCACCACTCAGACACTGAAGTGCAGGGGTTCCTCAATGAGGACCTGCTCACAGCCACTGTTAAATTCTCTGGATAGATATGATGACCACACCGGGTGGGCCCAGAGTTCATTGTAACCCCCAGGTGTTCCGGGACATGGCTGGACAGTGTCCTGGCACTGCCCCTTGACACCCTGGCAGTGCCAACCTGGCAGTGCTAACCAGCTCCACCCCGAAGGGCGGAGGGGGTTTTGATGAACACATAGCTGGGGGGTTGCTCCCTTGGGAGAGGGGCCTTGCCAGTGACTGGGGGTGCGAGGGGGAGGAGGAGTTGCGGGGCTGTAGAGCCCTTCTGAGATCGGGGAGCCCCTTAAAAAATGCACCCCGATCCCTGAGGATCCGGCCTTGCCGGCTTCTTCAGATCTCACTGTGCGAATCACACCGGCTCCAAAAACATTTCTAAGTGTGGTGGATTGAGATCTGGATTGTGTTGATCTACCCTGCAGGAATTGCATCTCATTTCCCACAGGGGAATATTTTGGGAGAATTCCACCCAAGGAGTCTCACATTTAACGTGGAGATATGGAGGAATTTATTTTTTCAGAGGGCCATTAGCGTTTGGAATTCTCTTCTCCCAATGAGGGGTGGAGGCGGCGAGGTCATTGGACATATTCAAGACTGAATTGGACAGATTTTTGATTGATAAGAGAGTGAGGAGTTATGGGGGACGGACGGGAAAGTGGAGTTCAGGCCACAACAGATCTCCATGACCTTTCTGACTGGCAGAGCAGACCCGAGGAACAGAATGACATACAGCTGCTGCTATTCCGTTCTTATGTTCAATATCTGACAACCTTAAAATATCTGGAGGGTACACTGAATATGCAAGCGAGTGAGAAGCACCAAACGTTGAAGGAAAAAATTACATTTATTGCCATGGAGACTAATGGCAGGACAGGCAAGCACCAGTTAGCATTCTAGAAGGTCTTGATGGCTTTAATGCACTGTATAGAGCACAATGGCATAAGAGGCTACAAAACCTACACAGCATCCTGCACACACATTACAACACATCTATATTCAAAACTTGCTCAAAAAAATAAATCTGCAAATTGCGATTGTTCCATACACCAGGGACGAGTTACAAATTACAATGTTGAAACAATGCAGTATCACCACCAGTAAAAATCAAATTTGCAAAAATAAATCTATCCATGAATGATGGGCTGTAATTCATTATACTGTTCATTAAAAGTGATTGGGGTTAAAAAATACATGCAATCATACTGTTATATATTAATATTCTTTGGTGCTCACCAGAGGCACTACTTTCAGGATAGTGAGAATTTCATAATCTGTGAATTAAAGTAGAGAAGTTTAAGATTGGTGCGGAGAAACAGCAACTAAAAAGTAAGAGTACATAAAAATGAGAATTGCTTATTGACACAAGTAGGCTTCAAATGAAGTTACTGGGAAAAGCCCCTAGTCGCTACATTCCGGCGCCTGTTCGGGGAGGCTGGTACAGGAATTGAACCCGCGCTGCTGGCCTGCTTTGGTTTGCTTTACAAGCCAGCTATTCAGCCCACTGTGCTAAACCAGCGCCTAACAAGCTTGCATAGTGAGCAACATGTTGCTTTTACTCTTTATTGCTTAATTCAATGCAGCTAACTTTCTTAACATTTGATGCGCATGTAGATTCAAGTCCCAATCCAAAACTTGAGAGCATAAATCGAGGATGTCACTCCGCTAGGGGACTGAGATAGTGGTGCACTTTTAAAAAATTCATTTATGGGATGTGGGCGTCACTGGCTAGGCCAGCATTTATTGCCCACCCCTGGTTGCCCTTCAGAAGGTGGTGGTGAGTTGCCTTCTTGAACCGCTGCAGTCCTTGAGCTGTAGATACACCCACTGTGCTGTTAGGGAGGGAGTTCTAAGATGTTGCCCCACCGACAGTGGAAGAACGACGATTTATTTTAAAGTCAGGGTGGTGAGTGACTTGGAGGAGAACGTCCAGCGGGTGCAGTTCCCAGGTATCAGCTGCTCTTTTCTTCTAGATAGTAGTGGTTGTAGGTTTGTTGAAGGTGCCGTTTTTCAGATAAGGCATTAAACTAAAGCCCTGTCTGCCCTCACAGGTAGATGTAAAATATCCTGTGGCACAATTTCGGAGAGTTACCCCTGGTAACCTGGCCTACATTCTCCCTCAATCGTTACAAAAAACATTATCTGGCCATTATTGTCTAAGAGATTTTTTTTTGGAACAGCTTGTGGTAGAGCCCACAAGGGAACAGACAATTCTGGATTTGGTGATGTGTAATGTGACAGACTTGATTACGGAACTTAAGGGGAAAGAACCCTTAGGGAGCAGAGACCACAATATGAGAGAATTTACCCTGCAGTTTGAGAGGGAGAAGCTGCAATCAGATGTAACGGTATTACAATTAAATAAGGGCAACTACAAATACATGAGGGAGGAGCTGGCCAGAGTTGATTGGAAAAGAAGCCTAGCAGGGAAGACAGTGGAACAGCAATGGCAGGAGTTTTTGGAGGTTATTCGGGAGGCACAAGAGAAAGTCATCCCAAGGAGGAAGAAACATGCGAAGGGGAGGACAAGACATCCATGGCTGACGAGAGAAGTCAAGGACAGCATAAAAGCTAAGAAAAAAGCATACAAAGTGGCAAGCATTTGTGGGAAGCCATAGGATTTGGAAACCTTTAAAAGCGAGCAGAAGACAATTCAAAAAGCAAGAAGGGGGGAGAAGATGAAGTATGAGTGCAAGCTAGCTAGTAATATAAAGGAAGATAGGAAGAGTTTTTTTCAATATATAAAAGGTAAGAGAATGTCCATCAAAAATAGACATTGGACCATTGGAAAATGTGGCTGGAGAAGTAATAATAGGAAACAAAGAAATGGCAGACAAATTGAATAGTTACTTTGCATCAGTCTTCACGGTGGAAGATACCAGTGGAATGCCAGAGCTCCAGGAGAATCAGGGGGCAGAGGTGAGTGCAGTGACCATTAGTAAGAAGAAGGTTCTGGGGAAACTGAAAGGTCTGAAGGTGGATAAATGACCTGGACTGGGTGGACTACACCCCAGGGTTCTAAAAGAGATAGCTGAGGAGATTGTGGAGGTATTGGTGATGATCTTTCAGGAATCACTGGAGGCAGGAAGGGTCCCAGAGGACTGGAAAGTGGCAAATGTAACACCACTGTTTAAGAAGGGAGGAAGGCAGAAAATGGGAAATTATAGGCCGGTTAGCCTGATTTCAGTCATTGGTAAGATTTTAGAGTCCATTATTAAAGATGAGATCACAAAGTACTTGGAAATTCATGATAACATTGGATTGAATCAACACGTCTTTGTCAAAGGGAGGTCATGTCTGACAAATCTGTTAGAGTTCTTTGAGGAGGTAACAAGTAAGTTAGACAAAGGAGAACCAGTGAACGTGATTTATTTACATTTCCAGAAGGCCTTTGACAAGGTGCCGCATTGGAGACTATTAAATAAGTTAAGAGCCCATGGTGTTCAGGGTAAGATCCGAGCATGGATAGAGGATTGGCTGACTGGCAGACGGCAGAGAGTGGGGATAAAGGAGTCTTTTTCAGGATGGCAGTCGGTGACTGGTGGTGTGCCTCAGGAGTCTGTGCTGGGACCACAACGTTTTACAATATACATTAATGGTCTGGAGGAAGGAACTGAAGGCACGGTTGCTAAATTTACAGATGATACACAAAGATCTGTAGACGGGCAGGTAGTATTGAGGAAGCAGATGGGCTTCAGAACGACTTGGACAGGCTGGGAGAGTGGGCAAAGAAGTGGGAGATGGAATACAATGTGGAAAAGTGTAAGGTTATGCACTTTGGAAGGAGAAATGGAGGCACAGACTATTTTCTAAATGGGGAAATGCTTAGGAAATCAGAAGCACAAAGGGACTGGGAGTCCTTGTTCATGATTCTCTTAAGGTTAACGTGCAGGTTCAGTCGGCAGTTAGGAAGGCAAATGCAATGTTAGCATGTTAGCATTCATGTCGAGGGGGCGAGAATACAAGACTAGGGATGTACTTCTGAGGCTATATAAGGCTCTGGTCAGACCCCATTTGGAGTATTGTGACCAGTTTTGGGCACTGTATCTAAGGAAAGATGTGCTGGCCTTGGAAAGGGTCCAGAGGAGGTTCACAAGAATGCTCCCTGGAATGAAGAGCTTGTTGTATGAGAAACGGTTGAGGACTCTGGGTCTGTACTCGGAGTTTAGAAGGATGAGGGGGAATTTTATTGAAACTTACAGGATACTGCTTGGCCTGGATAGAGTGGACATGGAGAGAAGATTTCCATTTGCAGGAAAAACTAGAAGCAGAGGACACAATCTCAGACGAAAGGGACGATCCTTTAAAACAGAGATGAGGAAGAATTTCTTCAGCCAGAGGGTGGTGAATCTGTGGAACGCTTTGCCACAGAAGGCTGTGGAGACCAAATCACTAAGTGTCTTTAAAACAGAGATAGATAGGTTTTTGATCAATAAGGGGATCAGGGGTTATGGGGAGAAGGCAGAGAATGGGGATGAGAAAAATATCAGCCATGATTGAATGGTGGAGCAGACTCGATGGGCCGAGTGGCCTAATTATGCTCCTATATATATTATGGTCTTATAGTCTTATTATCACATTGTTCTTTGAGGGTGCTTGCTGTGCTCAAATCGTCTGTTGTATTTCCGAAATTACAGTAACAGCTACAAATGAAAAGTATTTCATTGACGGTCAAAGTGTAAGACGTCTTAAAATCATGAAAGGCTTTACTTAAATGGAAGGGTTTCTTTCCAACTGCAGTAATAATTGACAAATATTAAATTGTGAATTATTAGCCACAAATATGTGTCCGCTAAGAGGCATAGAAACCTGAATGAGCCGAAAATAACATCAGTCAATAAAATATACTTTCTGTGCAACTTCTGATAACTACATTAGACTAAATTGTATTTCAAAGTGAAAACTATACCAGCTCTAGATGCCTGCTCCATTAGACTGTGCGTGATCTCTGTACCAAATAGTCTTTGTCGATGTTTTGAGAAGTAAATTATTAATTAAATACTCTTTTTAGTTTCGTTTTGTAAATTTCTTACCCTTCAATCTTCCAGCCTTGGAACCAGGAGGAAGAAGAGAGTTTAAGGTGAGAGACTGGGAAGTTCTGATGTCCAAAGCTCATGGGCAGGATTCTCCAGTCTCCGACGCCAAAATCGCGTTTGGCAATCGGCCGGAGAATCCACGTTGGTGCCGAAATCGGGAGCAGCACCGCTTTTGTGATGCTTCGCTCCCTCCAAAACTGCGTACTCGCAGAGAATGCCGCATGCCTTATCGATGGCCTCAGGACGTCACCTGAGGCCCTCCTCTTATGCTCCGAACCCGATGGACCGAGTTCCCGATGCGTGGGTCACTCGTGCTATTTTTTTTTTCGGGAACCGGACATGGCGGCTGGGGACTGAGGCCAGCACCGCCATAGTGCGGGGGGGGGGAAGCCGATCCGCGGGCAGTGGGGGGGCTTTGGCGTGGGCTGGGGGCACTGGTGGGGGATGGTCTGGGGGTGGCGAGCCTGGCTGAAGGGGGGCACTGTTTGGCAGGCCAGGTCCGCGCGCGGTCGGCGCCATGTTGCATGGCACAGCCGCTGCAGGCAGCGGCCATGCGCATGCGCGGCCACGGACCCGGTAATTCTCCGGCCATATCCCCAGGTAAAGCTGGGGGCTCTACGCTGTTTGCCTGCTAGCCCCCCACCAGACGAAGAATCGGTGGAGGTTTTGCACCGTTTTTTGGGGCGTAAAATGCCACTGTTCCCACACTGGCGTCAGCACTTAGTCTCAAAATCAGAGAATCCAGCCCCATAAGTCATTGACTGCTAACAGGCAGGTACAACAAGCCATTAGGAAGGTAAATAGTATGTTGGCCTTTATTGCAAGAGGATTTGTGTACAGGAGTATAGATGTCTTACTGCAATTTCTCGAGCCTTGGTGAGACCAAACGTGGAGTATTCTGTACAGTTTTGACCTCCTTACCTAAGAAAGGGTATACTTGTTATAAAGGGACTGCAATTAAGGTTCACCAGACTGATTGCTGGGATGGAGGAGACTGGGCCTGTATCCCCTCGAGTTCAGAAGAATGGGAGGTGATCTCATCGAAGCATACAACATGCCTCTTAAGGCATTCAACAGGGAAAATGCAGGAAGGATATTTCCTCTGGTTGGGGGATCTGGAACCAGGTGACACGGTCTCAGAATAAGCGCTAAGTTATTTAGGACAGAGGCGAGGAGGAATTCCAGAGGGTGGTGAACCTTTGGAATGCTCCATCCCAGTGGGCTGTTGAGGCTCAATCATTGAGTATATTCAAGACTGCGATAGATTTCTAGATATTAAAGATATCAAAGGATATGGGGATAGTGCGGGAAAATAGCTTTGAGGTAGCAGAACAGTCATGATCTAGTGGAATGGTGGAGCAGGCCCGAGGGGCCAAATAGCCCACTCCTGCTCCTATTTCCTATAGTTAACTTGTGCATTGTCATTGTGAAACGTCAATTTGCTTGCCTTGTTAGCAGCTGCTCAGCTGTAAGTCCTGGCTCTGAGGGATGACAATGTGGTGAGTGCTCAGAGCTCATCACCTGTGGAGTCACTGGTACAGTTTAGAGGGTGTGGGTAGAGCTCCTACTCCTCCTGGCTGCATCAGAAGTATTTACTTTTAATTTAATATTTTTGGTCTGTCTTGGACAGATTGACACCTACCCCACTCATCAGAAACAAATTTTTAGAGGCGCCCTTCAACTGGGGTTAAAAATTTGCATATGTTAAATATCCAGAACAAAGTGGCCAGTTTGATTGGCATTCATCCATGATTTTAAACATTCATTCCCTGCATCACCATTGCACAGTAACACCAAGGTGTACCATATCGAGTAAAGTCTCCACAGTCCCTGATGATCCCAGTGGCGGCACGGTGGTACAGTGGTCAGCACTCACAGCTCCAGGGATCCAGGTTCAATTCCAGCCTCGGGTGACTGTGTGGAGTTTGCACTTTCTCCCCATGTCTGCGTGGGTTTCCTCCGGGTGCTCCGGTTTCTTCAGACAGTCCAAAGATGTAGACGTTATTTGGATTGGCCATGCTAAATTGTCCCTTAGTGTCCAAAAGGCTAGGTGGGGCTACTGGGTACAGGGATAAGGTGGAGGCATGGGCATAAGTAGGGTGCTCTTTCCAAGGGATGGTGCAGACTCGATGGGCCGAATGGCCTCCTATTGCACAGTAAATTCTATGATTCCATGATTCTATGATCAAAGGCTGCTTTCTTCTTTGAGGGGGAGAGCTGACTGGTGGTGATTTAACCTGACGATCACCACACCTCAGACAAGGGGCAAGATTGGGAATGCGGGGCATTCATGAATGACCTCAGCCAGTACCCGTGCTGCTGGCCTTGCCTTGCATCACAAACCAGCTGTCCAGCCAACTGAGCAAAAAACTGCAGCAACTTATCAAGACTCCTTCAAGAGCGTCATTCTAACCTGCAATCTCTACCATATAGGAGGACAAGAGCAGCAAGATGCATGAGAACACTAGCGACTAATTCCCCTCCAAGTCATACACCATCCTGACTTGGAACAATATTGCCATTCCTTTGATTCGCTGGATCAAAATCTTAGAAGCCCCCTGAGCACTGTAGACATACCAACAGGTTTCTAGAAGATGGCTCATAATCCCCCTCAAGGGTAATTCGGGATGGGTGACAAATGCTGTCTTTGGCAGTGTTGCTCACATCCCATGAATGAATGAGAAAAGGGCCTAGTTATTGATTTCTACATTCACCTCTATCCCTTAAAAATGTACAGGAAAAATTTAGCAGTTGCCCAAAGTAGGTGCTGATTTATTATGGACTGTCCACAGCCAAAGCTCTGATCATTGTGCTAATTTTACATCTGAAGAACAGGCAAACACTTATCAATTTCTACCTAGGCTCCAAACCCACACCTCCCACCATCATACATCACTGAAATATCTCATTTTGTTTGGTGCATGAATTCACCACCAAATTTACTTTGAAATAAATTGGACAAGGCAAAACAAATTATTAGACTTACACCAAAGGGAAGCTGGCAAGTGATGCGATTCCACATTGATTATCCTTGTTCCTTGACATGTAAATATATCCTTCATCACCCCAGTCTGTACCCCAGCTGGCAATGAAAAAGCACCATGA
Source organism: Scyliorhinus torazame (assembly GCF_047496885.1). Lineage (NCBI taxonomy): Eukaryota > Metazoa > Chordata > Chondrichthyes > Carcharhiniformes > Scyliorhinidae > Scyliorhinus > Scyliorhinus torazame. The sequence goes on along the minus strand of NC_092707.1, from coordinate 127,036,573 downwards.
AATGTGAGTATTAGGTAATGTTAAAATCAGAGCCAGTAGCTGACTCCAGTGCCTATTTCTTCTGTTCTTATGTAAAAAGATCTCAACTTACATGGAGCAATAATAGCACATGAATATTTAGCACATTGTAATATCCCGCAAGGGACCTACTGGATTGGAATGCTCAGCTTTCCCGTACTCCTTACGGAGTTCGAGCTCCTCTGCTCGGGACAGGGTATCTCAATTACCCAGAGTATATAATGTCAGCCAGTAAGGCAACGACTAAGCAGGATCCCAGTAGGGGTCCACCGGGAACTGTATATGTATCGTTTGTAAATAAAAACTTGTTCTTATTTTTACTCGGTTTGGCTCCCCTTGTCCTTATTAAACACATGTAATTGAATTGTTCCATAATTTTAATGATGTAAAGACCTATGTTAAAATAGAAAATAAAGGATATTCACACAAGCATGTGCTAAACCAGTAGATGCTAACTTGCTGCTGAGCATCACAATCCAATGAGCATGAGTTTGTGTTAATGTTCGTTTGTTGATATTGCAGTGTGTTGTCAAAGTCAATGAGAGACTGAGAAGCACATTAAATGATAACTATGAAATAAAATTGTATTTCCTTTAAATATTAATTTTTCTGTCCTCGTCTAGACTTTGTGGGTGATTTCCTTGGCTTTATTAAACTTTCATCTTCACGCTCCAATTTTTGATTTGATTCTTTCATGGGTTGTATGTGTCACTGGCCAGGCCAGAAGTGTTATTGCCCTTTCCAACCTGCCCTTGAGAAGATGACGCTGAGCCGCCTTCTTGAACTGCGGGAGTCTGTTTGGTATGAGATTACCAGATTGAGAAATCTGGGTGGCAGAAAGGTGAATGTAACAATGTTGAAAGAATTGCGGCTAAATAAAGCCTGACAGGGTCCGTGACATGAACATTTGTGGCATAAAGCCAGCAACAAAAAGAAACTGAGTCAAGGAGTAGCTTCTTATATACAGTCCAGCCCATAGACTGGAACCCCCATTGCTGCTGGCTTGCTGATTGGTCATGATGTAAATGTGTTGGGTTTTCGAATCACAGACATTCAGGAATTATAACGGCGAGTAGTTTATTCACTAGTTTAGCAGCTACTTCAACATTTGTGCTCTGCCGCATTCTTTGGGATAGCTCCCGTTCTCCAAACACGTGACTTCTTTTGTAGCCATGTCATCACATAATCATGTGACCACTTGGTGTCCCGAAGACATCGACAGACGAAGGCACACAAGTTGTCTACAAAATTATAAGGGGCATAGACAGAGTGGACAGTCAGAGGCTTTTCTCCAGGGAAAAGGGGTCAATTACTAGGGGGCATAGGTTTAAGGTGAGAGGGGCAAGGTTTAGAGTAGATGTACGAGGCAAGTTTTGTACACAGAGGGTAGTGGGTGCCTGGAACTCGCTACCGGAGGAAGTGGTGGAAGCAGGGACGATAGTGACATTTAAGGGGTATCTTGACAAATACATGAATAGGATGGGAATAGAGGGATACGGACCCAGGAAGTGTAGAAGATTGTAGTTTAGTCGGGCAGTATGGTCGGCATGGGCTTGGAGGGCCGAAGGGCCTGTTCTTGTGCTGTACATTTCTTTGTTCTTTGTTCTTTGACCCAGAGAAATCTTTCCCATCAGAAACCAGTGATCCGCACCCAGCCGGAGGACCGGAGAATCGCGAGGGCACGGAGACTCTGGTGCCAGGCTCACTAAGTGGATGCAAATGGGTCCTAATGACATAGCATCCTCCCGCTGGTGCACAGGCACGAACCCCGATTCTACCGCCTGGCATAAACCTCGATTTTAGTTGGAAGCCCGTTTCTCCAGCCGATCACAATCCGCATTGCCAGCGTCGCGGGGTGGAGAATCCAGTCCATAGTCTCTTATTTTACAATGAAATACAATTGTTGTCAAATGCCAACATTGAGTGACAAGTAAGGGAATAAGGGCACAGAGACTGACATCAGGACGATTGAGTATGTTCTACGGATGTTATATAATATTTGCAAAGCACCGGTTTATGTTGTTACCTGTTCTTAACCAGCCAGTAGTCACTTCCATATAATGTTCCATATCCAACAACCAGAACACCATGATTGAGATCTTCACTGCTGCACAATGGTTCATTATAGACTCCTGCATTTAGTAGGAACAAAGTGACCAATATTTTTCTCAGAAGCAGAGTTTAGAAATCAGAAATAATTTGTGAACATACGAATTCCCAGCTTAAGGTGTCTGAAACTCTGAGATAAGGGGCGGGATTCTCTGATCATGAGGCTAAATGTTGACGCCGTCGTAAACGCCGTCGCGTTTCATGACAGTGTCAACAGGCCCTCAGGAGCAGCGATTCTGACCCGTACAGGGGGCCAGCACGGCACTGGAGTGACCCACGCCGTTCCAGCTGCCGATGCCAGTGTCAGATGGGCGCCGCGGGTCTGCGCATGCGCAGTAGGACCGGCGGCAATGCGTGCATGCGCAGTGGGACCGATGCCAATGCCGCATGCACAGTGGCTCCCTTCTCCGCGCCGGCCCCGGCCGACGCAACATGGGCCGGCGTGGAGCAAAAGAGGCCCCCAGCCCGAGAGGCCGGCCAGCCGATCGGTAGGCCCCGATTGCGGGCCAGGCCACAGCAAAGGCCCCCCCCCAACCAGGCCGCCCCCGGATGCATGCTCACCGAGGGCCCGCTGGGTAAGACTACACATGGGCGGCGCCGGCGGGACTCGGATTTTTTGCACGGCTGCTCGGCCCATCCCAGGCGGAGAATCGCCGGGGGTAGGGGGGGGGGGGGCGTGTAGAATGGCCCCCGACCAGCGCCGCGCTAATCGCGGTGGCGCCAATTGTGCCGATTCTCCGCTCTCCGGAGAATCGGCAGACCGGCGTCAGGGCGACGTCGCGCAATTAGCGCCCGGCCCGGCGATTCTCCGGCCCGGCCTGGGCTGAGAGAATCCCGCCCAAGGAATTCACTTCATTCAACAAATATTTCTCGTTGTTAAATGTGATCTGTAATAATCTGATCCAAGCAAAATATGGATACAGATTGCTGTCTCAGTTTTTATGTGTTCTGAGTGTCCTGCTTACAGCTGTCTAACACTTCCCGAATCTGGTCCCAGGCAACTGGTTCAAGGTTCACCTGATATGGTTGGTGAGATTCTGACTCGGAAAAAACAGCCCAGATGGAAACAACTGGATGGCGATCATTGTCTCACGCCTGACCATCATGCTCCTACCCCACTCACACTGGAACTGCTGCTGCATAAAGAGCAAACACAAACGATCAAGAAGAGGTGGAGATGAGGTAAAAGGGGCATAGTTGCCTGAAGCTCAGAAGACTGACTGACCTGTAAGCCTCGGCAGAGACAAAGGCCTGAAAAGTAAGGATGTGAAACATTGCAATGCACTTTCCCTTTCCACTCCCACTTCATATACTCCTCAGGGCTCTGTCACACTGCTCCTGTAGTCAGGGTCATTAATTCAGGGAACAAGTGGCCATCATTCTATTAAGCAGATTGCCTTCAGTGATGGTGGAAGCAGATAGTATTTATTTATTCAAATACTGTTGAAATTTATTTCAGAAAAAATAGTTTTGGCACACAATGGGCGCGATCTACCGGTCGCGTTGCACCCGATAGGTAGCGCGGCACGGCCAGTAGATGCCGGGAGATCCCTTTTCCGGGATCTACATGGCTTGCCACACCTTGCGCTATCTCGCCAGACTTCCCGTTCATTGTGGGCAGGATCGCTATTTTGCAAATCTGTATAGTAAAGCGAGACAACTAGTTTCACTCTAACATGCACTCCCCTGATCTAGCCGAGGCATTGAGATTTAACCCCTTCGTCTTGGAGACCTTGGGTGAGCGCTGTTCAGTGCTGATCCCCACAAATGTGGGGGTCTACAAGGGAATCAGAGGCCCCCAGGTACTTACCCTCTGGGCAGATTGGCACCCAGGCACTGCTGGTGCCAACCTGGCTTTTTCTTAACCTGCCGGGGACCAGGCTCGGGGGTGTCCAGCACATGTGAGGTGGGGTGCAGAGGAGCTAAGGAACCCCCTTAGCGGTAAGTTGGGGCTTTAAAAGCAGCATCTTGATCTCTTCCTGCACTGAGGAGTTCCGGTGAGCAGAATTCGCCGGAACAGTGCAGGAAACAGAAATAAGTGCAGCTTCAGCAGGGCCTCCTGAGGCCCAGAATTGAAACTGACCCCCCGAAAGATAGCTTGGTGTTTCTTGGTGCGACAAGTACTAGGAAACACCTGGTTAAATGGACTCATCATGTGACTCTGTTCCAATTTAGTGAGATCACAACCAACATGTGAGTAACTTGCAGGTTCACTATATGGGTGAACCTATGGTTCAAAATGCTCTCCCCTACTGGAGGTTTCACACACACCATGTCTGAGCTTGGTAAGACTATTTGATAGTGGTGATTGCTATGATTAGCCAATAACTCCGATAACAGTGTTGAATGAGATGTTAACTGGGATGATTGAAGGCAAACTGGATAAACCATGTTTATGCTGAAGTTTATCGTCTTGCACTGACCAGGACAAATGCAAGAATGCTAAATTTCAAACAATCACAAATGGCTCATTTATGCTTTCTAAACGTGACATACATTCATTTCCAGGGAATGAAAGGAACATTTTCAAGCTGTGTGCCTTTTTTTAACTACGTGGAAGTTGGGGGAGTTTATAGTTCCCCGTTTCGTTTCACAAAGGCTAGCCCTCAGCCAATCAGAATCAACTTGTCAACATGTCAGCACCTTTTCTCCTGCAGCACAAACTCTTGTGATAGTTTGAAATTTGATATTGATTTGTTCTGATGAGTGCAAGACAAAAGACTTCAGCAATATGTCTCTCTTTTCAGCAATATTCAAACTCTGTGCTACCAAATGGCTGTATATAATGTCTAGCAATGACTATATTCCCTTGAAATAGGGCAAGAATGTCCACTCCATTGGCTCGATATGCAGTTTTGCACAACAGGAGTGACTGTTGAGAATTTTTGACCATGTTTTGCTTATAAGCCACAAATCCACTGCATTGATCTCTGCCTGTATCCAAATTCCTAATATATATGGATCAAGGGGAGGCAGTGGTGTAGTATTGTTGCTGGACTAGTCATACAGAGACCCAGAGTCATGCTCTGGAGATCCGGGGTCGAATCCCACCAAGGCAGATGGTGAAATCTAAATTCAATAAAAATCTGGAATTAAAAGGCCAATCTGGAATTAAAAGTCTAACGGTGACCATGAAACCATTATCGATTGTCACAAAAACACACCTGGTTCATTAATGTCCTTCAGGGAAGGAAGTCTGTCGTCCTTACCTGGTCTGGCCTACGTCTGACTCCAGATCCACAGCAATATGGTTGACTCTTAAATGCCCTCAGGGTTGGGCAATAAATGCTGGGCCAGCCAGCCACTCCCGCATCCCATGAACACATTTTTAAAAAAGGATCTTTGCCATAGGTGTTAAATCATAAAATTGAACCATACAAGTGGGTAAGAAAATATTAAAAGATGACGTATTGCACCTAGATACCTACCTGAGGAATACAGCTGGAATGAAGGTAGACCTGCATCAATGCCAACAGAGATTGGCCCATTATTTGCCACTGCCATCTGTAAATAATCTTCTCTTCCCCTGGGAAGGTCAATATATCCAGCACAAGTAGCACCAACAGTTTCTAGATTGAATCTGCAGGGTCCATCCTGAATAAACAGGACAAAAATAACAGAGCTGATTGTGCTGATGACTGGCACAATTTGTTATGTAATAAAAATGAAATTACATATTTAATAATATTCTTGCCACATTTAGTCAGTTATTTCCATTGGGTTTGTTAATGTTAAGTGCTGGTGTTACACATTTTTACTTAATACTTGGCATATTGTCCATGTCTCGTGCTTTGAAAACACAACACAGTCTGGATTTGGTGCGGCCAACATCATGTTGTGATAGATAGAATGCAGAAAGAAACTGTTATAAGTGAGCTAATTAGATACAGGTTTGGTTCCCAGAATAGAAGCAACTAGTGACTACACTTAGCCGAGAGACTGCATTTAAGGGTAATTTTATATATAAAAGAGCTTTCAGAATGTAATATGATTGTCTGCTCCTCAGAAAAAGAAAAATCCATGTTTAGTAATAGCAGGTATTCTTAGCCCCTGCCTGTGAGAAGAACCACTCTCCAATTATTCAAATAATTTTCTTTTGCATGGAACTTTTTGAATTAGGTGTACTGCTGGGAATAGGTTAGCTATTTAGACTTAATGACTTAATGTTCCCCTTTTGACTGATGTCACTTGCAAATATGCTATTTCAGTTTTCTTAATGTCAAGTCATACAGTCATAATGACACAAAAGGAAGCCATGAGGCCCATAGAATCCATGCTGGCTCTTTCGAGAGCGAGCCAGTCAGTCCTATTTCTGCATACTATATATACCCTTGCAGACTTGCAACTTTATTTTCCTCAGTGCCCTGGCTAGTGTTTCTTTTGAAATCATTCATCGTAATTGCTTCCATCGCCCTCATCATTACTTGCTGCGTAAAAATGAGTTCTTCCGAACATCCTGCTCGCATCTCTTGCCCAAAACCATAAATGCGTCCTCCAGCCCTTGCTCCATCAGCAAATGGGAATACCTTTTCTTTGTCTACCCTCTCTAAATCGGCCATAATCTTGGGTACTTCTACCAAATCTCCTTTCAATTTCCTTTTCCCTAAGGGGAACAACCCCAACTTCTCCAACCTGATCTTACATTTAAAATCTCTCATCCCAGCAACCATTCTGGCAAATCTCCTCTGAAACTTTTCAACATCCTTCCAAAAGTGTGGTGACCAGAACTAGATGCAGTACTCTAGTTGTCGGTTCAGCGTAACATTTCCTGTTTTTGGACTCAGTGTCACCATTTGTGAAGCCCAAGGTCCCATGTGCTTGGCTAATAACTGTCTCATTCATCTTCAAAGAGCTGTGAACATCAACCCACAGCTCCCCCTGTCTATTTACATTATTTAATACGATGTCACTTAGTCTATATTGACTCTCCCTATCCTTTTTGCCAAAATACATCACCTCACATTTCTCTGTATTAAATTCTATCTGCTACTTTTCTGCCCAGTCTGCCAGCCTATCTACATCCCGTTGTAGCCGACTGGTGTCATCCTAACTATGTGCCACACCTCAAAATTTGTTATCGTCAGCAAATTTGAAATTCCAAAATTGAATATCTTCTTCATGGTGAAGGGTAATATAATGGGGAAAAAAACCTAGATACCTATATTTCTGATGAAATATACTGTCAATCCTGGCCCTCGCCTGAGGTGTTGTGATCCTTAGATTAAATCACCACAAGTCAGCTCTCCCGCTCAAAGGGAAAGCAGCCTATGGTCACCTGGGACTATGTCAACTTTACACTGTATTTACCCACTTACAGCTTGCCTATCTCTATTATGGCAGCAACAACCCCGTTAGGATTGCAGCAGCAATATATAACTTTACAGGATAGAATCAGGCCATTCGGTCCAACACGTTCCCCATGCAACTAAGGTGGCCAACTAATTGAGTGTTTCCAGAACCTCCTACGATCTGAGAACAATTTAAAATAACTTTCAGGGTGAAAGAAAATGAAAATTGACAAAAATAAATATAAGGATGGTTTGTTTGATATTTCCACACAAACTTTCTCTCCCTTTGGCAAATAGTGGGGAAGTGCTGAACAGATTGGCAGGCTAATTATCAATGTTGAATCTGTTGTGAGATGTGTTTTTCTCTCTTGGACTTGAGTCATGGAGTCATACACCTATTTATTAGTACTACATCTAGACAGGATCTAGAGTAGCCACATTGCTCCGAAACTATCTCCTGAGAGTCTAACACATGACTGACTGATGTCGGAGGAATATCATCATCTATGTCATATATTAGCATATCCCATCTGTTCACCCTTTATACTGCAGCATCAAAGAATCCCTACTGTGCAAAAGGAGGCCATTCGGCCCATTGGGTCTGCACCGACCTTTGGAAAGAGCACCCTACCTCGGCCCACAGCTCTACTCTATCCCCGTAACCCCAACTAATCTTTGGACACTAGGGGACAAATTAGAATGGCCAATCCACCTAACCTGCACATCTTTAGACTGTGGGAGGAAACCGGAGCACCCAGAAGAAATCCACACCGACACGGGGAGAACGTGCAAACTCCACACAAACAGTCACCCAAGGTCGGAATCGAACCCAGGTCCCTGGTGCTGTGAGGCAGCAGTGTTAACCAGTGAGTGTTCCTTGCATGTCCAATCATTATTGTTGTTCCCTCTTTCAGTGATAAAACTGCATGTGAGAGAAAAAGAAATAAGAAAAATTACCTATTGTTTGAATCGCAAGTTATAGGATATCAGTTTCGGCCATTTAGCAAAATGATAACCTTTTATAATCCAGGGGTGCAGAGGTAACAGTTATGACCCTATCACTGCCATTGGAGAGATTAATGGCTGTGATTAGTCAGTATCTTCATTATTATTGCATAAGTGACTAACAAAATGGTAGCAAGGCCTTGGTCTCCTTGCATCAAGTAATTCTGATGTTCCTATGGCTAATAGAAACAGAACAGGCTGGGGAGCAAATCTGTTGCAATTCACCGAAAAAAAGAACACATTCTTTTGCCTTACACTCAAAGAAGGATAATCCTCGTGTTAGGTGATGTGAAGTGATTGGCTCATTGCAGATGCTTTAATTCCAATATGGCGATTTAAAAGGCCAATTACTTAAATTAAGGGATCAATATTTATTTGAAGTTATTAATTCCACTGAAGAAAACTGATTTTTCACTGTGGCTGTGCTAGTTATGCACATAGTGTTTGTGCGGACATAGAAACAACATGGATAAGGTCATACAGTGCCTTTTCGTTAATATCTGGCTCTCATTTGACATTTTATATTATATGCATTTGAGAGTCTTGTGCCTATTTGCATTCAGAAGCACTAACTTAATATGGAATACTTTATCAAGATTATCTTGGCTAACCTCTGCTGTGTATGGATATGACTCTTCAGTGTCAACTCCTCCATTGGCAATTATATATTTAAATGCATTATCCATGAGTCCTCCATTACAGCCGTAATTTCCATAATCGTCAGAGCAGTCAACGAGCTGCTGCTCACTCAGAGAGACTAAGTTACCAGTCCTGCTAAAGTGCTGTCCTTCCAAAGACCCTGTCTGTTAGAAAATAACCACACAATCACATACAGGCAAAATATCAATCAAAACAGCAAAATAACACAGAACGGTCGACCTAAGTATTATACATTGCTAAACGATCAGTTCTTCTCTCAGGAGAGACATTGAAACTATAGAAGTGCCTGGAACTTAATATCATTGCTACAAATGCTGCAGGTTTATTTCTACAAAGAAAAGCATGCTGTAGGCTGATTTATGCATAACTACTACATAAGAACTAGGAACAGGAGTAGGCCATACTGATCGACACTTGTTCATGATGAATGAATTGTCAGCTCCAATATAAATATGTATGACCTGATAGCCATCACAGAGACATGGTTGCAAGGTGACCAAAGCTGGTACCTTAATATTCATGGGTATTTGATAAGTTGGAAGGAGAGGAAGCTAGGAAAAAATGGTTGGGTAGCTCTGTTAACTAAAGACGATGTTAGCCAATAGTGAAAGATGGTCTTAGTTATAAAGACAAAGATGTAAAATCAGCCTGGGCAGAGGTTAAAAAAAAAACAAAGGGAAGAAGTCACTTGTGGGAGTAGCTAATAAGCCTCCTATCAGCAACTACACTGAGGAACGGGTATACAGGAAGAAATAACAGGAGCATGCAAGAAAGGTATGGCAATAATCATAGGTAATTTTAATCTAAACATGGATTGGATGAATCAGATCAGCAAAGGTTGTCTGGAAGATGAGTTCATTGGTGTTTTCAGGACAATTTCTTAGAGCAGCATATTCTAGATCCAACCAGAAAGCAGACTTTTCTATACCTGATAGTTTGAAAAGAGGCAGGACGAATTAATGACCTTACGGTAAAGGAGCATCTAATAGCTGTGATCATAACATAATTGAATTTTGCATTCAGTTTGAGCAAATGAAGGCTGAGAAGTGTGGGTCTAAGACTAGTGTCTTAAACTGAAATTAGGATAGTTACAAGGGTATGAGAACAGAGTTGGCAAAAGTAAATTTGGAAAATAGGTTAAATGATAGAACATTAGAGAAACAGTGGCCAAAATTTAAGGAAATATTCCATACATCCCAGCAAAAATATGTCCCATTGTGAAAGAAAGACTTTGGGAGAAAGATTGACTAACTATAGCTAACTAAGTGAGTAAAAGATAGTTTCAAACTGAAAGAAAAAGTGGACAATACTGCGAAGGTTAGTGGTAGATCAGAAGTTTGGACAGAATTTAGAAATCAGCAACAGACTGACTAAAAAATTAGAAGAAGGTAGAAATTAGAATATGAGAGTAAACTAGCTAGAAAAAGAGAGATGGTTATTAAGAGTTTCAATTAAGTATTTAAAAAGGAAAAGAGTCACTAAAGTGAATGTTGACCCCTTACATGGTGAGACTGAAGAATTAGTAATGGGAAACAAGGAAATGGAAGGAGTGTTAGACATGTGTTTTATGTCTGTCTTCACTATGGAAGACACAAAAAAACAAGAGATAAAAGGCAGAGAAGAACCTAAAATAATCACAATCATTCGGCAGAAGGTACTGGGAAAATGATTAGAACTGAAGTTTGGCAAGTTCCTTGGACTTGACAGCTTTCATTCTAGGGTCTTAAAAGATGTGGCTGCAAAGATAGTAGATACATTGATTCGATCTTACAACAATTCATAGATTCTGGAAAGGTCACAGCAGATTGGAAAATTACTAATGTAAAACCTCTATTCAAGAAAGAAGGGCAACACAAAACAGGAAACTATAGGCCAGTTAGCTTAGCATCCGTAATTGAGAAAATGCTAGAATTCATTATTAAGGCAGACATTTAGAAAATCATAATGCAATCAACCAGAGTCAACATGGTTTTGTGAAAAGGAAATTGTTCTTGACCAATTTCTCATAATTCTTTTGAGTAAGTAATAAGTAACGTGGATAAAGGAAGACCTGTAGATGTGGTGTACTTGGATTTCCAAAAGGCATTCAACAAGGTGCCACACCAAAGGTGCCTTCACAAAATAAGAGCTTGTTGGATAGTGTATAACACATTAGCGTGGGTAGAGGATTGGTTGGCTGACAGGAAATAAAGAGTAGGGCTAAATGGGTTATTTTCAGGTTGGCATGTTGTAATTAATGGAGGGCCACAGGAATCATTGCTGGGGTTTCAACTATTTACAATCTGTATCAATGACTTGGATGAAGGGGCTGAAGGTATGGTAGCTAGGTTTGCTGATGACACCAAGGTAGGTAGGAAAGTACATTTTCAAGAAGACACAAAGAGTCTGCAAAAACCATGTAGATAATAATAAGATTAAGTGAATGGGTAAAATTTGGCAGGAAGAGTGGAATATGAGAAAATGTGAACTTGTTCACTTTAGCAGGAAGAAAATTAAAGTAGTACACGATTTACATGGATAGAGACTTCAAAACTCTACGGGAAAACCTGAGTGTCCTGGCACATGAATAAGAAAAGGTTGGTATGCAGGTGCAGCAAGTGATTAGGAAGGCAAATGGAATGTATATATCACAAGGGGAATAGACCATAAAAGTTGGGAAGTTATACTACAGCTGCACTGGATTTTGATGAGACCACATCTGGATTATTGTGTCCAGTTTTGATATCCTTTCCAAGAGTCGCTTAAATGTCCCTAATGACTCTGACTCCGCCATCTCTGCTGGCAGTGCATTACACACACTCACCACTCTCTGTGTAAAGAACCTACCTCTGACATCTTCCCTATACCTTCCTCCAATCACCTTAAAATTATGTCCCCTCATGACAGCCATTTCCACCCTGGGGAAAAGTCTCTGGCTATCCACTCTATCCATGCCTCTCATCACCTTGTACACTTATATCAAGTCACCTCTTTGTCTTCTTCGCTCGTGAGAAAAGCCTTAGCTCCCTCAACCTTTCTTCATAAGACATGCCCTCCAGTCCAGGAAGCATCCTAGTAAATCTCCTCTGTACCCTCTCCAAAGCATCCATTTCCTTCCTACAATGAGGCGACCAGAACTGGACACAATATTCCAAGTGTAGTCTAACTAGGGTTTTATAAAGCTGCAGCAAAATCTCGCGGCTCTTAAACTCAATCCCCCTGTTAATGAAAGCCAACACACCATACGCCTTCTTAACAACCCTATCAACCTGGGTGGCAACTTTGAGGGATCTATGGACGTGGACCCCAAGATCCCTCTGTTCCTCCACACTGCCTTTAACCCTGTATTCAGCATTCAAAATTGACCTTCCAAAATGAATCACATCACATTTATTAAGGTTGAACTCCATCTGCCACTTCTCAGCCCAGCTCTGTATCCTGTCAATGTCCTGTTGTAACCTGCAACAACCCTCAACACTATCTACAACTCCTTCAACCTTCGTGTCATCGGCAAACTTACTAACCCACCCTTCCACTTCCTCATCCAAGACATTTATAAAAACATCAAAGTGCAGAGGTCCCAGAACAGATCCCTGCGGGACACCAGTGGTCATCGACCCCCAGGCGGAATACTTTCCATCCACTACCACTCACTGTCTTCTTTCGGACAGCCAATTCTGTATCCAGACAGCCAAATTTCCCTGTATCTCATGCCCTCTAGCTTTCTGAATGAGCCTACCATGGGAAACCTTATCAAATGCCTTACCGAAATCCATATACACCACATCCACTTCCCGACCGTCATCAATGTGTCTCGTCACATCCTCAAAGAATTCAATGAGGCTTATGAGGCATGACCTGCCCCTCACAAAGCCATGCTGACTATCTTTAATCAAACTATGTTTTTCTAAATAATCATAAATCTTATCTCTCAGAATCCTTTACAATATCTTGCTCACCACAAACGTAAGACAATAATTTCCAGGGATTTCCCTATTCCCTTTCTTGAACAGGGGAACAACATTCACCTCCCTCCAATCATCCGGTACTACTCCAGTGGAGAGTGAGGACGCAAAGATCATCGCCAACGACGCAGCAATCTTCTCCCTTGCTTCCCGTAGTAACCTTTGGTATATTCCGTCAGGCCCAGGGGACTTATATATCCTGATGCTTTTCAAAATTTCCAGCACATCCTCCTTCTTAACATCAACCTGTTCGAGTCTATTAACCTGGTTCACACTGTTCTCATGAGCAACAAGGTCCCTCTCTCTGGTGAATACTGAAGCAAAATATTCATTTAGGGCCTCCCCCATCTCCTCAGACTCTAGGCACAAGTTTCCTCCACCATCCCTGATCGGCCCTACTCACACTTGATCATCCTCTTATTTCTCACATAAGTGTAGATCGCCTTGGGGTTTTCCCTAATCCTTCCCGCCAGGGCTTTTTGATGCCCCCTTCTAACTCTCCTCAGTCCACTTTTGAGTTCCTTCCTGGCTACCTTGTAACCCTCTGGAGCGAGTCAGATCCTTGCTTCCTCAACCTTACGTAAACTTCCTTCTTCCTCTTGACTAGAAGCTCCACTTCTCTTGTCATCCAAGGCTCCTTCACCTTACCATTCCTTCCTCGTCTCAGTGGTATAAAACTATCCAGGACTTGCAGCAAGTGCTCCTTAAACAACCCCCACATTACTGTTGTGCATTTCCCCAAGAACAATTGTTCCCACTTTATGCTCCTCAGCTCCTGTCTAATAGCAGTATAATTTCCCCTCCCCCAATTAAATACCTTCCCATACTGTCTGTTCCTATCCCTCTCCATGACTATGGTAAAGGTCAAGGAGTTATGGTCACTGTCACCGAAATGCTCTTCCACCAAGATATCTGACACCTGGCCTGGTTCATTGCCGTGCACCAAGTCCAATATGGCCTCCCTCCTAGTCGACCTATCTACATATTGAGTCAGGAATCCTTCCTGTACACACCTGACAGAATCTGCTCCATCCAAACCATTTGCACTGAGGAGGTTCCAGTAAATATTAGGGAAGTTGAAGTCACCCATGACAACAATTCTGTTACTTCTGCACTTTTCCAAGATCTGCCGCCAAATCTGTTCCTCTATCTCTCTGCTGCTACTGGGGGATCTATAGAAAACTCCCAAAAACGTGACTGCTCCTGTCTTGTTTCTGACTTCCACCCTTACTGACTCAGTAGACAAACCCTCCTCAACTACCTCCTTTTCTGCAGCTGTGGTGCACTCCCTAATTAACAGTGCCACTCCCCCTCCTCTTTTACCTTCCTCCCTATTCTTCTGAAAACATCTAAACCCCAGAACATCTAACAACCATTCCTGCCCCTGTGAAATCCATGTCTCCATAATGGCCACAACATCGTAGTTCCAAGTATTGATCCATGTTCTAAGTTCATCTCCCTTATGGTGGGTGATGCTCGATCAATGACTCCTGAAGCGAGATTCAATGACAATTGAAGGCTTTATTGGACTAGATGTTACCCCCAGTAGCGCAGGTACAGAATGCAGCTGCTAGGGAGACACAGGCTCTTATACTCCGCCTTACTGGGTGGAACCAGCAGGCAGGCTTCATCAATGATCCTCCTGTCTCAGGTACCTCCCACACCAATGATCTTACAGCCTCAACCGAGGTACCGTAATACCCCTAATACCGACTACCACATTCACCCCTGTTAAAAAAAAGAGTCCGGTGGGGGTGGTGGTCTCGCGTCATACAGTGGTAGAGGTTATGGTGGTACCCGTTGGTGGTACAGTGTTTTGCCTTATTACATGTCACAACTATTTACAGTATTCATTTCACATGTACATCAGAATGAAGCAATTAGTCGATTGGGGGGCCCTGGTCGACATCTGTGATCGTCGCAGTTTCGGCGGTGATGCAGGCGCCAGCTCGGGCATCCGTGACTCCGGGAGCGTGACTTTGGCTTCTTCGGTAGCTTCATCACCCCTGGGTGGGACCAGTGGAAGAACCGATCCACCTGGGAAGGGGGCAGCGGTGGGGTGCGCCGGTGGGAAGGAGGTGGGATTGGTGGGGGTGTGTGTGGGTGGGGATCCAGCGGGCACCAGGTCCCGTAGGGAGACCGTATCCTGCCGGCTGTCGGGGTACGCCACGTAGGCGTATGAGGGTTAGCGTGAAGGAGGTGGACCCTCTCTACCAATGATTCCGACTTGTGCGCCCGCAGGTGTTTGCGGAGCAGAATGGGTCCAGGAGCTGCCAGCCAGGTTGGGAGCAAGGTCCCGGAGGAGGACTTCCTAGGGAAGACAAGGAGACGTTCATGAGGTGTTTCGTTTGTCGTGGTACACAGCAGTGATCGGATGGAGTGGAGTGCATCGGGAAGGACCTCCTGCCAGCGGGAGACTGGGAGATTCCGGGACCGTAGGGCCAGTAGGACAGTCTTCCAGATCGTTCCGTTCTCCCTCTCTACCGGTTTGTTTCCCCGGGGATTATAACTGGTCGTCCTGCTCAAGGCGATGCCTTTGCTGAGCAGGAATTGACGCAGTTCGTCGCTCATGAAGGAGGACCCCCTATCGCTGTGTATGTAGGCAGGGAAACCAAACAGGTTAAAGATACAGTGGAGGGCTTTTATGACGGTGGCTGCGGTCATGTCGGGGCAGGGGATGGCGAATGGGAACCGGGAGTACTCGTCAATCACGTTCAGGAAATACGTGTTGCGGTCAGTGGAGGGGAGGGGCCCTTTGAAGTCCATACTGAGGTGTTCAAAGGGACGGGAAGCCTTTATCAGGTGCGCTTTCTCTGGCCTGTATAAGTGCGGCTTGCACTCCGTGCAGATTTGGCAGTTCCTGGTGGCGGTCCTGACCTCCTCGAGGGAGTAGGGCAGGTTGCGGGTCTTGATAAAATGGAAGAATCGAGTGACCCCCGGGTGGCAGAGGTCCTCATGGAGGGCCCGGAGTCGGTCTATTTGTGCGTTGGCACATGTGCCGTGGGATAGGGCATCAGGAGGCTCGTTTAGCTTCCCGGGACGATACAAGATCTCATAGTTATAGGTGGAGAGATCGATCCTCCACCGCAAGATCTTATCATTCTTTATCTTGCCCCACTGTGCATTATCGAACATATGAAAGCCGTTGCCCACGTTGGTCAGTGAGGAGCGTGAATCTCCTGCTGGGCAGGTAATGCCTCCAGTGCCCACAGCTTCTACTATGGCCTGGGCCTCCTTTTCAACGGAGGAATGACGGATTTCTGAAGCATGGAGGGTGCGTGAGAAGAAGGCCACAGGCCTGCCCGCTTGGTTGAGAGTGGCCGCCAGAGCTACGTCGGACACGTCGCTCTCGACTTGGAAGGGAAGGGATTCATTGATTGCATGCATCGTGGCCTTTGCGATGTCCACCTTTATGCGGCTGAAGGCCTCTGCCGACAGGGGGAAAATCGAGGATTGGATTAGTGGGCGGGCCTTGTCCGCATAATTGGGGACCCACTGGGCGTAATATGAAAAAAATCCCAGGCTGCGCTTCAGGGCCTTGGAGTAGTGAGGGAGGGGAAACTCCATGAGGGGGTGCATATGTTCGGGATCTGGGCCTATGAATCCATCATGCACTACGTAGCCGAGGATGGCTTGACGGTCGGTGCTGAACACGCATTTGTCCTTGTTGTAGGTTAAGTTAAGGGTTTTTGCGGTATGGAGGAATTTGCGGAGGTTGGTGTCGTGGTCCTGCTGGTCATGGCCGCAGATGGTGATGTTGTCGAGGTATGGAAACGTGGCCCGCAAACCGTACCGGTCAACCATTCGGTCCATCTCCCGTTGGAAGACCGAGACTCAATTTGTGACACCGAAGGGAACCCTTAGGAAGTGGTAGAGCCGCCATCTGCTTCGAATGCAGTGTACTTGCGGTCACCCGGGTGGATGGGGAGCTGGTGGTAGGCGTATTTGAGGTCCACCGTGGAAAAGATCTTGCATTGTGCAATCTGATTGACCAAATCAGATATGCGGGGGAGAGGGTACGCGTCAAGCTGCTTATACCTGTAATGGTCTGACTATAATCGATGACCATCCTGTGCTTCTCCCCGGTCTTTACAACCACTACTTGAGCTCTCCAGGGGCTGTTGCTAGCCTCGATAATACCTTCCTTCAGTAGCCTTAGTCTTCCGACGTAATGAAAGTCCGGTCCTGGGCACTGTACCGTCTGCTCCTGGTGGCGACGGGTTTGCAATCTGGGGTGAAGTTCACAAAAAGGGACGGCGGGTCGACCTTGAGGATGGCGAGGCTGCAGACAGTGAAGGCCGCCAAATTTAAAGGTTAAGCTCTGGAGGTTGCATTGGAAGTCCAATCCCAGGAGCATGGCAGCGCAGAGGTGAGGGAGGATGTAGAGTTGGAAATTTTTTAATTCTCTTCCCTGGACGGTTAGGTTCGCTACGCAGAACCCCTTGATCTCTACAGAGTGAAACCCGGAGGCCAGGGAGATTCTTTGGTTAACTGGGTGTATGGGAAGAGAACAGCGCCTTACCTTGTTGGGGTGTATGAAGCTCTCTGTGCTCCCGGAGTCGATCAGGCAGGATGTTTTGCGCCCGTTGATGAGCATGGTCGTCGTCGCGGTCGAGAGCATTCGGGGCCGAGACTGGTCCAGGGTCACCGAGCGAGTCGTGGTAAAAGTTGAAGATTTTCCTCGGGCGGTGTGTGGTTATCCGAATCGGAGTCCTGAGACTCCAGCCAAGATGGCGGCGCCCACGGGTCACACATGGCTGGGGATGGGCAAGATGGCGCCGCCCACGCATCGCACGTGGTCCCTGGGGAACAGGATGACGGTGCCCGGGGCCCGCACGTGGCTCGAGAAAATGAAGATGGCGGCGCCCGCGGCCCACACGTAGCCCGTGGAGAGAGTTGTGGTGGCTGCCCCGGTTTGCCCCCGGAGACAGCGGCGACCGCCCGGGACAGGCATTCCGCCACAAAATGACCCTTTTTGCCACAACCTTTGCAGGTGGAGGAGCGGACCGGGCAGTGCTGCCGGGGGTGCTTGGCTTGCTCGCAAAAATAACAGCGGGGCTCCCCGGGGTTGCCTGGTAGCCGTGCGGCACAAGCTGGTGGGGGCATGCATCGGGGTCGGCCGCGGGTGCGTTCCACGCTGCCCAAGGGGCTGCCGCGCGGTCGGGAATGTACGCGCGGGCGTTTTGGGAGGCCACATTCAGGGTGCTAGCAAGAGCCCGTGCCTCCTTGAGGCCTAGTGTCTCTTTTTCCAGCAACCGCTGACGGATTTGGGAGGACAGCATACCTGCAACAAATGCGTCCCGGATTAAATGTTCTGTTTGGTCGCTGGCTTAAACTTGCGGGCAGTCACAGTTCCTACCTAGTACTAGGAGCACGTGGTAGAATTCATCCAGCGATTCCCCTGGGATTTGTCGCCTTGTCGCTAGCAGATATCGGGCGTAAACCTGGTTTACTGGACGAATGTAGTGTCCTATCAACAGGGCCATCGCGGCCTCGAAATCATCCGTTTCCTCGATGAGGGTGTAGATCTTTGGGCTCACCCTCGAGTGGCGAACTTGCATCTTCTGGTCCTCCGTGGGTGCAGTTGTGGCCGTCCTGAGGTACCCGTTGAAACACGCCAGCCAGTGTTTGAAGGTTGCTGCTGAGTTTGCCGCGTGGGGGCTGTGTTTGCAGACACTCCGGCTTGATTCGGAGCTCCATTCTTTAAAATCTAGTCCAATAAATTGATGCTCGATCAATGACTCCAGAAGTGAGATTGGATGACAATTGAAGGCTTTATTGGATCAGATGTTTCCCCCAGTGTGGTAAACCACTGTTGTACCTATATTAGAGGATGTGGTGTAGAACCTGCACTACAGGTTCGCCTGTGGCCCCTGCCTGCTGGCTCTGCCCAGGAGGCGGGATATAAATATGCGTGTCCTCCAGCTCACAGCCATTTCGCCAGCTGCTGTGGGAGGCCACACATCTGATACCAATAAAGCCTCAGTTTGGATTCAACTTTTGTCTTTAGTCAAATTGATCGTGCCTCACCCAGCAGCGCAGGTACAGAATGCAGCTGCTAGGGAGGCACAGACTCTTATACTCCGCCTTACTGGGCGGAACCAGCAGGTAGGCTTCACCAATGATCTTCCTGTCTCAGGTACCTCCCACACCAATGATCTTACAGCCTCAACCTAGGTACCATAATACCCCAAATACCGACTACCACAGTGGGCAAGCATGATATTCTGATCTTGGTCTCATTGAATGGCAATGCAGGCTTGAGGGTCCAAATGCCTACTCCTTCTCCTAATTCTTTTGTCTTCTTATGTGCTGAAAGCACCTCAATATGCTGAACTACAGAACCTTAAACACCACAATAAGGAAGGAAATTTCATATAACCAGGCTCAACATTGAGGGAGCAACGTTAGAATTTGATGATAAAATTAAGTATTTCAGTTTAGCCAAAGATTTACTTTAGTAAGGTTCAATGTAGCAGAATGTAGTGCTTTATTTTGACCAGACAATTTTTGTCTTTATATAAAACTGTACAACTTACTGCACTGAATGCCCAGCAGGAGCCACATTCCTGTTGGTCTTTCACAGGAGTCACATAGCCTTTATCCCTCCAGTCCACTGTATCTGGAAAACTGGTGTTCTTGAAGGGTAGTGAGGTGAATGGTGTAAACCTTGTGGCAGTGGTGTTTCTCAAGCAGTTGCCAAGTACCATTTTTTTATATTCTTCATTTTTCTGCAATAAAGGTTATTGAAATTATTAACCTGTGAACTGTTTTAATATTTATAGGTCAGAGCGTGAGGTTATAGCTTCACAAGTAAGACTTGTCAAATGACTTAACATGAATGAGTGGCAAAGACAATTGGCTCTTGGGCATTCCCACGAGAGGCACATGAAATGCTATTCCTATTGAGTGACACCACAGTCGATTCACTTTCAAAAGAGGTTTTTAACGTTCATTATGCGTACATTTGATTGTTCTGACTGATTAGAATCTTGTATGCTGAATTGGAGGTTGAGTGACGCAGTGGGAAGCTCTGGGTTTGAATCGCACTCCAGGATTTGATAGCTGAAATAGTGCCTTCTTGTGGTGGAAAGAACATTGATTGGTGCCTCTACCATGACTGTCCATAGCTCCAGACTGTAACATGCACGTAAAAATATAGGTTGCCACAGCAGCTTGGGCTCCCTGAGTGAACTCTTCACACACCACCACCAATGCTGCAGTAACACTGTAACCAGCTGTCCTAGCCTGATAATATCCTAAAATGTGCAGGTTAAGTGATAAACTGCCCTTCCTGTCCAGGGATGTGCAGGTTAGATTACAGGGTTACGGAGATAGGGTGGGGGAGAGGACCTGGGTAGAGTGCCCTTTCGGAGGGTCAGTGCAGACTTGATGGGTTAAATGGCCTCCTTCTGCACTGTAGGGCTTCTCTGATTCTATGGATTCTCTGATTCTATGATTTTATTGATTCTGTGATTTTCTGTATATTACCAGGTTAGAACTTGAATTCAACATCCCAAGCTGAGAGCTGACATGCATGCAGAGTTCCTCTCCCACCTATTAGATTTTAAGTATTTGTAGAGGACAGTGCATATATGTTGAAAGCATAAAGGCGATTCAAAAAAATCCCATGATTTTTTAAATCTATACATGTGATGTGGGCATCGCTGGCTGCGTCAGCATTTATTGACAATCGCAAGTTGCCCTTGAACTGAATGGCTTGCTGGACCATTTCAGAGACAGTTAAAAGCCAACAACATGGAGGTCAGACGAGGTAAGGATGGCAGATTGCTTTCTGGCAGATGGCGTTCTTTTAAAAAAAAAAATTTTGAGTACCCAATTCATTTTATCCAATTAAGGGGGAACTTAGCGTGGCCAATCCACCTGGCCTACACATTTTTGGGTTGTGAGGGCGAAACCCACGCAAACACGGGGAGAATGTGCAAACTCCACACGGACAGTGACCCAGAGCCGGGATCGAACCTGGGATCTCAGCGCCGTGAGGCCGCAGTGGGTTATACTGTGCCACCGTGCTGCCCTGGCATTCTTTTTTAATGACAATCAACAATGGTTTCATGGTCAGAATTAGACTTTTAATTCTAAATTTTTTTGTTTTATTGAATTCAAATATGACCATCTGGGGTTTGAACCTTGGTCCCCAGAGCGTTACCATGGGTCACTGGATTACTATTCCAGTGAGAATACCACTACAGTAAACCTGCCGATGGTACACTGGAATCACACTCCATGTGGTGTAAAACTATGAGACAATCACCCACCCTTTTCTCTGGAGCCAAGTCAGGCCACAGCTCCAACTTTGCAATGCCATTATGATTGTAATTTCTAAAACAGAAGCCACTTTTCATCAATATTAATTCCACATTGTTAGTACGCCTCTTTAAAGAAACTAATAAACAATGAAATACCAGGTCAGCAAAAATGTTCATCCCCAATCTATAGGTCGCCAACCACTGGTCTGCCAGCATATTGTGCTTCATAACCATCTTCCAGTTAGCCAGCCAGATCTCCTTACGGTGGGCTGCCTCCTCAGGGGAAAAATATGATTTACCTTGAATTAAAGGAACAACATTCGCACAATCACTACATATTCCTAGTTCTTGAGTAAAGTCTAATTCAATGAGATATTTGAATTGTTTCAGAAGAATGATCCCATTCTGATCTATGAATAGTCAACTTTGTCTCATGCATCAAACATATTTAAATTTTGACATGACATGAAATTAACAGTGTAACTATATCAACTTTATCACACATCAGGGGCTGGATTCTCCGATTCTGGGGCCATGTCCCCACGCCGGCGTGGGAACGATGGAGTTTTACGCCAGAAAGAATGGCACAAAACGGCCACCGATTCCCTGTTTTGCTGGGGGCTAGCATGCCGGTAGCGTAGAGTACCCTGCTCTAGCTGCCGATATGCCCCGGAGAATTACCGGGTCCATAGCCACGCATGCGCACAGCAGCGGCCTGCTCCATGGCAGAGGCCGCTCGCAGACCCAGCCCGCGAAATAGTGCCTCCCCTTTGGCTGGCTCATTCACCCTGGACCATCCCCACAGTGCGCTAATAAGGTCCTCCCCTGCCCTCAGATCGGCTCTCCCCTGACTGTGGCAATGCTGGACTGAGTCCACAATCCCCACGCCGCGTTCCCGACAAATGAGACCACACGCGACCGATGCCGTCGGGAACTCGGCCGGTCGGGGGCGGAGCATCGGGGGTGGGCCTCAGGCAATGTCCTGAGGCTGTCGATACGTGGCGCAGCGTACTCTGCGAATATGCCGCTTTGGAGGGGGCGGAGCATCACAAAAGCGCCGCCACCCCCGATTTGCTTTGGAACTCTGATTCTCTGGCCGATCGCCCAACGCAATTTTGCCATTGGTGACCGGAGAATCCAGCTCCAGATATCTCTGAAATAGAACAGAATAACACATTTCATACAGTGCAGAAGGAGGCCTTTCAGCCCATCAAGTGTGCACTGGCCCTTGGAAAGAGCACCCTACTTAAGCCCATGTCTGCACCCTATTCCCATAACCTAGTAATCCTACCTAACCTTTGGCCACGAAGGGACAGTTTAACATGGCAAATCCACCTAACCTGCACATCTTTGGACGTTGGGAGGAAACCGGAGCACCCGGAGGAAACCCACGCACACACGGGAAGAGAATGTGCAAATTCCACACAGACAGTCACCCAAGGCTGGAATTGAACCTGGGTCCCTGGAGCCGCGAGGCAGCAGTGCTAACCACTGTCCCACCCTTATAAATGGCTACTTTTTATTGATTGAAAATATTTATGAACAGAAAAATATGAAGGAAATAAATTAATGTGACAGGTTCTGGCATAGTGGCGCAACTGCTGCAGGACTTGCCCCTGTACCCTTCACCACTGTACACTCTTGCCTACAAAGTTGCTGCTGTTGGTGTAGTGAGGGAACCAGGACATCTGAAACCTGAGTGAACAGGGTAACCAACAGGGCATCTTTTTCACCAATGAGATTTAAGAATTGGGAAATATACAACAGAAGGACTTGAAATAGAAATAGAACATACAGTGCAGAAGGAGGCCATTCGGCCCATCGAGTTTGCACCGACCCACTTAAACCCTCACTTCCACCCTATTCCCGTAACCCAATAACCCCTCCTAAGCTTTTTCGTCACTAAGGCAATTTATCATGGCCAATCCACCTAACCTGCACGTCTTTGGACTGAGGGAGGAAAACGGAGCACCCGGAGGAAACCCACGCAGACACAGGGAGAACATACAGACTCCGCACACACAGTGACCCAGCAGGGAATCGAACCTGGGACCCTGGCGCTGTGAAGCCACAGTGCTACCACTTGTGCTACCATGCTGCCCAGACTTAGCATGAGGATGAGTTCAAACGGTGCAGGATGAGAAATAAAGAGAGGAGAATAATCATAGAATCATAGAATTTGCAGTAAGAAGTCTTACAACACCAGGTTAAAGTCCAACAGGTTTGTTTCAAATCACTAGATTCAAAACAAACCTGTTGGGCTTTAACCTGGTGTTGTAAGACTTCTTACTGTGCTCACCCCAGTCCAATGCCGGCATCTCCACATGAGAGAATTTACATTGCAGAAGGAGGCCATTTGGCCCATCGAGTCTGCACAGGCCATTGGAAAGGGCACCCTACTTAAACCCACGCCTCCAACCTACCCCTGTAACCCAGTAACCCCCACGTTTTGTTCACTAAGTGGCAATTTAGCATGGCCAACCACCTAACCGGCACATCTTTGGGCTGTGTGAGAAAACAGGAGCACCCGGAGGAAACCCACACAGACACGGGGAGAACATGCAGACTCCGCACAGACAATCACTTGAGGTCGGAATGAAGAGAGTGGAAAAAGACAGACAAGAAGAGTCAGAAAAAAAGAGTAAAATGTAATAGTTGACATTTCTGAAATATTCCTAAAAAAAATTGAAATCTGAAAGAAATAAGACTCACACAATGGTCATAGTTATTTCCATTGCCACAGAGATAAATTAGATAGGGGATTTGTCACTTTCATTTTGACTGATTTCTGTGATTAAGTGTTTCAAGAGAAAGGGGAAATACGCAGGCCGAGATTCTCTGTTGCCTGACACCGAAATCAGGAAATACGATTGGGGAGAGAATTGGTTCCGATGCTGAAATCGCAGCGCCGATTTGACGCCAAATCACAATTCTCCGTCTCCTCAACAGTGGGATCAATGAAGTCCGGAATGCACGTACAGTAAACAGTGTTTGCATATCATTAGTTGGCCCGACCCAGTATTCTCCGGGGCCTCTGCGGTTCTCTGGCTCCGATGGGCCGAGTCCCCGACGGCGTGGTTCGCTTGTGCTTTCAAAAAACCGGTGTCGTGGCTGATGAAGGAGAGAGAGGAGGTAGGACACAGAGAGGAGCGAATGCAAGCTGCTGGGCCAGAAACTGGTCAGGTTGACGGGTTGGGGAGGATGACCAGAGAACAGGCTGTGTGGCCAGGGTGATCCCCTACAGGACTGGGGCAATGTCCAGTCACGGACCTCCATTGCCGCCGCCAGCAAGGCAGCCATGTTGCTGTGCACCCACTGACCACCCATCTTGGCACCTCGTTCTGCAGAATGACACCAGCCGTATGGGTGCCTCCAGCCCCACACCCCCACACCCCACCATCGGCTATACCGCTCCCCCACCCAGCTGCCACCCGCCAGCAGGGCATCTCGCATCCCACTCAAGGGCAATGCCCACTTTAGCTTCTACGGAGGCACCAGGCAGGAGCTGCGGAGTGTACCACTGGCAAGGGCAGCGCCAACCGATGGTACCCCTGACAGCAGGACAGGCGCCAGGGCCAGAGACTCCCATGGTGCCGGGCAACGCCTGGGCCAGGGATGTGGAGATGGGGGGGGGGGGGACATGCAGGGGCAGAGCCCACAGTGCCAACCAGGGCCACCATGTAACCGGTGGACCTGGTTGGGCTTGGGGTACGCACCATGCTAACATGTCGGCCTTTCACCCCCTGCAGATAATGGATATTGGAATGAAACCAGCAATGGTGGCTTTCCTCCTAGTCGTCGTATCCCTGGGGATGCACTGCGGCTGTACGAGCTGGAGCTGCTCGAGGAGGAGGAAGCTGCAGTAGCGGAGCTTGCCCCAGAGAAACAGGAGGCAGCCGCTGAGGATAGAGAGCCCAACAAGCCGAGGAGGAGGAGATGCAAAGGAGACGCCGCATGAGGCCTCATGTGTACCAGCAGCGCTTGTCATTCAAGGATCTGCTTGACCGGGCATGCCGTCGAAGACTCAGCAGGGACACAGTGCAATATATCCATCAGGTCATGGCACACCTGGCACCGCGGGGGTATGGGGGAGGACACCAGTCCGATTGCCGCCAAGGTGACGGGCGCCCTGAACTTTTACGCGACGGAGTCTTTCCAGCTGCCGAGTGGGGACCTGTCCGAGATCTCACACACCTCGGTGCACAGGTACACCCGCGCTATCACGGAGATCCTATATACCCAGTCGGCTCAATAATTCCATTTCAATGTAAACCGAGCCCACCAGCTTGCCCAGGCAGTGGGGTTTGCCGCCACCGCCGATATGCCCGGGTCCAGGGGGTGATCGACAGGATGCATGTCCCCCTACAAGCACATGCAGATGACCGGCCGCTCACACAAACCAAAAGGGGTTCCACTCGATGAACGTGCAGCTGATATGTGACCATCAGCTACACATTATACACATCTGCATTAGATATCCGCGCAGTGTGCACGGTGCCTTCACCCTGGCACACACAACGATTTCTGACATGTTCGAGACAACCCCCCCTGCAACCTCCTCCGTGATACATACCTGCCACACTATGGGGTGTGGGCCCTGGGTTGGCAGCAACACCTGGTGTGGTCCATGGGATGGAGGATGATGACGACCCGCTCTGCGATGAACTCTGGTCCTCCACATCATTTGACAACTTCTGACTCCTGCCCATGGTAGCACTTTCCACCATCTACCTGGGTGATTCCTGCATGCGAGCTGGCCATTCCATCACACGGTGCCACCGAGTCCCTGGGGACGGTCCGGAGGGGTGGACTGGTGGGGTGGGGCGGGAGGGTGGGGAACCCAGGCCACCCACAACATCGCCCATTCCTCCCCTACCCCTGCACCCTCTCTCTGGCCAGCGCACCCGTCACACCCATCTGACAGAGCACCAAGGCAGGTTGTAACAGTGTGAACAGGTGTTTAATGTGTGATGCACTATCAATTACAACGAGACGAGGGTAGAGTGTAATCGAGGCTTTATTACGCAGAGATGTATAGCCTCCTGCAGCTGCTGCCGAAATGGCTGCAACTCGGAGAGTCCACATATTTATACTCCGCCTACTGGGCGGAGCCAGCAAGCAGGGATCTACCCCATACCTGTAGTACAGGGGCCTTACCGTAATACCCCTCGTATGCGGTATATACAGTACAATAGTGGTGACTACCACATTCACCCTCTGTTAAAAAAGAGTCCAGCGGGGGTGGTGGAAAACTATTTACATTCAGGTGTTTAACATTTTAAGGAAACGTTTGCAAATTCAGACGATCGGGCGCCTTGATCCGTCGCTGCGAGTGCCACAGTTCTGGTGGCGATTTCGGCATTGGTTCGGTCGTCGGTGACTCCGGGAGCTTGTCGACCTCATCTTCATCCCCGGGTGGGACCAAGGGGAGGAAGGACCGTCCTGGAGCGGGAGGCTGTGGTGTGGTGCACTGGGGGGACGGAGGGTGGCACCGGAGCAGAGAGGGGGGGGGGTGTGGGGACTCACTGGTGCCAGGTCCCTGAGGGAGACTGTGCCTTGGCGGCCGTCAGGGTACGCTACGTAGGCGTACTGCGGGTTTGCGTGAAGTAGCTGTACCCTCTCAACCAACGAGTCCGTCTTTTGTAGCCGCACGTGCTTGCGGAGGAGAACGGGTCCTGGAGCTGCCAGCCACGTTGGAAGCGAAACCCCGGAGGTGGACTTCCTGGGGTAGGCAAAGAGACGTTCATGGGGAGTTTTGTTAGTCGCAGTGCAAAGGAGCGACCGAATGGAGTGAAGGACATCGGGGAGGACCTCCTGCCAGCGGGAGGCCGGGAGATTTCTGGACCGTAGAGCCAGCTGGATGGCCTTCCAGACCGTCCCATTCTCCCACTCCATCTGCCCGTTTCCCTGGCGTTTGTAGCTGGTCATCCTGCTCGAGGCAATGCCCCTGTTGAGCAGGTACTGACGCAGCTTATCGCTCATAAATGAGGATCCCCGGTCGCTGTGGACGTAGGCGGGGAAACCGAACAGAGCGAAGATGGTGTTGAGGGCTTTGATGACGGTGGCAGACGTCATATCGGGGCATGGGACGCCGAAAGGGAATCTGGAATATTCGTCGACCACATTAAGAAAGTACGTGTTTCGGTCGGTGGTGGGGAGGGGCCTTTTGAAGTCCACGCTGAGGCGTTCAAAGGGGTGGGAGGCCTTCACCAGGTGCGCTCGGTCAGGCCGGTAGAAGTGCGGTTTATACTCCACGCAGACCTGGCAGTCTCTGGTGATCGCCCTGACTTCCTCGATGGAGTAGGGCAGATTGCGGGCCTTTATGAAATGATAAATGCGGGTGACCCCTGTCGTGCAGGGTCCGGATTCGGTCCACTTGTGCACTGGCACAAGTACCTCGGGATAGGGCATTGGGGGGCTCGTTGAGCTTACCGGGGTGATACAAAATCTCGTAATTGTAGTGGAAAGCTCGATCCTCCACCTCAAGATTTTATCATTTTTGATCTTACCCCGCTGTGTGTTGTTAAACATGAAGGCAACCGACCGTTGGTCAGTGAGGAGAGTGAATCTCCTGCCGGCCAGGTAATGCCTCCAATGCCGCACAGCTTCAACGATGGCTTGGGCCTCCTTTTCGACGGAGTGCCGAATTTTGGAGGCATGGAGGGTGCGGGAAAAGAAGTCCCGGCCTGCCTGCCTGGTTGAGGGTGGCGGCCCGAGCGACGTCTGATGCATCGCTCTCGACTTGGAAGGGGATGTCGGCCTTGATACGGTTGAAGGCCTGGTGAGCCTCGGCCGTCAGGAGGAAAACGGTGGAGTGGGTGAGTGGGCGGGCCTTGTCTGCATAGGTAGGGACCCACTGGGCGCAGTACGAGGAGAACGCCAGGCATCGTTTGAAGGCCTTGGGGCAGTGGGGAAGGGGGAGTTCCATGAGGGGGCGCATGCGATCGGGCTCGGGCCCTAGCATCCGATCTGGACCACATAGCCGAGGATGGCTAATTGGTTTGTGCTGAACACGCACTTCTCCTTGTTGTAGGTTAGGTTGAGGAGTTTAGCGCTGTGGAGGAATTTGGAAAGGTTAGCGTCATGGTCCTGCTGGTCGTGGCCGCAGATGGTGACATTATCCAGGTACGGGAAGGTGGCCCGCAGTCCATGGCAGTCAACCATTCGGTCTATCTCCCGTTGGAAGACCGAGACCCCGTTAGTGACGCCGAAGGGAATCCTAAGGAAGTGGTAAAGGCAGCCGTCCGCTTCAAACACGGTGTACGGGCGGTCCGCCTTACGAATCGGGAGCTGGTGGTAGGCAGATTTCAGGTGCACTGTCGAGAAGACCCGGTTCTGTGTCATCTGATTGACCATATCAGATATGCGTGGGAGGGGGTACGCGTCGAGCTGCGTGGACCGATTGACTGTCTGACTGTAGTCAACGACCATCCTGTTTTTCTCCCCAGTTTTCACAACTACCACTTAGGCTCTCCAGTGGCTGTTGCTGGCCTCGATAATACCTTCCCGTAGCAGCCGCTGGACCTCAAACCTGATGAAGGTCCTGTCCTGGGTGCTGTACCGTCTGCTCCTGGTGGCGACGGGTTTGCAATCCGGGGTGAGGTTTGCAAACAGAGAAGGCGGGTCGACCTTAAGGGTCGTGAGACCGCAGACAGTAAGTGGTGGTAGGGGCCCGCCAAATTTCAGGGTTAGGCTTTGGAGATTGCACCGGAAGTCCAGGCCGAGTAGCAAGGCAGTGCAGAGGTCAGGGAGGACGTAGAGCCGGAAGCCGCTGAACTCTACGCCCTGGATGGTGAGGGCGGCGGTGCCGTACCCCTGGATCGCCACAGAGTGGGATCCGGAGGCCAGGGAGATTTTCTGGTTAATGGGATGTACCGTGAGGGAGCAGCGCCTTACCGTATCGGGGTGGATGAAGCTCTCAGTGCTCCCGGAGTCCAGAGTGCAGGATATCTCGTGCCCTTCAACCTTCACTGTCGACGACGCGGTCGCAAGGTTGTGCGGTCGGTACTGGTCGATCGGGATGGAGGCGAGACGTGGCTGGTCGGCGGCGGTTGCAGGCGATGAGCAGCCCGATGAGGTGGCTGACGAGCAGGGGTCCTGAGGCAGGGAAGATGGCGGCACCCACGGGCCGCACGTGTTGTGAGGCGAGCAAGGTGGCGGCGCCCATGGGCCGCACGTGTTGTGAGTCGACAAGATGGCGGCGCCCACGGGCCGCACGTGTTGTGAGTCGAGCAAGATGGCGGCGCCCATGGGCCGCATGTGGTCTGTGGCGAGGAAGGTGGCGGCACCAACGATTCGCATGTGGGGGTTGCAGGGACAATAGCGGTGATCGAGCGGGTCTGGCATGTCCTTTCTTCCCGCAGGCCTTGCAGAGCGTGCTCCGTGCCGGGCAGCGCTGCCGGGGATGTTTTGTCTGTCCCCAGAAGTAGCACTTGGGTCCCCCGAGGTTGGTTGGCTGCCGTGCGGCGCAGGCCTGGGGTTGGCTGGGGGCGGTCGCTGATGGGGTCCACGATGGGGTGATCGCTGACAGGGTCCACGATGCCCAGGAGGGGTGGGCCTTGCGGTGGGGGGCATACGTCTGTACATTGCGTGAGGCGACTGTGAGAGAGATCGCTAGTTTCTTGGTCGCCACGAGGTCGAGGGTCGCCCCTTCTAAGAGGATGTAGGCCAACCCTATGCCCGTAACGGACGCATCTCTAATTGGCAGGTCAGAATGTTCAACGGCCGAAACGGCCTGGCAAATGCAGGCTCCCACCAGGGCGTGCAGGGACCGCCTGAAATCTTCCACAGACTCACCGGGGAGTTGATGCCGCGTGGACAAGAGGTGCCTGGTGTAGGTTTTGTTGGGCTGTTGAGTGCAGTTCTCCTTCAGTAGCGCCATGGTCTCAGCGTAGGTTGGCGCGTCCCGGATGAGAGGAAAGATATCGGAGCTCAGCCGCGTGTAAAGGATCTGGAGCTTCTGTGCCTCTGAGGGTGGTTCTGTCGCAGATCCGATGTAGGCTTCAAAGCAAGGTAGCCAATGTGCGAAGGCCGACTTGGTGTAGTCTGCTTGAGGGTGCAGCTGCAGGCGATCAGGGTTGATGCGCAGATACATCGTTGTAAAATCTCTGCTTAATAAATTGATGCACTATCAATTACGACGAGACGAGAGTAGAGAGTAATCGAGGCTTTATGACGCAGAGATGTATGGCCTCCCGCAGCTGCTGCCGAAATGGCTGCAGTTTGGAGAGCACACACATTTATACTCCGCCTACTGGGCGGAGCCAGCAGGCAGTGATCTACCCCCGTACCTGTAGTACAGGGGCCTTACCGTAATATGCCTCGTGTGCGGTATATACAATACAATAGTGGTGACTACCACAATGTGACAATGTATATACAGATTTGTGCCCTAGTCCTATCACTAAACTGTGCCCTGCCCCTGTGCCAACTCATTGGGTGTCTAACCTTCTAGCCTAACGAGCGCTAATACTACACCTAGGTGGTTCCCCAGACAGTACATCAGGGGTGGAGGCAGCCTGCTGTGATTCCTGCCCTGCTACCTGGGGGGGCGATTGGTCCTGGATGGGCCCGGCTGCTGCTTGGGTGTCCCAGGTGGTGTGGTGCTATCCTGTTCTGCCCGCTTCCCACCAGATGGGCCAGGGACAGGAGGGAGGTAGTCCGAGGTCCTCCGGTGTGTTCCAGAACCTCCCCTCGGGAGTCATCAGCGTGGCCTCCATCACTTCCTCCTACCTTGGGGTGCCCGATGGCTCATGGGCTACTCCATGGGATGGAGGTGCGGGCGGAGCTATCCCCTAAGGCTCCCCTGCCACCTGGCGCTGCCTGTCCTGGAGGCCCCATCTGGTCTCGACCAGGGTCTGCATGCTCGCGGCCATGGAGCACAGGGAGTGGACCATCGCCGTCTGGAACTGCACCACATCACCCAGTGACTGTGCCACCACCTTCTGGGTCTGTGTCATATCAGCCAATGACTGCACCATCTCCCTCTGTGTCTGCACCATGTTGGACAGCGCCTGGGCAATGCCGACAATGTTCCCAATCATGGCTTGCTGTGACTGGGCCATACTGATGAGCGCTGCTATAATTTCCAGGCGGCTCTGGCACATGGCTGCCTGTGAGGTGGCAATCCTGCCCTGGGCCTCGGCCACCGCCTGCACAGAATTCCCCAGGCCTTGGATATGCTGATCCATAGCCAAACTTGTCGCCCCAATGTCTCCACCGTGGACGTCACCCATGCAGAGTTGGCCAGGGTGGCACGCATGGTTGGCACCACCTCCTTCTGCCGCACGTGGTTACACACCTCCAACTGCACCTGCAGGTACTGGATGCTCACCACCAATCCTTATGTAGTCCCTGGCTCTGCGACTGCATCTCCACATTCGATGGGCCTGTCCACTCCAGAAGCCTAAAACACGTCTGGACGGCAGCCAGTCCCTGGGTTCGGCCCGCCCTCCGACCGTCCACCCCCTCAGGTGTTCCTGCCTCCACCTGCTGCACTGGATCAACTGTGTGGTGGGCACCAGATAGTGTTCCAGGAGCCTCCTCACTAAAGTTCCCAACCGAGGTGAGTGTCTCTGGGATGGTGGAGGTTATTGGAGACAGCTGTGACAGGAAATCTGTGTCGACATCGTTCTCGAGCTCTGGGGTGTTCTGCATCTTGGGTCGAGGGCTGCCATCAGAGCTGCTCTCATCGCCACTGCTCGGGTCACGGGGGCAGTGCTCCGGCTGTGGCACGGGCTGGGGGCGGGGGACACCGGATGGGCCCACTCCATCACCAGCAGGTCCTGTAAGACACAAGACAGGACTCATGATTAGACCGCGGGCTGGGCGGTGATGGGGTTAAGGGTGTTAGGGGGTGAGGGTGATGTGGGGTGAGGGTCTGGGTCATATTGGGATGGGGGCTGACACACGTGTCATGGGGAACCGCAACTCAGCAAGGTCTCACTTCCTCGCTCACGACCACACTCCACCCCAGCCACCTCCCTTTCCTCTGGGCTGCTGACCATCTCCAGGGCCCTCTGCTCTGTCACGGTGAGGGGACGCAGGATCGGTGGTCCCCCTCTAGTTTTCTCTGGCTCCTGGTGGTTAAGAGCGGCCTTCACCTGGAGGGAGGGGGACGGAGGGGTCCACGGGTGTGTGGGACACTGGCTACTGCCAGGGGCACAGTGTTGCCAAAACTCCTGGCCACTCTGAGGAGACTGAAGTTTTTTGCAGCACCACAGGCCGGTCCGGTCTGTGTTGCTCACGGCGCAGACCACATCTTCCACTTGCGCCCAGGCGAAGCGGACGGGCGGCTGGCAGCCTCCTCCCATGGCTGGGGTACAGGATTAACCGCCTCTCCTCCACCACGTCCAGGAGGGTCTCCAGTTCGGCGTCTGTAAACGGGATGCCACTCTCCTTGCTGCCATCTTGTTGGCTGGGTGGTGTGTGTGGGGAGTGCAGTGTGTATATGCAGCTGCAGCTTTGTCAGCCTCTTGAGTGTCAATCTCAGATCAGCGAATCCAGCACCATTTCTCACTGGAATCGATTGTGTTCCACGTGGCGCCAGTGCTAGCCCCTCAACAGTAGCTGAATTGGTCCAGATGGGGGCGTCAGCTTTTTCTGGCGTGGAACTCCATGAATCCCGCACCGGCATCAACACTTGGGGCTGGATTCTCCAATTTTCAGGCTCGGTCCTGACGTCAGCGTTGCAACGGTGGCATTTTACGACTGAAGATTTGGCGCAAACGGTCACCGATCCTCCGTTTGGTGGGGGGCTAGCAGGCAGGCAGCGTAGAGCACCCGGCTCGAATTGCCGTTATGGCCCGGAGAATTGCCGGGTCCGTGGCCACGCATGCACACGGCGGCGGCCTGCAGCGGCCGCGCCGTGCAACATGGAGCCGGCCGCGCGGACCCCTGCTGCCAAATAGTGATTCCCCTTTGGCTGGCTCGCAACCTCTGGATAACCCTCCAACAGTGCCCCCAGCCCCTGCCAAAGTCCCCCCTTGCCCACGAATCGGCCTTCCCCCAACTATGGCGGTCCTGGACTGAGTCCGCAGCTGCCACGCCGAGTTCCAGACAGATAATAGCATGAGACCCACGCCGTCAGGAACTCGGCCGGTCGGGGGCAGAGCATCAGGAGGAGGGCCTCAGGCAACGTACTGAGAGCGTCGATACGGCGTACTCCTAGAGCATGCTGCTATGGAGGGGGCGGAGCATCGTGAAATTGGCGGCGCCCCAATTTTGGTGCGACCGAAGCTCTCCAGGTGATCGCCGAACGCGATTTCGGTGTTGGCGACTGGAGAATCCCGCCCTTAGCCTCAGGAACGGAGAATCCTGCCGACAGTCTTTTTCAACAGATGCAACTTTTTTCTTTTGATCCTGATAATCAAGATGTTTTCATAGTATCCATAGAATCATAGAATCACTACAGCGCAAAAGGTGGCTATTCACCCCATCAAGTGTGCAGCAACCCTCTGAAAGAGCACCCCTTCCCAGGCCCAATCCCTCACCCAATCTCTGTAACCGTGTCGCTCCACCTCACCTTTTCGACACTAAGGGGCAATTTAGCACGGCCAATCTGCCTAATCTGCACATCTTTGGACTTTTTCTTCAGTTGAATTTCACTGAAGTAGGTTTCAACTTTGTACACTAGATGGCAGCCCTTTTACACCTCACCTGCTCAGGCTGCCAACTCACTCTTATCCATTTTAAAACCAAGATCTATTCCAGTGTGCTGATTCATAAGAGAAATTCATAAGGAAAATAAACAGCATAAATTGGGCCACCGTTATTCCGCAGAACCATTCTGAGACAAGTTGTTGTCAAGTGTGAACCACAAATAAGCAACCCTACTTACATACTGGGCAGGATTGTCCGCTCCCACCCGCCCGCCGCGAGTTTGGAAATTCGCGCCCGAGGTAAACGGACCTTTCAGAGGCCCATCAAATTGTCCGTTCCGTCCGCGGTGATTCCCATGGCAAGTGGGATGTCGATGTTTGGTACAAAACTGCAATCCTTGATCCAACAGATCTTGATACACAGTGCGTTGGAGGTCTTCACAGCGTCAAGCCCAAATTATATGATGCAGCATGTTGGGGGAATCTCACTGTACTTGATATTACAGCATTCCAGCATCAGGCTGGGCCCTAACTCCAGGATTATGCAGTAAATATCCTATCAATGCTCACTGAGAACTATTTGGCATCAGAATAAAACCATGATATTTGTAACCCACACTGAACCACATTTAAACTTAAATAAATAGGAAGCTTTGGGTCAAATTGGGTGTTGAAATCCAAGAAACCTGCTCCAGTTGGAGCTTTAGTATTTATGTGGTTGGTCTATTTAAGTTTCTGGTCAATGTGACTCTCACGATGTTGACGATGGGGCATTCGATGATGGTAATGCCACTGAATATCAGGGCTAGGTGGTTAGACTCTCTCTTGTTGAAAGTAGTCATTGCCTGACAGGAATGTTACTTGTGCAAATTTCCTCCTGATGACTGCCTGCTTTCCAAACACAATTCTGCCTTTTTAAATATCGTGACAGGTTGATTAAACTTCCTCTGTCACCAATCTGCCCTATAATTTAATCTCTAAATTATTTTGCAATTACATACATACAAACTGTTCAACTTTTTAAAAAAAATAGATTGTCTGACACAGTGGGCGTGATCCTCCGACCCCCCGCCGGGTCGGAGAATCGGCGGGGGCTGGCGTGATGCCGGTTGCCGAATTCCCCGGCACCGGATATTCGGCGGGGGTGGGAATCGCGCCGCGCCGGTTGGCAGGCCCCCCCCCCCGACAATTCTCCGGCCCGCAATGGGCCAAAGTCCCGCCGCTGTCAACCCACGCCAGCCGGCGTGGATTGAACCACCTTTGGGATGGCGGGACAAGGCGGGGCAGGCAGGCACCGGGGTCCTGGGGGGGCCACGGGGCGATCTGGCCCCGGGGGGTGCCCCCACGGTGGCCAGGCCCGCGTTCGGGTCCCACTGATCTGTGGCAGGCCTGTGCCGTGGGGGCACTTTTTTCCTTCCGCCTCCACTGCGCATGCGCGGGGATGCCATGAGCAGCCGCTGACGCTCCCTAGAATGCGCCGCCCGGCAAAGTCAGTTTCGCGCCAGCTGGCGGGGCACCAAAGGCCTTTCCCGCCAGCTGGTGGGGCGGAAATCAGTCCGGCACGGGCCTAGCCCCTCAAGGTGGGGGCTCGGCCCCTCAAGATGCGGAGACTTCTGCACCTTTGGGGCGGCGCGATGCCGGACTGATTCGCGCCGTTTTTGGCGCCAGTCGGCGGACATCGCGCCGATATCGGAGAATCCCACCCAGTATTCCCGTATGCAGATAGACTGGGCATCATTTTCCGCCGGCGCCGGGGGGTTTCCCGACGGCGTGGGGCCCCTCCACAATGGGAAACCCCATTGAACGACCGGTGTTACGGAGACTCCCCCCGGCCGGTCGGGGCAGAAATGTGGCGGGGCGGGTAGGAGAATTTCACCCATTGTCTGACACAGTGGGCGCGATTCTCCCACCCCCCGCCGGGTCGGAGAATCGCCGGGGGCTGGCGTGAATCTCGCCCCCGCCGTGTCCCGAATTCTCCGCTACCAGAGATTCGGCGGGGGCGGGAATCGCGCTGCGCCGGTTGGCGGGCTCCCCCGGCGATTCTCCGGCCCGCGATGGGCCGAAGTCCCGCCGCTGTCAACCCTCGCCAGCCGGCGTGGATTGAACCACCTACCTTACAGGCGGGAGCAGACGGCACGGGCGGGCTCCGGGGTCCTGGGGCGCGGGGTGATCTGGCCCCGGGGGGTGCCCCCACGGTGGCCTGGCCCGCGATCGGGGCCCAACGATTGGCGGGCGGGCCTGTGCCGTGTGTGCACTCTTTTTCTTCTGCCTTTGCCATGGCCTTCACTATGGCAGAGGCGGAAGAGACCCCCTCCACTGCACATGCGTGGGGATGCCGTGAGCGGCCGCTGACGCTCCAGCGCATACGTCGCCTGGCGAAGTCCTTTCAGCACCAGCTGGCGTGGCGCCAAAGGCCTTTCCCACCAGCCGGCAGGGCGGAAATCACTCCGGCGCGGGCCTAGCCGCTCAAGGTGAGGGCTTGGCCCCTAAATGTGCAGAGAATTCCACACCTTTGGGGCGGCCCGACGCCAGCGTGGTTCATGCCACTCCATTACGCCGGATTCCCCCGCCCCGCCGAGTAGGGGAGAATCCCAGCCAGTATTCCCGACGGCAGTGACGCTCCCGCTCACTAGACACTTAATAATAATAATTGCTTATTGTCACAAGTAGGCTTCAATGAAGTTACTGTGAAAGGCCCCAAGTCGCCACATTCCGGCACCTGTTCGGGGAGGCAGGTACAGGAATTGAACCCGCGCTGCTGGCCTTGTTCTGCATTACAAGCCAGCTGTTTAGCCCACTGTGCTAAACCAGCCCCTGTGTGAACCACAAATAAGCAACCCAACTTACATCCTGGGCGGAATTGTTCGTTCCCACCTGCCCGCCGCTACGCATGTGTAGCAATGCAGCAGGCTTCGCACATTTTTCACAGCACTTACTATACCAGCTAAGCAACGTAAGCAAAATAACTTACCAAACTTCTTCTTCCAGGCAAGCCATTCAAAATTTTCAGCAGAGAAGCTGGCAGCACTCGCCAATGCCACAGTAACAGCTAATATCACAAACTTCATCTTAAATTGATGGACCAATAGCCAGTTATTGAACTCAAAAGTTTAGAAGCCATAAACATTGAAATTCGGGTGTTTGTGCTGAATCATTTCCTTTTCATCAAAGATCTATCAAGGCTAGACCCCAGTGAAATAAAATCTCAACTGACAGCATGGAGAAAATGCAGAGAATTTATACACATTTCCTTGTCACTTGCTCATCATGACGTTTGTGCTTAGTGGCCAAAAAAGGAGGAAACGGTTTCTTCCTCTCGAGTTCAGACTATGATGTGATGTTGTGTTTACTTATGAACCAACAAAAGGTTCCAAGAATTGATACTTTTCATTATTTGCAACATTTAATAGCCAATTATTTTGTTGAAGAAAAATCACACGTCAATTCTTCCATGAAACCGTACACACAAAAAAATTAATGGGTGAAATTCTCCGCCTGGCGGCATGGCAAATGCACACCACAATCAGGCAGAGAATCAGGCACCAGCCAAAATTGAGGCACGTGCCCAGCGCCGATTTGGATGCCATGCTCCGGTCCCTCACTGGTGGCGATAACAAGGTTTGCGCCCCGCGACGGCGGCAGCATGCCAAACCGACATTGGCATGCATTTAAATGTGATTACCAGGTTGGGCACAGTTTGCTCCACCCTTCTGCGATGCTCTGCTCTTCTCAGGCGGAAGCCCTGCATATGTGAATTACGACAAGTATTGACGAACATGGACTGGGGCCATGGCTGCAGAGGTGGGGAATGGGAGACTAATAAAACACTGAAAAACTATTGAAAACTGGTGTCAAGTCAGTCGACTTTGGGTGTCCCCCTCGGGATCGTGGTGACTTGGCTCAGAGCGCCATTGCTGCAATCTGTATTTTAAATACATCCCTTTGGTGCTACCTACAGGCTCCTGGCTGCTCACAGTATTGAGTGCTGCCTCTGTCCTTTGAATGCTCAGAAGAGCTCTGGTCATCTGGGAGCCCACCCGGCCACCCTCTGGACACCCTCATACCCCAGCTGTGTCAGGTCCAAGCTCAATCAGGAGTCCATCAAGTGCTGGCCCTCCTCAGATGCGCTGCCCCATTGCAGAAGAAGCAAGGTATCAGCATTGCTCACTCCAACCAGAGGAATTCTGCACCGCAGTCTTTGGAACCCTTCCTGGTTCTCTGCTCCCCTTAGGGCAGAGGCCTCACTTGTGACCCCCACCGCTCCGGATCACCAGCTGTCTCCTCCTATTGAGACTGACAGTGCTAACTGGCTCTGCCACCACATCGCAGGCACTGTTCAGGAGGGACGGTTTAATTCTGCGGCCCACGCTGGTGGCGAGGGCGTCCCTCCGCTCCTCACTGGCATGGAGCTGTGGTCCAGCTCAGACCCCCGACCTCAGGAGGAGTGCAGGTCTTCTCTGAGCCATCTTGGTGGCTGCAGTGAGTGTGTAGTAAGTGGAGTGCTTAAAAACAGCTCCAGCTGTCGGACTCTTCGGGGCTAACTCTGGCCCCAGCAGTTAGAACGCCCGCTGGGCTGAGAATTGCTCAGAATTTGCGTCAGCAGAGCGCTGGCCCATTCGCATGTCCTGAATTAGTACCCGAAAAGCGCCCCCAACAGGAACATGAACCACATGCATTTCCATCCCAGCATCAACACTTAGGTTGCAAATGAACGCCCTCGTCATACTAGACTCAGTGACGCGATGAGATTGCTAAATCACTCACCAGATTTGCGAATCTAGAATGCCTCGGGAGATCTCACGAGGTCTCGTAAGACGTCCAGATCTGGATGTCGCCCTCAATTAAATATGTCGGTGCCAGATTCTCTCTAGGCCCGAAACCTATTGCCCACGCATTGGTCCACACAAACCTGGACCAGGTGTAATGGCACCTGGGTGGTCTACCAGGCCATCGGAGGCCCGTGGGTGGTTGGGCTCTGGACAGAATGGTATCCTGTCACTCCGGCTGCCACCTGTGCACCCTGGCACTGCCACCTGGGTACCCTGAAAGTGCCACCTGGGAACCCTGGCAGTGTCAACTGGGCACTCTGGCAGTGCCACCTGGGAACCCTGACAGTGCCACCTGGGAACCCTGGCAGTGCCACCTGGGAACCCTAGCAGTGTCACCTGGGAACCCTGGCAGTGTCACCTGGGAACCCTGGCAGTGCCTTATCTTGCAAACGATAATTTCACCCAATATCACTAAAAACACAACTTTATTCCAAGCAAAACAAAACACTTTTTTGAAAACTATAAATGTATGTATTTGTGTATATGTTCACAGTCAACTACGTTCCATGCAATAAAGCCATACAGTGCCCGGTATGAGTCATATTAAAGTGAAACTATATGTCGATCAAAAAAAAAGGTCACAAGACAAAATCTGTTCCAACACAGTTAGGCAAAACAATGTGATTTCCCATCATTCAGGAAACAAGTTTTGCTGATGTAAACATTACCTGTTCGCGTGCTACTGTTAGATGCAGCTAAGTGGCAAAATTTGCCTGACTGAAACATCCTCTTGCATCGAGATTGTTATCATGAAACTGGAGGTTAAAACAGAACGTAAAATTTGAAATGTTTCTCTTGGTATTAAGTGACGTCTTAAATCTTGCTTTCTGATGAATGATCCTTTTCATCCCCCTACTACTAAAATAGAAATAAAAGCACACCAGGTGACTTAACTTAGATGAAGATCACGTATGCATGTGACATAAAGCTGACTGGAACAGAAACATGAAATACTTATGGGGGTGAAGTGATCCCATTTCAAAATATTAGCTGAAGTGGCATCTTTTGCTGTGCTTTGTGGAAAGAAAAATACAGATATGGAGATAAGTAAGGACCATTAAGCAATCAATTGATAGCCTATTAAGTGTTAATTATGTTCCAGCATGCATGTGTACAGTAGTTTTGAGTTTATCTTCAAAGCAGCATGGATATATGGGAGAAAATTCAGCAAAAAGCAACCGGGATAAATCTGGGATATATCTTAAGTGATAAAACTATATTGGAATCATGGTTTAGGAAAAAACTTGTGATAATGGATAATTGAAATTAGAGAGCACTGGTGTCAGTGTAGTAGAATTAGATGTACATTGATTGCCCTTTATAGGAATGATTGCATCATGTTCAGAAACATTCACAACTCCTCAGATACTGAAGCAGTAAGACCTAAAGAGGATCCAGAATTGGGCTGACAAGTGACAAGTAACATTTGTGCCAAACAGTGACTATCTCAAACAAGAGACAATCTACCCATTTCCCCTTGACGTTCTTTGGCTATTACTGATTGCCCAACCATCTGTTGCTCTGTTTCGGTCCCAACAACGTCGCCAATACTGTGGGTATTTCTATTTATCTCAGTGAACCACAAGCCTTCCTTTATATCGGTCAAATGACCACACAACCAGTTAGTTAGTTCAAAAGGTGGTTTATTTACATCCACAAGAGTTATCTCAACATGCAAACACAACATCTACTACAAGTTAAACTACACCTATTAGCTACAATAACCCATACTTAATTTCAGGGCGACCGGCACTGTGCAAATGGATAAGGCCTTATCTGGATTTCACTTGGCTGGTTCGAAGAAAGTGGCTCTGTCTCTGCTGGGCTCATCCGTTAGGTAGCGATCGTTGGTCTTGAACTTAGCTGGCTGTTCCTGCTGCAATTGGGCTCGCACAGGCCGGATCCAAAAGAGACAGAACACATGGTTGTGTCCTCTTTTATCCCTCTGGGATTTTGCGCTCTTTGGGGCGGTCCTTAGCCTTGGACCCAATAGTTCAACAGGGCTCTGATCACTCTCTTCGATTTCGGCCAATAAAGGGGCGGGTGCCTTGGTAGCTGGGTGGGTCCTTAGCGGTCATTGACCTTGGCAGTTGTGCTTTCTGAGTAAGGGGAGTGGCGCCAATCAGTCTGTGGCTGTACCGGTTGCTTGATTGGAGTTCTATTGTCCTGGGAAAATGGGCCATTGAAATGCAAACGAGCGGGGTTTTCGATCAGGTCTGGTTACCTGTGTTTCAGATACACATCGGCTCTGTATCTGTCTGAGTCCTGGGTTGGCCATAATTCCCATGGTCCTTTGCAGGTGGCCATCTTAGATGGCTACACATAAACATCCCTGACGTTACCATTGACCAGGAACTTAATTGGACCAGCCATACAAGTATTGTTGCTTCAAAAGTAGGGCAGAGGCTGGTAATTCTGTGGTGAGTAACCTATCCCCTGACTCACCAAAGTCTGTCCACCATCTACAAGGCACAAGTCAGGAGGATGTTGGAATAGTCTCCACTTGCCTGGCTGAGTACAACTCCAATAATTTATTTTTTTAAATTTAGAGTACCCAATTATTTTTTTTCCAATTAAGGGGCAATTTAACGTGTTCAATCCACCTACTCTGCACATCTTTGGGTTGTGGGGGCAAAACCAATGCAGACATGGGGAGAATGTGCAAACTCCACACGGACAGTGACCCAGAGCCGGGACTCGAACCGGGGTCCTCAGCGCTGCAGGCAGCAATCTAACCACTGTGCCACCGTGCTGCCCTGTACATCTCCAATAATACTCAAGAATCTCAACACCAGGGCAGCACAGTGGCGCAGTGGTTAGCACTGCACTCTCACGGTGCCGAGGTCCCAGGTTCGATCCCGGCTCTGGGTCACTGTCCGTGTGGAGTTTGCACATTCTCCCCGTGTTTGCGTGTGTTTTGCCCCCACAACACAAAGATGTGCAGGGCAGTTGAATTGAACACGCTAAATTGCCCCTTAATTGGAAAAAATGAGTTGGGTACTCTAAATTTACAAAAAAAGAATCTCAACACCATCAAGGGCAGAGTAGCCCGCTTGATTGGCACCCCATCCACCAACTTAAACGTTCACCCGCTCCACCACCGGATGCACAATTTGCAGCAGTGTGTAGCATCTACAAGATGCACTATAGCAACTCACCAAGATTCCTTCGACAGCACCTTCCAAACTTATAACCATTGCCACTTAGAAGGACAAGGGGATCAGATGTGTGGGAACATCAACACCTGCGAGTTCCCCTCCAAATCACACACCATTCTAACTCGGAACAATATCACTGTTCCTTCAGTGTCACCGGGTCAAAATCCTGGAGCTCCCTTCCGAACAGCACTGAGGCTGTACCTGGATCAGATGGACTATAGCGGTTCAAGAAGACCATTACCTTCGGGATGGACATGAACTGCTGGCCTAGGTGAACACAAGCCAATTTCCATAGAGATGGGGATGCTGTAATAACTTGAGAAATAATGTAAATTGTTATCTGTTTCTGCAGATAAAAGCACAGTGAGTTTATAATAATAATCTTTATTAGTGTCACAAGTGGGCTCACATTAACACTGCAATTAAGTTACTGTGAAAAGCCCCTAGTCGCCACACTCTGGCGCCTGTTCGGGTACACAGAGAGAGAATTCAGAATGTCCAATCCAAGCAAGCATGGCTTTCGGGACTTGTGGGAGGAAACCGGAGCATAGAACATCGAACATAGAAAATACAGCACAGACCAGGCTCTTCGGCCCACGATGTTGTGCCGAACCTTTGTCCTAGATTAATCATAGATTATCATTGAATTTACAGTGCAGAAGGAGGCCATTCGGCCCCCTGAGTCTGCACCGGCTCTTGGAAAAAGCACCCCACCCAAACTCAATACCTCCACCCAACACCAAGGGCAATTTTGGACACTAAGGGCAATTTATCATGGCCAATCCACCTACCCTGCACATCTTTGGACTGTGGGAGGAAACCGGAGCATCCGGAGGAAACCCACGCAGACATGGGGAGAACGTGCGGACTCCGCACAGACAGTGACCCAAGCCCGGGAATCGAACCAGGGTCTCTGGCACTGTGAAGCAACCACGTGCTACCGTGCTGCATATTCATTATGCTCTCAGGAATTCTTGTGACATTGTAATT
This sequence comes from Scyliorhinus torazame, assembly GCF_047496885.1. Lineage (NCBI taxonomy): Eukaryota > Metazoa > Chordata > Chondrichthyes > Carcharhiniformes > Scyliorhinidae > Scyliorhinus > Scyliorhinus torazame. The sequence continues at coordinate 126,993,703 of NC_092707.1, read as the reverse complement.
ACTGGCATGCAGTAACAGGAGTTTTTTTTAATATTCATTCATGGGATGTAGGCACCATTTATTACCCATCCCTAATTGCCCTTGAACTGAGTGGCTTGCTCAGCCACATTGCTGTGGATCTGGAATCGCACCAGACCAGGTAAGGAAGGCAGGTTTCCTTCTCTAAAGACGATTAGTGAACCAGATGGGTTTTTATGACAATCGACAATGGTTTCATGGTCATCATGAGATTTTAGTTCCAGATTTTTATTGCATTCAAATTTCATCATTTGTCATGCTGGTATTCAAACCAGCAATACCTGCGCATTATCCTGGGTCTTTGGATCACTAATCCAGTGATAATATCGTTATGCCATTGCCTCTGCCTTATTTAGTGTTTGTGAAACTATTGTTACATTTTGTCTTTCTGTCTTCATTTCCAAAAGTTCTCAGTCTCTGTTACAATCTATAATCCTTTGAATGGTATTTAGACACAATAATATCACTTCATTTAAGAACTCATTCTCATATGTTAATGTATCAAACATATGGGAAAATTAAATGTTCTGGGCTCATTGTCCAACAAAGCAGGGAAGTATTAGTACATGCAGCTACAACAAGCCCAAAGAAACCATAAGTTACTGTAATGATACCACAATATGTAAAGCATTTGACAACTTCTGGTCATTGCAAGTCTATAGTACATGGAAGTGAGACAACAGCAAACCCCAGACACCACCAGTGCAATATAATTTCTTTATGCATTTTGCAATTTCCAGATAGACTTTTTCATCTAAACTACCGAAAGAAAGGGAACTATATAAAGTGACTCTCTGTTGGAATTTACAGAAAAATATACTGAATATGTAGTCTTCTCACCCTGTTACATATCATATGGACAATTAACCTTTTATCGCCCTGCAAACTCATTTTGTTAGTTACAGAAAGTGACTCAACAGGTCTGGCAACATCTGTGTAACGGGAACAGAGTCAGGGGGAAAAAATTTAACGGCGACGCTGCGCCCAAAGCAGGACGCAACGCAACCGGAAATCTCACAAGAGGCCCCTTGCGAGATTTACCTGGCTCGCTATGCTTTGCGAGATCTAACAGGATCTTGCACAACGTCGCGATCTGGGTTCCGATCATGTGTGCAGTAAGGAACACTTGCATATGCACTCACCGGAGTTACCCAAGGTGCGGAACTAACCCCCGTGTCTTGGATACCCCGAGTGAGCGCCTGTTAGCACTGGTGTCCACCAATTTGGGCCAGGTGTACCGCACTTGGGGGGTCTCCTAGGCGATCGGGGGCTCCTGGGTGATTGGGCTTTGTACAGGGTGGTACCCTGGTGCCCATGATGCCTCCTGAGCACTCTGGCAGTGCCACCTGGGTGCTACCTTGGCACTGCCAGCTTGGCAGGTGCATTGCCAGGATGCCAGGCTAGCAGTGTCTAGGTGCCCGGATGGCTTTTTGCCAGTGCTGGGGATTGAGTCCAGGGGTACCATGACTTTATAAGGTGGCACTTTGGGGGGCTCGGAGGCCACGGTGGGGGGGTTTGAGATCAGGGTGACATTTAAAAATAGCACGTTGATCTCCGCCTGCACTGGAGCTCGCTAGTGCAGGAAATGGGACTGAATGCGGTCTAGGTGGGGCATTCCTCGCCGAGGCCCCAAAGGGAAGCATCGTCCCATTCAATAGCGGGGTTGTTATCGGCGCTGCCAGCACTGGAAAACATCCGGCTAAACGCACTCGACACAGAACTCTGTTTCCCTCCTGTTAAATTGCACCCAACGTTTCTATTATAAGGTCTGGAAAGGAGTCCACACCAAGCCGAATTGGCTGAGTCAAAGGAAAATGGTTTAAGGCAACAGAACCAGAGGACAGAGCAGTTATTCTACTACAGGAGCCCACTCACAGTTCATGGCTCTCCGGTTTTATACAGGAGATAGAAGGGGTCGCCCCGTCTCTCATTGGAGAGAATTTGTATTCCCCATAGTTCTTTTAGAAATATCAATCCCCAGTCTCATAAGTGTCCGATGACCTGCTTAAGGTTTCATTAGTATCCCATGGCATGCTGAACATCAGGTTATGACGGTTTCGAGACAATTATGACTTGGTGCTATTCCTCCAGCTTGCATTGAGCTTCACTGGAGAACCGCCGCAGGCCAAAGACAGAGATGTGAGTGTGGGGACAAGGTGATGAATTAAAATGACAAACACCAGGAAGCTCAGGGTCATGCTTGTAGACTGCTCAAAGGTGTTCCGCAAGGTGGTCATTCGGTCTTCGTTTGGTCTCCCCAATGTAGAGGAGGTTGCATTGTGAGCAGCGAATAGAGGGGGCCAAATTGAAAGGAATAAACTAAATCACTGCTTCATCTGGAAGGAGTATTTGGGGCCTTGGATAATGAAGAGAGAGGAGCCTTTTGCGATTGCATCGGAATGCGCCATGGGAAGGAGACAAGGTGTTGGAGATGATTGAAGAGTGGATTGGGTGTTGTGGGTAGAACAGCCCCTTTGGAATGCTGATATGAAGATGTGTTTAATGGTGACATCATATTGCAGGTGGTGGAAGTGGTGAGGGATGATCATTTCACCTTGTTCATGCCACCTCGAGTGTGTTATTGCTGCAGGGTGACCTTGTTTCATGTGGGTCGGTTGGCATCTGCCATTTCTTCCCTGGGAGGAACGTAATACGCCTCCCTGTAAAATTCAGCCCTGGGTTTCTGCAGCAGATGCTCAAAGTAAATTCACCCCCATAACAATTAGTTCAGGAGCCCACAGGAAGGTGAAACGAGGTAATGCCAGGAAAGGGCAAAAAGGTACCACCTGAAATTCAATGTCAGTAAGTGTGAAGGAATACACTTAGGTTTGCAAAAGGGTAATAGTTAAACCCTGAATGGAGGAAAACACAGTGATGGGGCAGAGACATTTGTGCATTTAGATTTGCAAGGCATTAAATGTATTGGGTTCCAGTGAGATGAAAAGAAATCCAAAGCTGTACATTCAAAACATTATTTGTATTGTTATTTTTTTTAATGGATTTTCTACTGAACCATAATGGATTGCTGCTACAAGTCACTTGACCACAGAGTTGGCCCTTTGTTCTGGAAGTTACCAAAACAAAATAATTCCTCAGTCAGCTATTTGAATCTCAAACCTCATTATTCAGACCCCTTGTAATCAGGTAAAAAAGCAGGGGAAGTGCAGACGAACTGGCTCCCTCAACTTGAACTATCACAAAAGGAAGAGATTGAAACTCATTATACTGGAAGAAATGCTAATAACCACTTTGTCTCTCTCCAAAGGATGACCAATGGAATTCTGGCCAGAAGCACAGAAACTGATTGTTAAGCTGCAATTAATCATTAATGGGCCATGTCACATGGCCAAATCCTCTGGCCTTCTTGGACATTTTTAACAGCATATCTTTTAGCATCACAAGCAGTTTGCTGTTTAACATATAACTGGTGAATCACCAAGAAGAAGGCCTCCAGACAGAACAACAGCCTGCTCCTCACGCCTATCTCTGCTGGAAGAATTCCTGCCACCGCCTTGTGTACCTACTCCATTTTGCAGTTTCAGCTGTGTAGCGCACAATGACTTACACAAGACGAGAAGCGATGAAGTCTATCTAGGCTTTATTGAGCGAGACTTGTTCCCCAGCAGCTCAGTTACAGAATGAGGCTGCGGGGAGAACTCGAGCTCTTATACTCCGCCTTCAGGGCGGAGCCAGAAGTCGGCAGATCCAACCAGGAGCCGGGACCTGTCAGCCAATAGCCTCTCGGCTTCACAGGTACCATATTACCCCTAATACATACCACCACATTCACCCCTTGTTAAAAAGGAACCCGGCGGGGTGGTGGTTCGCATGGTGGTAGGGGTTTACAAGGCTGGCCCTGGAACAAATTTTGAACTGTGGCTATACATATTTAGCCCAACATTTAGCTATGTACAAGTTTGTCAGAACTATTTACAATAAGGAAATAATTCTTTTTTTTCTTTTACAACAAAATTCTTGCTTTCTCTGTGTCACGCGGATTCCACGAGTCGAGCGGGCGGTCTGGTCTTCCTTTTCGATCGCCTCAGCCCCGTGGTGGTGCAGGTGCTGGCTCGGGCGCTGTTGTCTCTGGGAGCGCTGCGCTGTTTGTTCCTGTTTTACTCCTGGGCGGGCACGGGAGGAGGACCGATCCCCCGGGAAGAGGGCGGTCGTGGGGTGCGCCGGTGACAGGGAGGGGGTGATCGGTGTTGGGGGTGCGTGCGTGTTGCCGGCGGGCGCCAAGTCCCGCAGGGAGACCGTGTCCTGTCGGCCGTCGGGGTACGCGTAGGCGTACTGCGGGTTCGCGTGGAGAAGGTGAACCCTCTCGACCAACGGGTCCGATTTGTGCGCCCGCACATGTTTCCGGAGCAAGATGGGTCCTGGGGTCCTGCCAGCCAGGTCGGCAGCGACTTTCCGGAGGAGGACTTCCTAGGGAAGACAAGGAGGCGCTCATGAGGCGTTTGGTTAGTGGTAGTTCACAGCAGCAACCGGATGGAGTGGAGAGCATCCGGGAGGACTTCCTGCCACCGGGAAACTGGGAGATCTCTGGACCGTAGGGCCAGTAGGACGGTCTTCCAGACGGTGCCGTTCTCCCTCTCTACCTGCCCGTTCCCCCGGGTGTTGTAGCTGGGCATCCTGCTCGAGGCAATGCCCTTGCTGAGCAGGAACTGATGCAACTCGTCACTCATGAAGGAGGACCCCCTGTCGCTATGGATGTATGTGGGGAAGCCGAACAGTGTGAATATGGTGCCCAGGGCTTTACTGACTGTGGCCGCTGTCATGTCGGGGCAGGAAATGGCGAAGGGGAAACGGGAGTACTCGTCCACCACGTTCAGGAAGTACGCGTTGCGGTCGGTGGAGGGGAGGGGCCCTTTGAAATCCAAACTGAGGCATTCAAAGGGGCGGGAAGCCTTGATCAAGTGCGCTCTATCCGGCCTGAAAAAGTGCGGTTTGCACTCTGCGCAGATGTGGCAGTTCTTGGTGACTGTACGGACCTCCTCCACAGAGTAGGGGAGGTTGCGGGACTTTACGAAATGGTAGAATCGAGTGACCCCCGGGTGGCAGAGGTCCTCGTGGAGGGCTTGGAGGTGGTCTATTTGTGCGTTGGCACATGTGCCGCGGGATAGGGCATCGGACGGCTCATTCAGCTTTCCGGGACGATACAAGATCTCATAGTTATAGGTGGAGAGCTCGATCCCCCACCTTAAGATCTTGTCATTCTTAATTTTGCCCCGCTGTGCATTATCGAACATAAAGGCTACCGACCGTTGGTCGGTGAGGAGAGTGAATCTCCTGCTGGCCAGGTAATGCCTCCAATGTCGCACAGCTTCCACTATGGCTTGGGCTTCCTTTTCCACTGAGGAGTGGCGGATTTCTGAGGCATGGAGGGTCCGGGAGAAAAAGGCCCGCTTGGTTAAGGGTGGCCGCAGAGCTACATCGGATGCGTCGCTCTCGACCTGGAAGGGGAGGGACTCATCGATGGCGCGCATCGTGGCCTTTGTGATATCTGCTTTGATGCGGCTGAAGGCCTGGCGGGCCTCTGTTGACAGGGGGAAGGTAGTGGACTGTATTAACGGGCGGGCCTTGTCTGCGTACTGGGGGACCCACTGGCCGTAATATGAAAAGAAGCCCAGGCAACTTTTCAGGGCTTTGGAGCAGTGGGGGAGGGGAAATTTCATAAGGGGGCGCATGCATTTGGGGTCGGGGCCTATCACTCCATTGCGCACTACGTATCCCAGGATGGCCAAACGGTTTGTGCTAAAAATGCATTTTTCCTCGTTATATGTGAGGTTCAGGGCTTTAGAGGTCTGGAGGAACTTTTGGAGGTTGGCGTCGTGGTCCTGCTGATCGTGGACGCAGATGGTTACGTTGTCGAGGTACGGGAACGTGGCCTGCAACCCGTGATGGTCAACCATTCGGTCCATCTCCCGTTGGAAGACCGAGACCCTGTTCGTGACGCCAAATGGGACCCTTAGGAAATGGTATAGCCACCCGTCTGCCTCGAAGGCGGTGTACTTGCGGTCACCTGGGCGGATGGGGAGCTGGTGGTATGCGGACTTGAGGTCCACGGTGGAAAAAGACCTTATACTGGGCAATCCGATTGACCATGTCGGATATGCGGGGGAAGGGTACGCATCTAGCTGCGTGTACCTGTTGATGGTCTGACTATAGTCTATGACCATCCTTTGCTTCTCCCCTGTCTTCACGACCAGAACCTGGGCTCTCCAGGGACTATTGCTGGCCTGGATTATGCCTTCCTTCAGCAACCGCTGGACTTCAGACCGGACAAACGTCCGCTCCTGGGCGTTGTACCGTCTGCTCCTAGTGGCGACGGGTTTGCAATCCGGGGTGAGGTTTGCAAACAAGGACGGCGGTTCAACCTTGAGGGTTGCGAGGCCGCAGATAATGAGTGGGGGTATTGGGCCGCCGAATTGGAATGTTAGGCTCTGGAGGTTACACTGGAAATCTATTCCCAGTAATGTGGGCACGCAGAGTTGGGGAAGGACGTAGAGCCTGTAGTTCTTAAACTCCCTCCCTTGCACCGTTAGGTTCGCGATGCAGAACCCTTTGATCTCTACGGAGTGGGATCCTGCAGCTAGGGAAATCTTTTGCGTGCTTGGATGGATGGACAGAAAACAGCGTCTTACCGTATCTGGGTGAATAAAACGTTCCGTGCTCCCGGAGTCGATCAAGCATGGCGTCTCGTATCCATTGACCAGCACCGTTGTTGTCGTCGTTTGGAGCGTCCGGGGCCGCGATTGATCCAGCGTCACCGAAGCCAGTCGTGGCAGTAGTGTCGCGCCGTTTTCTTCGGACCCCGTGGAGCCGTCTATGCTGGGGTCCTATGTTGTCAACCAAGATGTCAGCCAAAATCGCACGCGGTCGGGGGTGGACAAAATGGCCACCCCCATGAATCGCACGCGGTTGGGGGTGGACAAAATGGCCACCCCCATGAATCGCACGTGACTGGGGGGTCATAGGATGGCCGCCCATCCTCCCCTCGTGGTGTCCAGGACCCAAAATGGCGGTGCCCGCTGGTCGCACATGGAAGGCTGGGGGGGGTTGGGGGGGGGGTTTGGGATCTGTTGTCCTCGTTCTTCTCCGGGGATTGCGGCGACCCCCCGGGACCGGCACACTGCCGCGTAATGGCCTTTTTTGCTGCAGCTTTTACAAGTGGCTGCGCGGGCCAGGCAGCGCTGCCGGGGGTGTTTCGCCTGCCCGCAAAAGTAGCAGCGGGCCCCCCCCGGGATGGTCTGGCGCTCTAACCACACAAGCTTGCGGGGGAGTGGGGAGTGCCGGGGAGTCGGTCATGATGGGGGTCCATGGAGCCCATGGGGCTGCCGCGCGGTCGGGGCCGTAGGCGCGGGCGTTTTGGGAGGCCTCATCAAGGGAGGCCGCAAGGGCCCATGCCTCTGAGAGTCCTAGCGTCTCTCTTTCTAAAAGTCTTTGACGAATTTGGGGAGAGTTCATACCTGCCACGAACGCAGCTTGAATTAGCAGGTCCGTGTGCTCGATCGCATTCACCGGCGGGCAGTTGCAGTTTCGTCCCAAAATCAGCAGCGCGCCGTAGAATTCGTCGAGCGATTCTCCGGGAATTTGACGTTTTGTCGCGAGTTGGTGGCGTGCGTAGACCTGGTTTACGGGCCGAATGTAGATGCCCTTCAGCAACGCGAGCGCCGTCGGAAAATCCTCTGCGTCTTCTATAAGCGAGTAAATCTCCGGGCTTACCCTCGAATGCAGGACCTGCATTTTCTGCTCTTCCGTGATCCGGCCGGGGGCCGTTCGAAGGTAGCCTTCGAAGCATGCTAGCCAGTGTTTGAACACGGCTGCCGAGTTTGCTGCATGAGGGCTGATCCGCAGGCACTCCGGGGCGATCCGGAGCTCCATAGTCTTTTAAGCTCGCTTAATAAATTGTAGTGCACAATGATTTACACAAGACGAGAAGCGATGAAGTTTATCTAGGCTTTATTAAGCGAGACTTGTTCCCCAGCAGCTCAGTTACAGAATGAGGCTGCGGGGAGAACTCGAGCTCTTATACTCCGCCTTCAGGGCGGAGCCAGAAGTCAGCAGATCCAACCAGGACCCGGGACCTGTCAGCCAATAGCCTCTCGGCTTCACAGGTACCATATTACCCCTAATACATACCACCACAAGCTGTAAGCGAGTTCTACAACTCTGATCTTGAGCCAGTTGAACTCGGACTCCTAGGCAAAAGAATTCTTCATTGAACTCTAACTTTAGACTCCAGAATTCATATGAATTGATATTAATTTTTATGGTTCTTGTACTGTTACTATCCATTGTTGCTAAAACTCCTTTTTCTATTGCCTGTTGTACTGTGTGCATGGAGTGGAGTGGAAAGTTGCAGACACTCCTTGCCCAAGTTTCGAATGTGAAGTAAACTAACCTTCTAAGTTAATCATACTGCAAGTTTTCTGCGGATTATCAGTAAATTGGATCACCCAAACTGAGGGTTTTGGAAAACATGCCACTGTGTACTTTAAAAATATTTCAAAAACTTTCTGCTTAAGGGCAGGCATTGAGAGGAATTAGATACAGTATTCCTATGTCTCTCCTGTCAGAACAGAAGCAACAACTTACGTGGGTAAACCAATTTTAAAAACACTGATGGAATGGGTTCATAACGTTTCTTCACATTTGACCGGGATTTTATGCTGGTTGAGCCATTTTAAGAAACACTGCAACACTCACACATGGGGTCGGCTAGGTGCAGCCACTGCCAGGTGAGGAAGAGATTTTAAGAGAGCTTGTGCAAGGTAAAGTGCAGTAAAGGTGAAAGAAAGGCTGCAGAAAATCAGTGACTCTATAACAAAGTAAACGTATTTATTTTAAATAAAAACACTTTTTTTTTTTAAATGGGAAGCTGTGTCCAAAGTAGTGGACTGTGCTTCCAGTTAGTGACTCTTCCCCTCATGAACTATCAGCCTGCCCTGCAACATACTGAAAAGTTCCCCTTCAACAAGTGTTAATTTCCCTGAAGCGAACTTCCCTCTGTAATCCCTTCTGGGGTTCCCAAAAGAAATGCTTTGTACTCTGGTAATCCAAGGTTAATAGGCGATGCATGTTTTTAGGTCCTTTTTTAATGTACTTTAAGAGAGTCATTTTTAATGAAAAAAGGAAATACTGGCCAGCAGCACAGAAACTGATTGTTAAGCTGCAATTAATCATTAATGGGCCATGTCACATGGCCAAATCCCCTGGCCTTCTTGGACATTTTTAACAGTACATCTTTAGCAACACAAGCAGTTTGTTAGGCAGCTTGTCAGGTAGCATTTGTGGAAAGAAACAGGATTAATTGGCAGAATCCTGTGCTCTCACTGGTGGTGAGCTGAGAGGTGGGAAGGGCATATATTACTGGAACCTGGTCACTTTACCACCTCAGCCAGCATTAGGTTCTGGGTGAGAAGGACTATGGTTGACCTTCTGCCCATCTGCCAACAGAGGCCTTAATGGCCAATTAGTGACCATGTAAGGGCCCCTCCACTAGCAGTATTAACCCATTTGCAGGCGGGCCTGTCACCATGTAGTGCGCAGAATGGATAAAACTGTGCGGCCAGCTTATCACGTCCAGAGGAGATTTGAAGGGGTGGGGGGGCATCCCTCAATCAAAGCCACTTAGTGCCCATCAAGAGATCAAGGGACTGGATATTGGGAAAGGGGGGGGGGATGCTGAGAGTCACCAAATTGCCCTTGCGGATCACTACCCTGCACCCCTCTCGGCATGACCCTTTCCCCCCATGTTATTTTCTTGTCGCAGGATCACTCCATGATCCTGGGACTCTAGCGCTTGTCCTTCCAGCAGCAGCCATGGCCTTCCAGTGGCGCTGCTGAGCACAAGAGCTACAATTGGCCGGCAGCTCTCAGTAGGTGAGACCTTTGCCCCCCAGGAGCTTGATTCTCAGGGGAGGCTGGCCTGCTGGCTCCACCAATATACAATTGGCTTGTGTTTCAGCAGGCTCTCCCGAAAACAGGCAGTCTCGCCACCCCTCCAGTGGCAGGCACGATCCCCAATGCCACAACCAGATTCCACCCAAAGCTTCAGGTCAATGACCCTTCATCAAAACGGAGGAAAAATAGAAATGTAATAGGTTTTCAGAAAGCGAAAGGATGGAGGAAGAAAGCACAAAAGGGAAGGTCTGTGATAGGGTGAAGGGCAGGAGAGATTTTGTTGAAAGTTTTCATGGTATATAAGGCCATGAGAAGTAATATTTTTGGAACGCTATTAATGTCTTCGCCCATGAAGATCGACACAAAGTATTGGTTTCACTCCGCTGCCATTGCCTAGTTCCCCATTATTACTTCAGCAGTCTTATTCTCCAAGAGGCCCATGTTCACTTTTTACAAAAGCTAGAGGGTGGTGATGGGCAAAGAAAAGAAAGATATTTCCAGATGAGGGGCGGGATTCTCCGCCCCCCCCACCGGGGCGGAGAATCGCCGGGGGCTGGCGTGAATCCCGCCCCCGCCGGTTGCAGAATTCTCTGGCACCGGATATTCGGCGAGGGTGGGAATCGCGCCGCGCCGATTGGCGGGCCCCTCCCCCGCCAATTCTCCGGCCCCAATGGGCCGAAGTCCCGCTGCTGGAATGCCTGTCCCGCCGGCGAGAATCAAACCACCTCTCTTACCGGCGGGACAAGGAAGCGCGGGTGGGCTCTGGGTTCCTGGGGGGGGCGCGGGGCGATCTGGCCCTGGGGGGTGCCCCCACGGTGGCCTGGCCCGCGATCGGGGCCCACCGATCCGCGGGCGGGCCTGTGCCGTAGGGGGAACACTTTTCCTTCCGCCTTCGCCATTGTCTCCACTATGGCGGAGGTGGAAGTGACCCCCCTCCACTGCGCATTCGCGGGGACGCCGTGAGCGGCCGCTGACGTTCCGCGCATGCGCCGCACGGTAAAGTCAGTTTCGCGCCAGCTGGCGGGGCACCAAAGGCCTTTCCAGCCAGCTGGCGGGGCGGAAATCTGTCCGGCGCGGGCCTAGCCCCTCAAGGTTAGGGCTCGGCCCCTCAAGATGCGGAGGATTCCGCACCTTTGGGGCGGCGCGATGCCGGACTGATTCGCGCCGTTTTTGGCGCCAGTCGGCGGACATCGCGCCGATTGCGGAGAATCCCGCCCGAGGTGTGAATGACTGGATAGCAGCCATCCAAATGCACAGTGCAGGGATAAAGAAAGAAATGAGAAAAACACAACCCGTAAAAAACATGAAACAAAATAGAAGCAGAGGTTATGGTGTAAAATATTGAACACAGCGTTGAATCTCAAAGGCTTCAGAGTTCTGAGTCATAAGATGGGCGGCTCCTAGCCACCCACCTCCTAGCCACCCCCCGCTACTCCTCCCAACCCTGGCAGAAGCCCCCTGGCCAGCAGCACGACTGTCTGCAAACTATGGCGTGGGTCACTTTCTGTACCCCTCTCCCTCAGCAGCCACGACGCCTGTTTCACGATTTTTCAAAGCACAATTGAACATCCAGTTGGGAATACGCCCTACTGGATGAGGAGAATCGCGGAGACCCCAGGGTATACTGGGTTGAGCCCGCTAATGATATGCCAATAGTGTTTACTGTAACTGCATTCTGGAACGCATTGACGCCGCTGTTGAGGTGACAGAGAATTGTGATTCTGCGTGAAATCGGCGCCCGCCACGGTTTTGCCGTCAGAAGCAATTCTCCGCCCAATCACGTTTCCCAATTCTGGCGTCAGCCAACAGAAAATCCCACCCGGGATGTTGTACCTCAAAATTGTGTTGGGCTCCATTGGAACATTGCGGCAGGTCAAGGACAGAAAGGTCAGAGTGGGAGCAAGGTGAAGAATTGAAATAATCAGTGACGTGAAGCTCTGAGATAATAATAAAAGCAAAATACTGAGGGTGACTTTCTCTGGCCCCCCTGCAACATCTTTCTCAGTGGTGGGTGGTGGTTGCCATTGGCCGGTGGTGGGATCTTCTGGTTCTGCCACTGTCAATGGGATTTCCCATTGAATCCACCCCATGCCGCCAGGAAACCCATGGCGGGGGTGCATCATCAGTGGGTCTGGACAATCCCACCGGCCTGAACTGTCGGAAGATCTCAGCCTGAGGATACTGGAACTCTGAAAAAAATACTGGGAAACCTCAGCAGATCTGGCAGCATGGATGGAGAAAGAAACAGAATTAATGGACAGGATTCTTTGGTCCTCCCGCCTCATGTTCCTCGGTGGAACGCTGTCCGTTAGTGGCAGGATTCTCTCTTCCCACTGCATGTCAATGAGATTTCATATTGAAACTACCTCAATCCGCTAGGAAACCCATGCGCCGGGATGCACTCTCGATGGGAAAAGAGAATCCCAATGGCTGGAGAATTCTGGCCAGTGTTCCGAGTCCATATGAATCTTCTTCACAACAGCTCAGAGTCCTGCTTAGGAACTGAATGGAGGTGTTCTGCAAAGTGGTTACCCAGTTTGTGTTGGATCCCCCCAGTGTAGAGGAGATTACATTGTGATCAGCAAATACAGTATACTAAACAAGGACTTCCGGTGGTGGCCATGGTGTGAGTGGTCGCACATTTGCCGGCTCCCGCTCGTGATGGAATTTGCGGACCTTCTCCCCTAACAGGTGGATTTTGTGCTTAAAAAAGATGCAAGAGGGGTGGTAGGAGAGAGTGGATGGATTTGTGGACCAGAAGGGGCCAAAAAAGAAGGGAACATTTGGTGATAGCTGGAGTGGTGCTTGTGACACAGGAGAAGATGGCGGAGGGTCAGGGATTGGCCCTCCCTCAGTGGTCGACAAGCAGCTGGTAGGCTTCCTTAATGAGAAGTTGACTCAGCAGAGAAAGGAGAATTTGGAGAACCTGGATAGAGCGGTGGACCCGATAAAGGCGGGGATCGACCGCATGGAAACGAGGTTGGAGGCCCAGGGCCAGGCGACCCAGAAGGTGGAGGAGGTGGTGGGGGAGCACAAGGAGCAGCTTGCCTCAATGGCAGTGGAGATGGGGATGATGAGAGATCAACAGAGGTGGCTGCAGGAGAAAGTGAAGGACCTGGAGAATCGGTGTCGTAGGCACAACCTGGGGATTGTGGGACTGCGGGAGGGCAACGAGGCAGTGGATGCCGGCATGTATGTTGCTCGAATGCTGCTGGGAGAGGGGGCATTTGTATGGCCCTTGGAAGTGGACCGGGTGCACAGGGTACTGATGAGGAAGCCGCAGGGGAACGAGCCGCCGAGGGCAACGGTAGTGCGCCTGCACCGGTTCTTGGACAAGGAACGGACCCTGATGTGGACCAGGCAGACGAGGCGCTGTACCTGGGAGGGCAGCGAGCTGCACGTATACCAGACCTGGGTGCGGAGTTAGCTCAGAGAAGAGCGGGCTTGAACAAAGTGAAGGCGACCCTCTTTAAGGAGGGGGTGAAGTTTGGCATGTTGTACCCGGTGCGCCTGTAGGTGACCTATAAGGGTTGGGAGCTATACTTCGGGATGCCTGAGGAGGCGATGGATTTTGTCAGGGACAGTGGACTGGCAGGAGAAGGAGGACACTGAACGTTGGAGGAGATGTTCCCTTTCTGTTCCTTTAGGGTTTGTTTGGGTTATTTTTGTATTGTTTTGGGGCCATTGCTCTGTGTTTTTTCTTGGTGTGGGACGGTGGGTTGTTCTTTTCATTGTGTTTGGTGGGTGTTGTTAAGTTTGCACCAGGAGAATGTTAGAACAGGGGGGAGGGGAATCAGTAGGGGGTAGGATGCTAGGCACCATGGGAGAGGGCTACCAGGCTAGCTGGACGGGCTAGTTCACTGATGTGCAGTGGGAGATGAGCAGGTGGTTAGTGTGTTGGTTGGGGTTGTTATTTTGTGGTGGGAGGGAGGGGGGACTGCTGACAGGGGTTTTTAAAAGGTAGTACGATGAGAATCGATGACGTTGGGCGCCCAAGGACGGGTCTGAGGAGGTGTGGTCCGTGGGCTGGAGGGTGGCCCAGGAGGGGCTATGGTTGATTGGCGGGGGGGGGGGGGGGGGGGGGGTGTTCTCCCTGACCAGGCTGATCACATGGAACGTGCAAGGGCTGAATGGGCCGGTCAAGAGGGCCCGTGTGTTTGCACATATAAAAAGTCTAAAGGCAGACGTAGACAGGGGACACATCTGAAGGTGGTGAATCAAATTAGGTTGAGGAAAGGATGGGTAAGGCAGGTATTCCATTTGTGAATGGAACAAGGGGGGGGTGGCGATTTTGATTACTAAACAGGCGGCGTTCAAAGTGGACTATAGTCGCTGACGCTGGGGGCAGATACGTGAATGTGATTGGGAAATTGGAGGGGATGTCGGAGGTTTTTGTGAATATATATGCTTCGAACTAGGATGATGTGGAGTTTATGAGGTGGGCGTTGGCGAAGATCCCGGAACTGGATTCGCATCGGTTGATAATGGGGGGCATTTTCATACAGTTTTAGACCCAAGGTTGGACCGGTCGATTTTGAGGTCTGAGAGGGTGTCAGCGGTAGCAACGGAGCTGAGGGATTTTATGGTGCACACGAGGGGGGGGGGGAGGGGGTAGACCCATGGGGGTTTGGGAAGGAATTTTCATTTTTCTCGCATGTGCACGGGGTGTACTCCTGAATTGACTTTTTGTCTTCGATAGGACACAGTTGATAGGACACGGCTTTTGTCAGATGAGCGGGTGAGGCAGACCATTCGGGGGTATGTGGAGATAAATGACACAGGGGAGGTTTCAGCAGCCACGTTGTGGGAAGCATTGATGGTGGTGGTGAGAGGGGAGTTTATTTCGATATGGGCACACAGGGAGAAGGCGGAGCGGGTGGAGATGGAAAGACAAGTTGAGGAGATTCTGCAGGTGGACAGGAGGTACTCGGAAGCCACAGAGGCGGGGCTGTTGAAGGAGCGGCAGAACCTGCAGATGGAGTTCGGGATGTTATCCACAGGGAAGGCAGTTGGGCAGCTGAGAAGGGTGAGGGGGGCGGTGTATGAATATAGCGAGCAGGATGCTGGCGCACCAGTTGAGGAAAGAGGAGGCAGCGAGGGAGATCGGGTAAGTGGAGGAAAGGAGGGGGAGGCATGCGGTTTTGGACCCGGTGGGGGTGAATGGGGTGTTTAGGGATTTCTACAGTGGGCTGTTTGATTCGGAACACCCAGCCGGGGTGGAGGGGATGAGGCGGTTTTTGGAGGGGTTGGGTGGAAGAGGAACAGGTGGAGGGATTGGGTGCCCCCCATTGGGCTGATAGAAGTGGTGGAGGGGCTGGAGGCAATGCAGTCGAGTAAGGCTCCGGGCCCGGATGGACATCAAGTTGAGCTTTACAAAAAATTCTCGGGTGTTCTGGAGCCCTTGTTGGTGAGGGTGTTTAACAAGGCAAGGGAGCCGGGGGGGTGCTCCCCCGAAGCTGTCGCGGGCCTCAATCTGTCTGATTTTGAAGCAGGAGCAGTGTGGGTCATATAGGGCGATCTCACTGTTAAATGTGGATGGCAAGTTATCAGCCAAGAGCATGGCCTCGAGAATTAAGGACTGTGTGCCAGGGTGGTAGGGGAGGATCAGACAGGGTTCGTGAAGGGGAAGCATCTGGCAGCTAATACCAGGAGGTTGCTAAATGTGATAATGTTGCCCCCCCTCTGGAGGGGAGGTGGTGGTCGTCATGGATGCGGAGAAGGCCTTTGATCGGGTGGAGTGGGACTATTTGCGGGAGGTCCTGGGGCGGTTTGGGTTTGGGCAGGATTTTGTGGATTGGGTCTGGCTTCTGTATCAGGCACCGGTGGCGAGTATGCGGACGAACCGGGTGAGCTTGGATCATTTTAGGCTGCACCGGGGTTGAGGCGGGGTGCCCACTCTCCCCACTGTTGTTTGCCTTGGCTATAGATCTGTTGCCGATGGTGTTGAGAGCGCCGAGTGACGGCAGGGGAATAGTACGGGGGGGGGGGGGGGTTGAGTACCGGGTCTCGCTATACGCGGACGATCTGTTACTGTACATTTCAGACCCGTTGGGTGATATTGGGGGGATAATGGGGATCCTAAAGGAATTCGGCCGGTTTTCGGTGTACAAATTGAACATGGGTAAAAGTGAGGTCTTTCCGATCCAGGCGAGGGGACAGGAGAAGAGATTGGGAGAGATGGCGTTCAAGGTGGTAGTGGGAGGGAGCTTTTGGTATTTGGGCATTCAGGTGGCGCGTGGGTGGGAGCAGCGGCAGAAGCTGAATCTGGCTCTGTTGGTGGAGCAGATGAGGGGCTACTTTAGAAGGTGGGACACGCTCCCGCTGTCATTGGCGATGAGGGTTCAGATGGTAAAGGTGACGGTCCTCCTGAGTTCTTGTTTGTTTTTCAGCGCCTCCCAATCTTCATTCCCAAGGTGTTTTTCAGGAAAGTGAATGCAGTGATCTCAGGGTTTGTATGGGAGTGTAAAACCCTGTGAATAAAGAAGGTGCTGCTGGAGTGGGGTCGAGGGGCGGGAAGGGGACAGGGGTGGGGTGGGGGGTGTGGGGCTGGCTCTCCCGAACTTTATAAATTACTACTGGGTGGCGAATATAGCGATGGTCAGGAAATGGGTAGTGGGGGAGGGGTTGTGTGAGCGGATGGAGGCAGCCTCATGTAAGGATACGAGTTTGGGGGCACTGTTAATGGCGCCTTTGCCATTCTCGCCGACCAGGTACTCCACAAGCCCTGTAGTGGTGGAGGCTCTGAGGGTGTGGGGACAGTGACAGCAGTACATGGGTCTGGAGGGGGCGTCAGTGTGGGCACCGATACATGGCAACCACCGGTTTGTTCAGTGGGGGCTGGTTGGGGTTTTCTGGGGTGTCAGTGAGCGGGGATCGAGTAGTTTGGGGATTTGTTTATAGATGGGGGCTTTCAGTGTTTGGAAGAGTTGGAGGAGGAGTTTGGGCTGTCCGGTGGGAATGGGTTCCGTTACATGCAGATGACGGATTTTGTGCGGAGTCAGGTATCGATTTTCCCGCACCTACCGCCCCAGGGGCTACAGGATAAGGTAGTGTTGAAAGCAGGAATGGAAGAGGGGTAGGTATCGGAAATCTATCAAGAATTTATGGATTGGGAGGGAATCCCGATAGGGGACGTGAAGTGGGAGGAAGAGCTGGGTGGGGAATTGGAGGCCCAGTTATGGGAGGAGGCCCTGAGGCTAATCAATGCATCCTCGTCGTGTGCCAGGCTGAGCCTTATACAATTTAAGGTGGTCCACAGGGCACATATGACTGGCAGCCCGGAGACGGATCTTGTTAACATGGAGGGACTCGGAACCCCCGAAGTCGGGGGTGTTGGTTAGTGACATGGCTGGGTTTCTCCAGCTTGAGAAGATCAAGTTTGCCTTGAAGGGATCGATGTTAGGGTTTGCTCGGAGGTGGCAGCCGTTTACCGACTTCTTTGGGAAAAATTAAGCTGTCGGCAAAGAGGAGGCATGGGGGATTGTGTAAGGTGGGGGAAGGTTGGTGGGGAATTGGGATTGGGGAGTTTATGTAAGCCATGTTGGATGGGTTTTGTTGTTTGTTTGGCGTGTGGTTGCTTATTTTGTTAAAGTTTATAATATAAATGCCGTAACAAAATATTTTTTTAAAAACAATATCCTAAACTAAAAGAAATACAAGTAAAACATTGGGCGCAATTCAACCAAAATATTTCTTGTCATTCTGGGTGAGTTAGCGGGGTGTTTCTCGCTGCATGAGATCCACACCATTATTCAAACACACTGTGGGTGCGATCTACCGGCCGCATCCCACCAGAATCGGGATGAGACGCAGCCGGTACCTCTCGCGAATTTCCGAAAGTTGTTGGGATCTCGCAAGACAACACGATTTGGATCTCGCACACGATGCTGACATGAGAAAGCCAGCAAATCGCACCCGTTATTTCAATCACAAGGACTAATTGAGGGCTGGGAAGGTGAGAAGGGATTGCGTTACATCTTGTCAAGATTATTTCATTCTCTCTCACTTTGCCCTGCTTCATGTGGGTCTGTCTATCCTGCCAGTAAGAACTTTGTAGTGACTGTTTGTAACTTGCAGGGCCAATCACAGAGTCAACCACGTGGTGGGGGAGTTGTGGGGCTGGAATCACATACAGGGAAGACTGGGCGTCATTCTCCGCCGGCGGGAGTCTCCGTTTTGCCGGCCCGGGGGTTTCCCGACGGTGTGGGGCTGCCCCACAATGGGAAACCCCATTGACCGGCCGGTGTTACGGAGACTCCCGCCGGCCGGTCGACGCAGAAATGTGGCGGGGCGGGTAGGAGAATTTCGCCCACAGTGAGTTAGATGAGTTTTTACAATCATTCAAAACTTTCCTGCTTAGTTTTCTGATGGTCTAAAAACCATTAGATTCATTAAATTCACTTTCACAATGTGCTATATGGGCAGAAGCTCATCACCCCAGTCCAGTCCCTTCATGATTTTGTTATCATTTATTCAAGTTTGAGTCCATCTCTATGCCAGTATTGGGGCTTTTGTACAAATGATGATTGATGATGTGATTCTTGTCATTGCCTTTCTGTCTTTTAAAAGTCATGTTTTAAAACTAAAAAGGTTCAATTTGTATCTGCCTCCAGTCAATGCCGATGATTTTGAATAGGAAATAATTTACAGTCGATTACTGTAACTTTTGTTCAGCCGCAACATAATACAGGAAACTTTAGAAAGAATTGAATGTTAAATCGACTCATCGTCAACAAATACATGGGGACACCATCACCTGGAATTTCCCCCCCAAACCACTCATGATCCTGATTTGGAAATATATCACTGTTCCTTCACTGTCACTGGAAACCCCAGAACTCCCACCCTAACAGCACCATAGGTGTACCTACGCCACAGGGACTGCAGGGGTTCAGGAAGGAAGCTCACCAACACTTTCTGAAGGGCAATTGGGATGGGCAATAATTCTGGCCAAGCCAGTGACGCCCACATCCCGTAAATTATTTTTTTAAACTCCCTTGCCATCTGCAGTAATGACCAATTATAAGACCTGGTGGTAAACTTTATAATGGGCATGTTCACAGAAGAAATATTTTCCTTTACTGTGTGACAAGGAGTAAGAAATTACTTAAGGTGTAAAAACTTTACAAAAAGTGTTGGAGCTTTAATCGATACAGCCGGGGATTATGTACATTTGGTCGCCCTGATTTAGAGCAAAGGCTTTTTAGGGACAAATAAAGATTATTAGGCCACCAAATCCATCTCTTCTTCTTCTAAAAATTGATGCCACATTCCCACTTTGTCATCTTAATTTTTACTCTCTTCCTTCACCAGGAATGCAGTGTTTCCTCCTGAACAGGCTTATTGTTTGTTTCAGTGATTTTCATTGGCAATGCCTTTGATCAGTTTAGTGCCTTATGTATAAGAGAAATTTTACCTGACTTGCCTTGGCCAGATGTTTTAGGATGGCAGGAGCTCGGATGGGAAGTGCTGATTGGCAGTAGGTGGGATTTCCTCCCCTCACTTGGGAGGCATTCCAGGGTTGAATTGTTGTTAGCCAATCAGATTTACCAGCAGCTTTCCAGTTCCCATCTTTCCCACCCGAGATCTATAATGTTGCTAACTTTCTCCTTGGTTCAATTGCTCTGTTTTCTTACCTTTGCTCTCGAGTCGCCAGGTATCTTTATGATACCGCCACGATGTTCAAGTCCGAGTAATGATCAATGACCCAATACACCGATTAGTAAGATTCAAATCAAAGCACATTTATTACACACAGTAATCGCTACTCATGCACAAATTCTACGTCTAAGCTACTTCTACAACTAACAGGCCTATACTTAACTTCGGACTGGCCCACCAGGTCAGGGGAACAAATGGCCTTTCGTTCGTGTTCTGAGTCTGCGGGATTCGAAGTTGGTACGGATTGGTAGCTAGGAGCGCCTATCTCGTAGCGAGCATTGAAATAAGACTTACTTCGTTCGGCGGTCACTGCACCGGTCACGGTCAATGTTGGTTCGTGTTGTTGGGTGACCGGGGCAGGACGAAGAGGTGAAGAAGGCTGAAGAGAGAGCGATTTGAACTTGGGGCTTAACTCTTTTTGTCCCCAGGGGCTTCCCGCCTTTCGGGGCGGACCCTGTACCTGGTCCCAAGTGATTGGACTTTGTCCCAATCGCTTGGTTCGATTTCTCCAATACTGGAGCGGTTCCCTGATCGATGGGCGGTCTTGAGGTGCTCGTTCACCTCCACTGTGTTGGCTCCCGCTGGCGCCGAGGAGTCTGGCTTTGCTTTGTGTGTCCAAAATGCTACTTATTGTTCCCGGGGATTGCTTATCAGTATGCAGATGGCTGCTACATTGTTATGCTGATGGTTGCTGGTATCGATGTTGTTTGGCCTTTGCAGAGGTAAATACACAGCAAACCTGCAGCTGCTGGTTTCTGTCTATGTTGGCTGACTTTCCCATCAGCCTTTGCCGTTTGCCATTTTAAATCGGGAGTTGGCCAATTTAGGTGGGTACAAACTCCCTTCAATTCCGCCCGCCCCCCCCAAGCTGGCATCTGCCTGCCGGCCTAAAAATTGAAGCTGGGTGGGAAATGGCCCTGAAGTGGCAGTTGAAGGCTTCAATTGGGCTAAGGGTGGGCTTACTGTCTGAGGCCCCATATGCCCAGCGTAAAATCATTCCGAGCTCAGGGAGGGCGGGTCAACATTTTGATCATGTAATTACCCACCCCGCACCTCAGTAATTGCTGGGGAGGGGGATGTAAAATCCTTACCCTTGTTTCTAAAGTCCGAGGGCATGATCTACCTTCCACGTTGCGCCCGACTGGCAGCACGATTGGTAGATGCAGGGAGGTCCCTCTTTTTCCTATCACACCTCCCGAGAACTAACGTGATCTCCTGAGATGTCACAATCTGAATCCCTCCCATTGAGGGTGGGATCTCTATTTTGGAAATTTGCATATTAGAGCACGACAGCCAGTCTCACTCTAACATACATTCGCTGAGGTACCCAAGGCAGTGGGATTGAACTCCTTCACCTCGGAGACCTTGGGTGAGTTCCATTCAGTGCTGGACTCCACAAACGGAGACCAGATGGAACGGCACTCATGGAGGTCTCTCAGGGGATCAGAGTGCTTGCCCTCTGGACAAGGTGGTACCCTGGCAGTGTCACTTGGGTGCCAACCTGACACTGCCAAGGTGCCCAGGTGGCACTGCCAGCTGGCAGGGGCACTGCCAGAGTGCTGGGCTGGCATTTGTCCCGAGCCAGGAATTGGGCTCTGGGGTGCCCTGTGCATGTGCGGTGGGATGTGGGGGCTAAGGCACCCCTTATAGGTGAGTTGGGTCTTTGGGGGGGAGGGGGGGTCAGGAGATCGGGATGCCATTTAAAAATGGTGTCTCAATCTCTCCTTGCACTGAGGAGTTCCAGTGAGCGGATCTCCTCGGTGCAGGAAACGGGACTAAGTGTAGCCTCATCGGGAGTTCCCCGCTTAGGCTCCGAATCGAACCAGATTCCTGGTAGATAGTGTGGTGCTCCTTGGCACTGCGCACGCTGGGAGACACCCAGCTAAATGCGCCCATCCCGGGACTCTGTTCCAATTCGGTTAGAACGCGCCCTGAATTTTACATTGATCCTCCTGTCTTTTTAACTCTTTATCTTTTAGAATAGCTTGCCTGAATCAACTCTAACTCCCTTCAATTCCTCTAATCTTTCTTCAAACTAATTCCTGATTCCCCCTGATCATTATTATTGCCTGTCAATGTGTCTGGGTCAGTGAGTCAGAAGCTTTGGAGACTGATTTCCCATCTCTATACTTATTCCCTTAATACAACTACTTAAACAGTCTGACTGTCTTCTGTCTGCGCCTCATTTCCCGGAAATGATTACATTTCGTGCAGAAGACCTTAATGAAGCAGTTTATGTAACTCGTATGTAAATAACAGCTTCATTCTGATATATAATAATTGGTGTTATCTGAAAATTCTGTAGCAGAGCTATCATTTGAACAGCCTGATTGGCATCATTGCCTTGATTTTCTACAATTTTAGAGGTAACAGATGTAATTATTCAACAGTTCAAAATAAGGGGTCTTTCATTTAAGACAGAGATTTAAGACAGAGATGCGCAGGAAGTTCTTCTCTCAGTGGATCATAAGTGTTTTGAATTCTCTTCCCTCGCGAATAGTGGGGGCTGGGCCAGTGAACATATTCAACATGGAGTGAGACAGAGTTTTGATTGACGGGGGAGTCAAGGGTTATGGGGTGTGATGGCAGAAAATGGAATGAAGGCCGCAATCATATCTGCCCTGATCTCATCAAATGGCAGAGCAGGTTCAGGATAAGCTACTCTTGCCTCTATTCCCTATTTTCTTATTCTGAACTTGTTAATTTTGCTTTTAGTATTGAAAATTAGATACAAAAGTTTTCATTTTCTTGTAAATATTAAATGTTTAAATGCATAAATGAAACAAAATATTACCTATCCCATTTTTCGAATCTTGAATTGTGTGTTCTGGAAACATTACTTATTTCAATGTTGCATAATCAGCTGTTCCAGTAAGTGCACACTAAGTGTAATCATTTCCAAGAAATGAGGGACAGAGTTCTGGAGGAGTTATTGTTTCCTGGGTGAAGTTTCTGTTGTTGTCAGACAATTACATTTTAAATGTCACTCTCGCAAGACAATTGAAGGAGATGAAATGCAATGGATTCCACCTCTTTTTGGTTTTCTGCACTTGTACAACAATTACGACACGAAACGTCATTAGGTTGGATGAAATCAATTATTTCAGGACTGACTGAAAAGCTCTGCTTTTCATAAAAAAAGGTTTATTTAATTCAGTTACTTTTTTAAAATAAATTTAGCGTACCCAATTCATTTTTTCCAATTGAGGGGCAATTTAGTGTGGCCAATCCACCTACCCTGCACATTTTTGGGTTGTGGGGGCGAAACCCACGCACACACGGGGAGAATGTGCAAACTCCACACGGTCAGTGACCCAGAGCCGGGATCGAACCTGGGACCTCGGCTCCGTGAGGCAGCAGTGCTAGCCCTATTTAATTCAGTTATAAAGTTTTATGAGATCTTAAAGTATTTGATCCTCCTATCGAGGTACTGCCTCAGGCTTCAAAATATCAGATCAAATTCCGACCTGTGTCCTGAGGACATTGAGCTGGATTTTACCTCCACCCCCCACCACCACCACCCCACAACCCGCCAGATACTTGGTATGTTTTCAGCTGGCTGGAACATAAATGTGAGATTGGTAACCAACTGCCTTCCCACCCAACCCCTGAACTGGTCTCCATTATATAACATAGAAAACATTTACAAGAAAAATAAAACTTTTGCATCTAATTTTCCTCAATCACCCCCCCCCCCCCCCTCCCCAGCCCCACCCAGGGGAGGCCTCTTGAGACCCTCAAAGTCCGCAATCCACCTCCACTGCCATAAAACACTGGTAGTGGAAGCCAGGCGAGAGTGGGAACATTGTTTTTTCACCCCTTGCTAGGGTGCTCCATATTTTCCCACCCAGAAAAGCCCAACTCACCTGCCTTTGACATCTATGGTGCTTCTTCCAGTGACTCTTTGCAGTTCCAGCAGTGCCCACTACTCTCTTCTGCCGGCACTGGCACTGCAAGAGCTGCCGGTCAGTCAGGTTAGCTCACAGCCCTTGCGGGTAGGGCTGTCAGTTTCCCGCACATGCGCAGTGGAGAGAGTCTCTTCCGCCTCCGCCATGGTGGAGGCCGTAGCGGAGGCGGAAGGGAAAGAGTGCCCCCACGGCACAGGCCCGCCCGCGGATCGGTGGGTCCCGATCGCGGGCCAGGCCACCGTGGGGGCACCCCCCGGGGTCAGATCGCCCCGCGCCCCCCCCCAGGACCCCGGAGCCCGCCCACGCCGCCTGGTCCCGCCGGTAAATACCAGGTTTGATTTACGTCGGCGGGACAGGCAATTCCTGGGCGGGACTTCGGCCCATCCGGGCCGCAGAATCCAGAGGGGGGTCCTGCCAACCGGCGCGGCCCGGTTCCCGCCCCCGCCCAATCTCCGGGAGCGGAGACTTCGGCGGGGGCGGGGGCGGGATTCACGGCGGCCAACGGCCATTCTCCGACCCGGCGGGGGGTCGGAGAATGACGTCCGGGAACTCAGCTTAAACTGTCACCCAACAAAATACCAAATTCAATGTATAGAGATCTCTTCGAAAGTCACAAACCAAGATCCATGGGATCCACCCATCCAGTGCTGTCAGAGCATGGCCTACCCCTTCCATCACTGTATAAGGTAGCTGTGAGTCCAACCTTCCATAATAGTGTTGCCAAATCCTGCCCAGAGTAATGACTGCCATCAAAACACTGCCCATGCATCGTCAGCCTATTGCAGTATGATAGAATAATAGTTCTGCCAACAACAGAACCACCTCCAATCCCAAAACTAATTGTTTCACCCCAACTGCTGCAAGTGTTCCAAAATCGCCTCAAGATCAAAAGAACATCAAGAATTATGGTTTCCAGTTGCTTTACTCTCTTCCCCGTATAAACTTTAAACCACAGGGCAAAATGACCTGGCGACTGGGTTTTTAACTGGCATGCAACCGTCTAGGAAACAAAAAATGGACCTTTAGGCCAGTTCTGCAACTGATTGGGGAGCTCTATCCTAATATCAAGACAATCAACAATAATGAGATTTTTATATTTTACTGATTAGCTAAACTATTTTGTTGATAAACTATTGAAACTGTAACAGTCAAGAATTTAGAAAGCGATAAAGCATAAAAACTAGGCCCAAAGCAGCTAAGAGCCTCTCTGTACTTTTCAATCAGATGCTATTTTCATACTGCAGCCTTCAGTTTTGCTTTAGATTTATTGATAAATCCCTAAAGAAAGGTTAAGTTAAGTTTCACATCTGCTTTCATTTCTCTATTTTCTTCTTCTTGCTGCAAATTTTCTTTAAAAAGTATCTCGTGTGTGGCAACAAAGCCGTGACCTGCTATAAGACCATAGGATGTATGAGCAGAAGGAGGCCATTCGTCCCATCGAGTCTGGTCTGCCATTCAATGAGACCATGACAGGTCTGATAATCCTCAATGACATTTTCCCACCATATCCCCATAACCCTTGATTCCCTTACTGATTAAAAATCTGACTATTTCAGCCTTGAATGTACTCAACAATCTAGCCTCAATGGACCTCCGTGGTAAAGAATTCCACAGATTCACTACCCTCGGAGAGAAGAACTTCCTCCTCATCTCTATCTTAAATGGGAGATCCCTTACTCTGACCTAGTAACTATTGTTCTTTGTGTGAGAGAGCATCATACTTTTGCCATCCATTGCAGGATGGAGAGTTTCACAATGTGTTGAAGTGTATTGGAATGAATATTATCCAGAAACATTGCCTACTTATTCCTGATTTTCCCAGCTCCAAACATACAATCATCGGTGACCTTCACCTCCCTACATGTTTGATAAGACCAAACGATATAGGAGCAGAATTAGGCCATTTGAATTTGCTCCACCATTCGATCATTGCTGATATATTTCTCAACCCCATTTTCCTGCCTTGTCCCCGTAACCCCTGATCCCCTTATTGATCAAGAACTTATCAATAAGACAATGGGCTAGATTCTCTAGTTCCCCAGCCGCTTTTGTCTCGGCAGCATGCCATTGGCAGACACCGGCATTCTATACTCTCGCCGCATGTGAATGGGATTTCCCATTGAGCCGCCCCACGCCGCCGGGAAACCCACGGGTGGAGGTGCGCTGTCAGCGGCAAAAGTAAATCGCAATGACCAAAGAATTCTAGCCAACATAATGTGATTAAACCCTGACTCATTATAATGTCTCATTGTGATGTGTAGACTCATGGACAGGTTCCTCTAACATGTAATACCAGAAGTTCCAGTGATGGTGATGTGCTGAGTAGATGCACATCAGATGGCTCTCCTCTAGACCATAACCAAATAGGCACTTTTACTTTGCCCAAAGATACGAAAGCAACTCAACCTTAACCGAGAAAGGAAAGGAATAGGTCCAACATTCCAACGAACAGGAGCTCGAGGGATCGAAGGGACGGCATAAGTGGCGGAAAGGGCCACGAGCAACCGGCGGATGAGCTGGCGGACTCATGAGGGGAGGGGGACCCGGCCACCCAAGAGAGAGGAAGGCAAACGGCCCAAGCTACACTCTGCTGTAGTCATCTCCAACCACATTCCACATTACATGGATGTGAGGTTAGACACTGGCCGTGCCCTATGCCCCATGCCCCACGTGGAGGTTAGACATGGACCTTTTGGCTGACAAGGTCTGCCGGGAAATATCACAGGCCAGAGGTGAGTACATCACTAACCAGAATGGGGAAGTCTCACCTTTCACGTTCTGGGAGGCGCTGAAGGCAGTGATTAGGGGAGAGGTTATGGACTACAAGGCACATAGAGAGGGTGGACAGGCAAACTGACCGACTCCATCCTGGAGGTCAAAAGAAAATACTCCGATGCTCTGACAGAAGAAAAAGCTACAAATGGACTTTAACCCGCTATCCAGCAGGAAAGCAGTGTACGGGGGATCTTCTACAAACACGGAGAGAAGGCTAGCTCCTGTTGGCTCACCAACTGGGAAAGCAGGCAGCCAGGAGGGATATAGCCCAGGTGAAGGATAGGAGAGACGGACTGGTAGCCGAAGGTCAACCAAGCATTTGAGGCCTTCTACCGGCGATTGTACACCTCTGAGCCCGCCAACGGGTAGTCGGGGATTAAACGGTTCCTCGATGGACTGGAAATGCTAGCCCTGGGGAACGATAGGCGAGGGGAGCTGGAAGCACCAATAGGAGAGTATCAGCTCTATGCAGGCAGGGAATGAGCCGGGACACAATGGGTTCCCAGTGAACTTCTACAAACAATTTACGCCAACCCTGGCCCCACATCTATGGGAAATGTTTGTGAATTCGCTAGCAATGGGCACCCTGGCTCCAACGCTAACACAGGCCACAATATCGCTGGTACCCAAAAAAGACAAAGACCCGATGGAATGCGGATCATATAGACCCATTTCACTGCTCAATGTGGACGCAAAGATACTCACAAAAGTCCTGGCTAAGATACTGGAGAATAATAATAATCTTTATTATTGTCACAAGCAGGCTTATATTAATACTGCAATGAAGTTACTGTGAAAAGCCCCTAGTCGCCACACTTCGGCGCCTGTTTGGGTACACAGAGGGAGAATTCAGAATGTCCAATTCACATAAAGGCATGTCTTTCAGGACTTGTGGGAGGAAACCAGAGCACCCGGAGGAAACCCACGCAGTCACGGGGAGAATGTGCAGACTCCGCATAGAGAGTGACCCAAGCGGGCATCGAACCTGGGACCCTGACGCTGTGAAACAATAGTGCTGACCATTGCGCTACCATGCCATCCACTGCGCTCCAGAGTTGGTCACAGTGGACCAGACAGCTTTGTCCAGGGTAGACAGCTAACCACGAACATTAGGTGGCTGCTGAAGGTAATAATGACCTCATCCAGGGAGAGAACACCGGAGGTGATCATCTCCCTGGACACAGAAAAGGCCTTCACCAGAGTCGAATGGAAGTCCCTCATTGAGGGACTTGGGCGGTATGGGCTAGGGACAAGGTTCACCGCGTGGGTGAAACTCCTGTACAACGCCCCGAAGGCGAGCGATCGGACCAACACTGCCAGCTCTGAATACTTCCAGATGCACAGAGACACAGGCAGGGATGCCCACTGCCTCCGCTCCTGTTTGCCCGAGCAATCAAATCCCTGGTGATCACCATGCGAGGTGTGAAAGGCTGGAAGGACATCCAAAGGGGAGAGAGAGTACAGAGTCTTACTGTGTGCGGATGATCTCCTCTACGTCTCGGACCCGAGAATGGCCTGAAAGTAATCATGAAGCTCCTGGAAGAGTTTGGGGCCTTCTTGGGCTAGAAACTCAACCTCGGCAAGGGCGAGGCATTTCCTGTGAATCCGAGCAGGGGAGCGACAGAGCTGGGGGATCGACTTTCAAACTAGCCCAAAACAAATTCCGCTACCTGGGGATCCAGATAGCCCACGACTGGACACGGATCCACAATGGAATCTGACCAGTCTGGTGGAGGAAGTTAAAAAGGACCAGAGATGGGACGCACTCCCGCTCTCCGTGGCGGGGAGGGTTCAGAAAATCAGGATGAATGTGCTGCCGAGGTTCCTCTTCCTGTTCCGATCCATATCGATCTTCATCCCCAAGGCCTTTTTGCAAGGGAAAGACAAAATGATCATGACGTTTGTGTGTGTGGGGGGTAAAGAACCCAAGGATCCCCAAGTCACCACGCAAGGGAGGAAAATATGGCCCCATGGCCCTCACAAACCTGCAATACTACCACTGGGCAGCCACAACTGAGAGTAAGGGGATGGATACGAGAACCGAACAAGGAATGGGTGAGACTGGAGGAGTCCTTCAGTAAGGGGACAATCCTCTAGGCCCTCGCTTTGGCAGTGTTCCCATTCCACTCCCCCCCCCCCCCCCCCCCCAGCAAAAGTCACATCCTGTCCAGTGGTGGTAGCCACACTAAGAAAATGGAACCAAATGAGGCAGCATTTTGGTCTAAACGGGATGTCCTCCATCGGTGGTAATCACAAATTCCCACCAGCCACCTTTAAAAAATGGGGACAGGATGGGGGGTGCTAGTGACCAGGGACTTCTACACAGGGGGCAGATTCACAATCCTGGATGAACTAACGGAAGAACTAGAGCTACCAACAGGACAGGAGCTCCGGCACCTGATGTGTTATTTACTCTGGGATAACACAGGCTGCAACTGGGTGCAGCTTTGACCAAAAGATACTCCAGACCTTGAAGTTAGTTCAATCTGATTTATTGAACCACTAGCATATTTAGCACAGTACTATGAGTTCGACTCTCTGCTAACCTAAGTGTGGTTACTCTGTCTGACTGGATCAGACTAGCAGTTAGCCACGTGCTGGAGGTGTGATACTGTACATACACCCTGACTCACTCTGTAGATGTTCAGCCGTGGAAAGAGGCGGAGTGTGAGTGCCGCATGCCTTTTATAGTGAAATACCACCCCTGAGTGTCCTGCCTGCTCATTGGTCATGTCCTGTTCTCTGTGTTCATTAGCTGCCTGTCTGTATATCATTATCTTCATGTTTGCATATCATGACAGCACCTTCAAGTCAAACACTTTCTCCGCAAGGAGGTGAAGGGGTACCCTTGGGGCCCCAAGGGACACTATGATGGAGGAACAAATAAATACGGACAGTAAGGAGAGGGGGAACTGCGGGCACATTTATGGATGACTTCTTGGAAAGAGCCAGGACACCATTGGACGGAGCTAGGCGGAAATAGGAGGGCGAACTCGGGACGGAAGTGGGCTGGGGACTCTGGAGCGAAGCATTAAGTAAGGCTAACTCCACTACCTCCTGTGCAAGGCTAAGCCTCATGCAGTTTAAAGTGGTGCACAGAGCTCACCTAACCAGAACCTGAATGAACAGATTCTTCCCGGAGGTGGAGGATAAATGTGAATGGTGCCAGGGAGGCCCGGCCAACCATGCCCACATATTCTGGGCATGTTCCAAACCTGTCCGATTCTGAACAACCTTCTTCGAGGTGATGTCCAAGGTTGTGGTTTTGGTTCTCTGCTGTGGGGGGGGGGGGGTTCTCTGTTATGGGGGGTTCCCTGTTAGACGAGGGCACTCTGCTTATCGGGGGTTCTCTGCTATGCGGGTTTCCCTATTACGGGAGGATTCTCTGCTACGGGAATTCTCTGCTATGGGGCGTTCCCTGTTATGGGGGTCTCTGGTGGGGGTGTCTGCTGGGAGTCCCTGTTGGGGGTCTCTGATGGACATCTCTGATGGGGGTTCAGGTGGGGATGTCTGATGGGGGTCTCTGATGGGAATCTCTGTGCTTTTTCCGATTAGTTTAGAAAATCAGTTTCTTCACACCAGAGGGCACTATCAGCTTAGTTATAGAATTAGAATTCCTGTTTCACTTTACATTGCAAGGTGACATCAATTTATTTTTCAGGTGCAGTTAATTTTGGGAGATGTACTGCTGGCTATGTTGAAAGGTTCAGTTAGAGTTTTTTAAAAATATTTTCAATTGGAGGTATACATGACTCATATCGAGTTTAGAAAAAAAGAGTGTCCGGCCGGATGATTCCTAGGCTTTCCAAATGGTTGAGTTCATCCTCCACCTTTATTAGCAATGTGTATGGAACTGGGCGGGCCCTGAGGTACTTTGGTTGGACCTTAAGGTCTACACGTATCTTGGCATGACACCACTGATCTTACCCAGGCTCTCCTGGAAAACCTCTGTGTACTTTCCCAGGACTTTGTATAATCCCCCAGTGCCCATCCTGAAAATCTGCTGCCAGTCCAAACGGAGCCTCTGTAGTCAATCACAGCCCAGCAGACTCAGGCTGTGTTCCCATACTATTATTGAGGCAAGCTGACGGAGTGCTGTCTGTAGACAACTGGGGTCATTGTTGCACCCGGGGTGGCTAGTGGTTCCCCGTGTGTGTTGCCAACCTTGCCTGTGTCCCTTTTGTTCAGATGCTGGATTCCTGCCCTGATATTTTCGAATGTCTGCCGTCCTATCATTGAGACTGCAGCCCCCCAAGTCCAGCACCATTTCTAATGTATGACCATTCACCTGGATAGTGATTTTGATGGGGTGACCCACAGTGATGAAATTCAACTGCATGCACTCGTCTTCGCTGGGCTTCTCTATGTAGAGAGCCCTCGCTCACAGCGGGCACATCCCTTGATCGGGGTGACCCACTTGTTGGCTGACCCGGCATTGACGGTCCTTTTGGTTTCTTTCTTTTATTCATTTACAGGATGTGGGCATCGCTGGTTAGGCCAGCAATTATTGTCCATCCATAGTTGCCGTTCAGAAGGTGATGGTGAGTTGCCTTCTTGAACCGCTGAAGTCCCTAGTTTCTCCAGTCACAAGTGTTGCATCTCTGTGAATCCTCCTCCAGTGGTTCTGGGGAGATGTCTCACCTGGCTGCAATGGCCCTCGGTCAACAGGCCTGACCCTGATGGTGTTTGGGGAAGGGCGGGGTCCCAGAGGTCCCGCTCATCTGAATGGGGGGTGTCCTACCCTATGTAACTCCATCCCCGACCCTAGAGCTCCTGGACACACTTATTCGTGCTCTGCCATGAGAGGGAGATTTCAATGGCTCTTTTTAGGACCAGCGATGGTTTAGCCAGCAATTTCTGTTGGGTCGCCATGTTGTTCACACAGCATGCAATGCGGTCTCGTAACATCCTGGGTAGGGTTGACCCGTAGTAGCAGTATTCTGCCAGTTTCCATTACTGTGCCAGAAACTCAGTAACAGACTCCCTTTGGGGCCTCGTGGCCCTATTAAGTCGATAACTTTGGACAATAACTGATGGCTTGGGGTCATAGTGGTTTGACTATGTCACCAATTCCTCAAACGTCTTGGAGTCCGTGGCTAAAGGGTAGGTTAGGCTCTTTATGACAATGAAAGTGGGGGCCCAGAGACTGTCAAAAGAATCATCGACTGATGGTCTTCCCCAGTAATAGCATTTGCCTGGAAGAACGCGTATGCTCCACGTACCGAGCTCAGTGTTCCACACTCGCATCAAGTCAACCAAAGAGCAGCATTTTTAAATCACTGCAAACCTTGCTCCTTGGTGTTGAGAAGCAGCCATAATCTGATTGGCCATCAGTGCCGTCTGTAGTTCCCTTTTATCTTCATCGCCAATATTGTAATCAATGAGGAGCCCGAAAAAGTGAATCAAATATAGTTTATTTCCTGTTCACAGCTAGGAAATCCAGCAGCTAAGCAACAGTCCAACTCCCGGCCAGGACTATCCTGAGATGCCAACTCCTTCCTGGGCCAGTTTTTATCTTGAGGAATTAACGAGTTCCGCTGTTGAGCTTCTGCCCCTCGGCGGGGGAGCTCATACTCCACGGGCCCTCCGGGGAGCTCAATCGGGTCATCCTCATGGATCTTGGAGGGGTTATAACAGGATGCAAGCATGCTCATGTCTTCCAAAAGAGTATTTCTCCCTTGCAAGACAGCTGGGATCAGTCTCTTCATCAGCATAAATGTGGTCTCTAGTGAGGTACCTCTATTGCTAAGTCAATCTTTGATTGAAAAAAACACAGATTAAATTAGACATGGAGAATAACCAAGCAATTGTGTTCCAGATAATTGTGGAGCGTTCTCTCTCTCTCTCTTGTTGCTCCTTCAAACCTCATCTGTGACTAACCTGCTTCCTGGCTCACAACCCTCTAACTACTATATATATTAATTGCAAAGACCACCCTGTTCCCGATTCTTTCCAGTTCCTTCTTTTCTCTTAGTTGCTGCCCAGACATGGTTTACAAAATACATGGCGGTTTGATTTTACTTGTGTAAAAAAAAATATTAATTTTAATATCATTATACCATTTTGTGACCATAGACAAGAAGAAGGTTATTTGGAAGTTGCATCAACAGTTTGTACATCAGTGCCACAGAAACTGTAAGCTGTACTGTCGGATGCTGGAGTGATTGATAAAGAATACAACAACCTATTGAAAAAGTCACAAATCAATTTGTGTTAAATAGCGAAGGACACCACCATGTCCTGGAGTGAGTCTGCCACTGGCCAAAGGATTTAATGATGATGTAGCAGTGGACGTTGTAGATAGATTAAATCGAGTCACCTTGTCTATAGTAATAAATAGTAAAGAAAAACAGACCATTGTCGATCAGATCATGGATAAATGGGTGGGTACAGGATTAGGAACATCAATTAAATTCCTGACAGACAATGGAAGGAAATTTGCAAATGATGAATTCTGGGACATGTGTGAAAATGTGAATACACTCGTCATGCATAGTGCAGCTGAGAGCCCATTCAGCAATGGTTTATGTGAGGTGAATTGTGTTGTGATAGATGACATGTTACATAAGATATTGGCTGAAAAACTGGATTGCAAGTTGCAAATGGTATGTTGGCATGGGAAGTAAATATAGAGAATTCTCCACAAATAGAAAGGGGTATAGCCCGTAACAATTGGTGTACGAAAGTAATCCAAAGTTGCTTTCACTGCTATTGGATGCTCCTCTGCTCTTCAAGGAACTACCATTAGCTCTGTTTTTTTATGCCCACTTTTTTTTTAAACTTAGAGTACCCAATTATTATTATTTTTTTCCAACCTTGGGGCAATTTAGCATGGCTAATCCACCTCACCTGCACATCTTTGGGTGTGCAAACTCCACAAGGACAGTGACCCAGGGCTGGGATTCGAACCCGGGTCCTCAGCGCCATAGTCCCAGTGCTAACCACTGCGCTGTGTGCCACCCTTTTTATTCCCACTTAAGTGCCTTGCATGCAGGCGGGACATTTTTCATCAAAGTGGAGCTTCAGAAAGAATGAGGAGAGCATTGCGCCTGAGGTAGAATTTAGTTCAGATGATTTGGTTTATTCTACAAAATAGGGGGAAAGGAAGTGGAAAGGCCCAGAGAAAGTTATCAGGGGTAAAGGGAAAACATAATTGTTCAACATGGGAATCAAATAATAAAAGCCTATTCTTCACAGGTCATCAGGATGAATTATGAACAAATACTAACAATGTGATAGAAGATGACAAAGCACCATGTGCATCACATGCTCAGAACCAGAGGGACAAGATATAATGGATCAGGAGTTGGATAGTGTTGGAAAATTGGATATTGATGAATGAGAAGGGGCTATTTTGTCCAGAGGTCAACTGCCAAAAGTAGGTACCTGGGTATCGTGTCATCCGGATCGGATAACTGGAGGGCTGCAACAATGGTTGTGGTTGCTGGAGGTCAGTCATCTCAGTCCTGGGAAATCACTACAGGAGTTCCCCAGGGTAGTTTGCTAAGCCCAACCATCTTCAGCTGCTCCATCAATGACCTTCCTTCTGACGTAAGATCAGATGTGGGAATGTTCACTGATGATTGTGAAATGTTCAGCATCAGTCGTGACTCCTCAGACACTGAAGCAGATGTAGCAAGACCTGGATAATATCCTGACTTGGGCTGACAAGTGGCAAGTAACATTTACGCCACACAAGTGCCAGGCAATGACCATCTCTATTAAGAGAGACTCAAATCATCGTATTACCAGGAGCTACCAGAGTAATCGGGAACAAAGAATTGACAGAGGAACTGAATAGGATCTTTGCATCAGTCTTCACAGTGGAAGACGCCAGTGGCATGCCATAACTTCAAGAGAGTCAGGGGGCAGAGGTGAGTGAAGTGGCCATTACTAAGGAGAAGTGCTGGAGAAGCTGAAAGGTCCAAAGATGGATAAATAACCTGGACCAGATGGACTACACCCCAGGATTCTGAAGGAGATAGCTGAGGAGATTGTGGAAGCAGTGGTGGTGATCTTTCAGAAATCACTGGAGGCAGGAAGGGTCCCAGAGGACTGGAAAGTGGCTAATGTAACATCGCTGTTTAAGAAGAGACGGAGGCAGGAGACAGGAAATTGTAGGGTGGTAAGCCTGACTTCGGTTGTTGATATGATTTAGAGTCCGTTATTAAGGATGAGGTGGAGTATTTAGAAGTGCATGATAAAATAGGACTGAGTCAGCACGGATTTGTCAAGAGGAGGTCATGCCTGACAAATCTGTTAGAATTCTTTGAGGAGGTAATGAGGAAGTTAGACAAAGGAGAACCAGTGGAGGAGGTAATGAGGAAGTTAGACAAAGGAGAACCAGTGGACATGACCTATTTGGATTTACAGAAGGCCTTTGACAAGGTATTGTACAGCAGGCTACGAAACAAGATAAGAGCCCATGGTGTTAGGGACAAGGTACTGACATGGATAAAGGATTGGTTGACTCGCAGAACACAGAGAGTGGAGATGAAGGAGTCCTTTTCAGAATGGCAGCCGGTGACTAGTGGTGTTCCGCAGGGGTCCATTCTGGGACACAACTTTACATTAAACATTCATGATCTGGAAGAAGGAACTGAGGGCACTGTTGCTACGTTTGCAGCTGATGCAAAGATGTGGGGAGGGACAGGTTGTGTTGTGGAAGCAGGCGGGCTGCAGAAGTACCTGGATAAGCTAGGAGAGTGGGTAAAGAAGTGGTAGATGGAATACAATGTAGAAACGTGTGAGGTGCACTTTGGTAGGAAGAATAGAGGCATAGACTATTTTCTAAATGGGAAAAGACTTCGGAAATCAGAAGCACCAAGGGACTTAGGAGTCCTAGTTCAGGATTCTCTTAAAGTGAACATGCAGATTCAGTTGGCAGTTAGGAAGGCAAATGCAATGTTAGCATTCTCATCGAGAGGGCTAGAATACAAGAGCAGGGATGTACCGTTGAGGCTGGATAAGCCTCTAGTCAGATCACATTTGGAATATTGTGAGCAGTTTTGGGCCCCGTATCCCAGGAAGGATGTATTGGCCTTGGAAAGGGTCTAGAGGAGGTTCACAAGAATGATCACCGGAACGAAGGACTTGTCATATGAGGAACGGTTGAGGCAAACACCACACCCACCCAATATCCCTCTCACCCCCCCAATATCCCTCTCACCCCCCCAATATCCCTCTCACCCCCTCCAATATCCCTCTCACCCCCCCAATATCCCTCTCACCCCCCCAAATATCCCTCTCACCCCCCAATATCCCTCTCACTCCCCCAATATCCCTCTCACCCCCTCCAATATCCCTCTCACCCCCCCAATATCCCTCTCACCCCCTCCAATATCCCTCTCACCCCCCCAATATCCCTCTCACCCCCCCAATATCCCTCTCACCCCCCCAATATCCCTCTCACCCCCCCAATATCCCTCTCACCCCCCCCAATATCCCTCTCACCCCCCCAATATCCCTCTCACCCCCCCAATATCCCTCTCACCCCCCCAATATCCCTCTCACCCCCCCCAATATCCCTTTCACCCCCCCAATATCCCTCTCACCCCCCCCAAATCCCTCTCACCCCCCCAATATCCCTCTCACCCCCCCAATATCCCTCTCACCCCCCCATATCCCTCTCACCCCCCCCAATATCCCTCTCACCCCCCCCAATATACCTCTCACCCCCCCCCATATCCCTCTCACCCCCCCAATATCCCTCTTTCGATACCACCACAAGGTTCAAACCCAAATACTGATCAAAGAGCCGATACACGAGTTAGTTAGTTCAAAGTCAATACTATTTATTTACACACACAGTAATATCTATTCATGCACAAAATATTACAAACTAAACTATCTCTAACGCTAAAGCCTATACTTAGCTTCGGGCGCCCACTCAGTCAGAGGAACAATGGCCGTTGTTCGGCTCGGAGGCTATTGGGGTCGAAGTGGTACAGGAGAACAGCTAAGGTTGTCCGTCTGGTAACGAGCGTTGACCTTGGACTTACTTGCTTCTGGTGTAGCTGGTGGAAGGGCCTCACCGCTTTGAGAGCTGATTCCAAGAGAGCGATTCTCTCTCGGGGCCTTCTTCTTATACCTGAAAGCGCTTCGCGCGCTTTTGGGCGGGCCTTGAACTTGGCCCCAATCAATTGGGCCGTATCTTGATCATCCGCATTGATCTTGACCAATAAAGGGGTGGGTGCCCTGATGGCTGGGTGTGTCCTAGGTGGCCGTTGGCCTGGCTTTGTTTGTGCTTTCGGTTTGGGGACCTGGCGCCGCGAGGTCTGGAGCCAGATCGGTTACTTGAGTATCTCCCCTTTGTTCCCGGAGATGGGCCATCAATATGCTAATAGACCTACAGTTTCAGTCTTATCTAGGACCTGCGGTCCCAATACACGTACAGGCCCTGTGCCTCTTGTTTTCTTAGCATTGTCTATAGTTCCCTGCAATCTTTGCAAACATCCATTTTGTATTCTGGAAGTGGCCATCCCAGATGGCTACATCACCAACTTCAGACATGAGCTCTCTCCTCCATTTTGATATTTTCCCATTCCCCTCTCCCCCCCCCCCCCCCCCCCCCCCCACCCACCCCCATTCCTTCCCTCACAAGGCCATCTGTAACTTGTTTTGTTTTCAGAGAGTGCTGATCTTTGTTCCACTATTAACACATTCTGCTACCTCAACATTTATCTTTAGTCTTTCACACTCCATTTGTCTTGTGTCCATGACACCTTTGTCAATCTCTCCTAAGCTCCCTCCTATCCCTAAACTTCTATTCTGCTCCACCCCCTCTATCCCCCACTCCAACTATATATTCTATCACCTTTCTATCCCTCTTCAGCTCTGAAGAAGAGTCATACAGACTCGAAATATTAACTTTGTTGCTCTCTCCAAAGATGCCGTCAGATCTGTTAAGTCTTTTCAGCATTTTCTGTTTTTATTATAGGTTTGAGGTTACTTTGCACCAGCGATTGTATTTAGAAAGTGTTAGCCCTATTGCAGTCAGTCGCGCTAGATCCTCAAGGTGGTAGAGGTCATGGGTTTGGAAGGTGCTGTTGAAGGGGCCTTGCTGAGTTGCTGCACTGCATCCTTATATGTTATAATCTTTATTGCCACAAGTAGGCTTACATTAACACTGCTGTGAAGCTACTGTGTGTTACAGGGCTGGTTTGGCTCAGTGGGCTAGACAGAATTCCCAGAACAAGGCCAGCAGCACGGGTTCAATTCCGGGACCGGCTGAGATTTCTGAATTCTCCCTCTGTGAACCTGAACA
Source organism: Scyliorhinus torazame (assembly GCF_047496885.1). Taxonomy (NCBI): domain Eukaryota; kingdom Metazoa; phylum Chordata; class Chondrichthyes; order Carcharhiniformes; family Scyliorhinidae; genus Scyliorhinus; species Scyliorhinus torazame. The sequence goes on along the minus strand of NC_092707.1, from coordinate 126,956,170 downwards.
GGCATCGGAATATGGCGACTAGGGGCTTTTTACAGTAACTTCATTGCAGTGTTAATGTAAGCCTACTTCTGACAATAAAGGATAACAAAAAATGCCCCTAGCCACCACATTCCGGCGCCTGTTTGGGTTCACAGAGGGAGAATTCAGAATGTCCAAGCACGTCTTTCGGGACTTGTGGGAGGAAACGCACACAGACAGTGACAGGGAGAGCGTGCAGACTCCACACAGACAGTGACCCAAGCCGAGAATCGAATCTGGGACCCTGGAGCTGTGAAACAACAGTGCTACCCACTGTGCTACCGTGCTGTACACACTGCAGCCACTGGTCTTCGGTGTTGGAAGGAGTGAATTTTTAAGGTGGTAGATGGGTGTCAATCAAGCGGACCGCTTTGTTCAGGATGGTGCCAAGATTGATACGTGTTGTTGGAGCTGCACTCATCCAGGCAAGTGGTGGGTTTTGCATCACACTCGTGGCTTGTAGAGGTTGACAAGCTTTGCAGTGTCAGGAGCTGAGTTGCTCCCCACAGAATTCCCAGTTTCTGATCTGCTCTTGTAGCCACAGTATTTATATGGCTAGCCCAGTCTGACACATCTAGGGGTTAATGCGAGACTGAGTACAGTACTACCCACACAATGATGCAAGAAGGCACATAACCCAGATCCAGTGTCAATGTAGTGTTAAAGACCTAAACATGGATATAGTTCCTAGCCTGTACCCTTTAGTGTACATGTGTAAATAGTTCTACTTGTTAATAAAGACTTACAGTTAATCTTTGGAAGACTACAAAGACTTCTTTAAGAGACACTGGGCGAGATTCTCCGCTCCCGCGCCGGTTGGGAGAATCGCCTGGGCCGCAAATATTTCCCGGGACGCCGGTCCGACGCCCTCCCGCGATTCTCCCAAGCGGCGGGAACGGCCCCGTCGAGTTCCGCGAGCCGCAGGCCGGAGAATCGCCTGAGACACCCAAAATGGCGATTCTCCGGCACCCCAGCTATTCTCAGGCCCGGATGGGCCGAGCGGCCAGGCCAAAACGGCGGGTTCCCCCCGGCGCCGTCCACACCTGGTCGCTACCGTCGTGAACGGTGTGTGAACGCTGAGGGGGTGGCCTGCGGCGGGGGGGGGGGGTGGGGGGGGTGGGGGGAGAGGGGGGAGAGGGGGATCCTGCACTGGAGGGTACCTTAAATGTGGCATGGCCCGCGATCGGTGCCCACCGATCGTCGGGCCGTCCTCTCTGAAGGAGGACCTCCTTCCTTCCACGGCCCCTCAAGATCCGTCCGCCATCTTCTTGCAGGGCGGACTTCTTGCAGGGTGAACCTCGACGGCGTTCACGACGGCGCGGCCACTTCGGCGCGGGAGTGGAGAATCCCGCGCACTGTTCTGTAACCAATACCCAACCAACAAACTTCTGTGGCGATGTCCTAATACCGAGATGATTGACCTCCAACAACCATAACCATCTTCCTTTCATGCGAGCTATGACTCCACCCAGTGAAGACTTTTCCCCCGATTCCTATTGACTCCAGGTTTTGAGGGCTTGCTGACACCCTCACCTCACCTCTTGAGTTCAGCTCTTTGTCAATGTTTGGACAAAGGCTGCAATGTGGTCAGGAGCTAAGCAACCTGGCAGGAGCAAACTCGGTGGCAGTGAGCAGATCATTTTATAATAATGCCATGTTATCCATTCACATCTATTACGAAGAACCACAAAAGCACATTGTAAGGCAGGAAGATGCACATCAACACACTTGTATCTGAATTATTTATAGAAAGTGTGGTTTCCTTTCGGTTGAATCGGAAAATCCTTTGTGTGCCGAGAAGAGTTTTGGTGACAGGAGGATGGGGGTGGGGGGGGGGGGGAGTCATATCATCATTTAATCTTGGTAAAGATAAAGAGTGTTTAAAATAAACAAAGACTCACATTGAGAGGGTACCTTGTCAGGATGTACCAAAGCACTTTGCAGCCAATGATGTACTTTTGACATGTTATGACTGGTTGGAAAAGTAGGAAATTCAACAGTTATTTTGTGAACAGCAAGTTTCCATAAACTGCAAGCTGATAATGACCAGATTATCTGCATTAGGAGGTTGGTTGAGGATGAATATTGGTCAGGAGACGGGGATGTTCTATTTGAAAATAATTTTATGGGGTTCTTTACATTAACTTGACAGATGAAACCAAGCTTTGATTTAATGCCTCATCTGAAAGACAACACCTGAAGAAAGACCTAGGGCAATGCTGCACACCAGCAATGCTGCAGTGGAATGTCAGCCTAGTTTTTTGAATTCAAAGGTGCAATTCAGCTGTATCAAGTTAAAGTCCACTGACCGGCGCATTTAGTGGGGTGTTTCTCAGCGTCCGCAGTGCCAAGAAGGACCCCGATCTTCAACAGCACTTTCCCTTTTTCTTTGGCCTCAGCAAGGAACTCTCCATCGAGGCTACTCTTTCGATCATTTCCTGCACTGGTGAGCTCAGTTTGCCAGTGCAAGATGGCTACTTGTGGAACTTATTTCGACCCTCCTCTGCACCCCACTGTGGCCTCAGGAACCCCCACTTCACCCAACTTACCTCTTCCAGGCTCCTCGAGCCACCCTCACCCCACCTTTTATGGGCGAGGCCTCCCAGGCCTGAACCCTGGCATGGGCAACCTGGGCATCTTGGCACTGCCAGCCTGCTACCCTGCCAGTGCCCCTGACAGTGCCACACAAGATCCCTGGCAGTGCCAGGCTGGCAGTGCCAAGGTGCCAGGCTGAAAGAGCCAAGGTGCCCAAGTGCCAGAGGGAGTGCCAGGGTGTCACCCTCCCCAGTGCCCAACCACACGCCCCCCCCCCCACCCCCAAGGTGCCATCACGACAGTACCAAACTGCACCTGTTTGCGGTTTGCTGATGAATCCTGGGCACCAGGTGAATTGGGCAAGCACATATTTACATGAGCCTAATGGCTCAATGCATGCCTGGATCTTGCCCAGTGACAGCAAGATCCAGATCACAACACAAGGTTCTGTTGAATCTCGCAAGATGTTTAGAGCGCTGCGAATCTCGATGCAGGCCTCTTGTGACATTCAAGGGTCTCAGCCTGACACAAAGTCAGGCACGGCGAGGCCGCTGAATTACGCCCCAAGTCTCTTGGGTGGGACACGAGCCCTCACCCTTCTGGCTTGGTTGGTGTGTGCTACCAACTGAGACATGGCTGATGGGTGTTGGTCAGGAACTTTTCTTTCAAGGAAATGAGTTTCTGCACCAGGTCATGACTTCCCAACGGTAATTTGGGTTAACTGATTAATAAAACGATCAGTAATTAAACATGGGTATTTATCTGGCTACAAATAGAACCCTCCACAAATCATCCTTTCCAGATGAATATTTCCAGGTGGCGGGAGTTGTTGAACAACTCTTTAGTCAAATTAGAGCAGTCAATGCTTCATACTCCTCACCTGCTACGACATTGATTTGATTTATTATTGTCACATGTAGTAGTATACAGTGAAAAGTGTTTCTTGCATGCTATACAGACAATGCATACCGTACATAGGGAAGGAACGAGAGACTACAGAACGTAATGTTGCATTAAAAACCTCGATATAGAGAAAAAAATCAACTTAATAGGAGGTAGGTCCATTTGAAAGTCTGATGGCAGCAGGGAACAAGCTGTCCTTGAGTCGGTTGGTACGTGATCTCAAACTTTTGTATCTTTTTCCTGACGGAAGAAGGTGGAAGAGAGTATGTCCAGGGTGCATGGGGTCCTTAATTATGCTGGTTCCCTTTCCGAGGCAGCGGGAATTATAGATAGGGTCAATGGATGGGAGGCTGGTTTGCATGATGAACTGGGCTACATTCACAACCTTTTGTAGTTTCCTGTGGTCTTGGGCAGAGCAGGATCCAGACCAAGCTGTGATACAACCAGAAAGAATGCTTTCTATGGTGCATCTGTAAAAGTTGGTGAGAGTCGTAGCTGACATGCCAAATTTCCTTAGTCTTCTGAGAAAGTAGAGTTGTTGTGGGCTTTCTTAACTGTAATGTCAGCATGGGTGGGCTTTCTTAACTATAGTGTCAGCATGGGGAGACCCGGACAGGTTGTTGGTAATCTGGACACCTTAAAAGCTTGAAGCTCTCGACCCTTTCTACTTCATTCCCATTGATGTAGACAGGGGCATATTCTCCTCTATGCTTCCTGAAGTCAATGACAATCTCCTTCGTTTTGTTGACATTGAGGGAGAGAGTATTGTCGTCACATCAGTTCACCAGATTCTCTATCTTATTCCTGTACTCTGTCTCGTCATTGTTTGAAATCCAACCCACTACAGTAGTGTCATCAGCAAATTTGATAATCGAGTTGGAGGGGAATTTAGCCACACAATCATAGGCGTATAAGGAGTATACTAGGGGGCTGAGGACATAGCCATGTGGGGCATCGGTGTTGAGGATGATCGTGGAGGAGGTGTTGTTGCCTATCCTTACTGATTGTGGTCTGTGGGTTAGGAAGTTCAGGATCCAGTCACAGAAGGAGGAGCCGAGGCCTAGGCCACAGAGTTTGGAGATGAGTTTCGTGGAATAATAGTGTTGAAGGCTGAGCTGTAGTCAATAAATAGGAGTCTGCCACAGGTGTCTTTGTTATCTCGATGCTCCAGGGTTGAGTGCAGGGCCATGGAGATGGCGTCTGCTGTGGACCTGTTGCAGCGGTTGGCGAACTGTAGTGGATCAAGGCAATCCGTGAGGCTGGAGTTGATTCATGCCATGACTAACCTTTTGAAGCACTTCATAATGATGGATGTCAGAGCCACTGGATGATAGTCATTTAGGCACGCTGCTTGGCTTTTCTTTGGTACAGGGATGATGGTCGTCTTCTTGAAGCAGATAGGGGCCTCAGGTTGTCGTAAACAGAGGTTGAAGATGTCTGCGAATACCCCCGCCAGCTGATCTGTGCAAGACCTGAGTACTCGTCCGGGTACCCATCTGAGCGAGTGGCTTTCCGTGGGTTGACCTTCAAGAAGGCTGCTCTGACGTCTGCAATGGTGATCTCAGATACAAATTCATCTGAGGCTTCCAGGGTGGAAGGCTCGGTCTCGCTGACCTCTTGCTCAAAGCGGGCATAGAATATGTTGAGCTCATCAGGGAGGGGTATGTTGGAACCGGTAATTTTACATGCCTTCATCTTGTAGCCCGTTATGTCTTGCAGACCTTGCCATAGACGACGGGGGTCCATGTGGCTAGCCTGGGACTCGACCTTGGTCTGGTACTGTCTTTTGGCATCTTTGATTGATTTCTTTAGACCATATCTGGCTTTCTTGTACAGGTCAGGGTCGCCTGACTTGAACGCCTCAGACCTAGACTTCAGCAAGCAGTGAATATCCCTGTTCATCCAGGGTTTCCGGTTGGGAAACGCACGGATTTGCTTCTTTGGCACACAGTCTTCTACACACTTACTAATGAAGTCAGTTACTGTAGTGGCGTACTCGTTCAGGGTGGTCGCAGAGTTTTTAAATACTGACCAGTCCACTGACTCTAAGCAGTCCCATAGGAGCTCATCCGATTCCTCAGACCAACAACGCACAACTTTCTTTGACTGATTCTCCCGCTTTAGTTTTTGCTTATAAACCCTTATTGGTCCTTATCTTCGTGTAAGGAATGATTATGTAACTGAAAAATGAAGCAAAAATGACATGTTTGAATCGAACTCCTGCTGTGAGTTATTCCCCTGGAAATCACCGATTCAGCTGTTAATTACATGCTGTGACTACTTTTCAAAACATGACTTAGCAACACATTGTAAGGAAAATTAGGAAGAGCAGCATACAAAACTTTACCTTTTTAATAGAGTACAATAAAGAACTATCATGAAATTCCTTATTCACTCTGCCCTCTCATTGGGCTCAAATATGATTTTTGTTGAAATCTCGTTAATGTGGAAATTGGCAAAACAAAGATGTTACGAAATAATTACCATAAATTATCTTCATCTGTTATGGCATTGGAAACCATTCACTAAAAGACTCCGCAAATATGACAGCAAACAAAATACGTCAACAATAGCAAGGAAAAGACGATCGTGTCCATCATCTCTGACCCATCCCGTCAAAGCGTCGTATAACACAGAGGCCTGGCCATTATTTATCCCTCAACCAACATCACTAAACCGTAATCATTAAACTATAACGACTTGGTATTAAGAACAGAAAATGGAGGATAAACTCAGCAGGTCCGGCGGAATCTTTGTAGAGAGAAAGTGAGGCCAAAGTTTTCTGGCCGCCCCTCAGTGTTGGAGGGTATGAACAACAGGAAGACCTGTTGACAGCGGCCGGACTGGGAGATCCCACACCCAACCAATGGCTGGCCACCTCCACTCTGACAAACACGCCACGGGGAAGGGTTGGAAAATCCCATGCAGAGTTAACGATTGAAGTCTTCAGAGCATCCACAGTATTTTGCTTTTGTGTAACTATCTGGTTATGTGTCTTCTTGTTGTTTGAAGGACCTTTGCTGAACGCAAATTGGACACCAGCTTTCCTACATTACATCAGTTCCAAAGTCCTTGGGCGTCATTCTCCGACCCCCCAGAGGGTCGGAGTATGGCCGTTGGCCACCGTGAATTCCGCCCCCGCCGCCCCCTGAAGTCTCCGAGGGGAGAAAAGTCGGCAGGGCGTCAATGGTGCCGCAGACCTCGGAGAATGGCACGGGTGGGCCTGACAATATTCTCCCATCCGGATGGGCCGAAGTCCCGTCGACGTGATGACGGGTCACGTCGACGTAAATCAAACCTCCTTTTAATCGGCGTCAACCTGTGCTCAAGGTTTACACCGACCAGCGTGGAGGTGAGTGACGGCCTGGGGGGTTGGCCGCTGGGCAGGCGATGGCGTGGCCGCAGTCTGAATGTGTGGGGAGAGGTGTGTCTAGGGTTTTGTGTGTTTGTGTGCGGCGGGGGTGGTGGTTAGAGTGGGCTGGGCTCCAGGGGAGTGCCGGGAGGGGGGTTGAGTGCCGGGGACGGGAGGATGAGAGCCGGGGAGGGGGGACGGGGGGGGTCCGTGCCGGGGAGGAGGATGGGGTCCATGCCGGGGAGGGGGATGGGGGGACGGAGTCCGTGCCGGGGAAGAGGATGGGGTCCGTACCGGGGAGGAGGATGGGGGGGTCCGTGCCAGGAGGGGGATGGGGGGGCGGGGTCCGTGCCGGGGAGGAGGATGGGGTCCGTGCCGGGGAGGGGGATGGCGGGACGGGGTCCGTGCCGGGGAGGAGGATGGGGTCCGTGCCGGGGAGGAGGTTGGGGGGGTCCGTACTGGGGAGGAGGATGGGGTCCGTGCCGGGGAGGGTGATGGGGGAACGGGGTCCGTGCCAGGGAGGAGGATGGGGTTCGTGCCGGGGAGGAGGATGGGGGAGTCTGTGCCGGGGAGGGGGATGGGGGGACGGGGTCCGTGCCGGGAGGAGGATGGGGTCCGTGCCGAGGAGGAGGATGGGGGGGGTCCGTGCCGGGGAGGGGGATGGGGGGACGGGGGCCGTGCCGGGGAGGAGGATGGGGTCCGTGCCGGGGAGGGGGAATGGGGGGACGGGGTCCGTGCAGGGGAGGAGGATGGGGTCCGTGCCGGGGAGGAGGATGGGGGGGTCCGTGCAGGGGAGGGGGATGGGGGGGACCGTGCCGGGGAGGAGGATGGGGTCCGTGCCGGGGAGGGGGATGGGGGGGACGGGGTCCGTGCCGGGGAGGAGGCTGGGTTCCGTGCCGGGGAGGAGGATGGGGGGGTCCATGCCGGGGAGGGGGATGGGGGGGGGTCCGTGCCGGGGAGGGGGATGGGGGGGTCCATGCCGGGTAAGGGGATGGGGGGGTCCGTGCCGGGGAGGGGGAGGGGGTGTCCGTGCCGGGGAGGGGGGTGCCAGGGCAAGTGAGTTGGTCCACCTGGCCAGGTGCCAGCCTCCAACAGTTGGACCCATGCGGTCCATGCCACCTGGCTGGGGGGAGGAGGGGGTATGGGCAATGATGACATATCGTCGTCGTCCCCCGCCCGCCACCCCCCCCCCCCCCCCCCCAAACCAGGCCGTCATGTTTTCCGATCAGCCAGCGATGTTGGCCACCGTGGCAGCAGCCGCTAATGTCTATGTTGCCCTGGATGAGGAGGAGGAGGAGGAGCGTGCCAGAGAGGCGGCGCAGGCTGCCGCAGAGGGGCAGGCGGCAGCCGACCAGGCTGGAGGGACACCTGACCGACAGGACAAGGAGGGGGAGGAGGACGTCGCGGCCCCACGGCAGCGGAGGCACCCGAGGGCGCCCCGTGTGTGCCGGCCCCGGCAGTCATACCAGGACTCACGGACCGGGAATGCACGAGGAGACTCCGGATGAGCCGGGAAACCGTGGCACACATCTGCCACCTGCTGGCACACCTGTCACCGCGTGGCACTGGCGGGGGACACCCTCTCCCCGTGTCCGTCAAGGTTACGGTGGCCCTGAACTTTTATGCAACGGGGTCATTCCAGGCACCGAGTGGGGACCTGTCCGGCATATCGCAGACATCGGTGCACCGGTGCATCCGGGCAGTGACAGACGCCCTATATGCCCTTGCGCTCTGCTACATCCGCTTCCCTGTGGACCGGGCCAGCCAAGATGCCCGGGCCGTGGTCTTCTCTGCCGTGGCCGGGTTCCCCATGGTCCAGGGCGCGATTGATGGGATGCACGTCGCCGTGCGGCCACCTGCAGATAACAGGGCCGTGTTCACCAATAGGAAGGGGACCTATTCGATGAACATACAGGTGGTCTGCGACCACCGCATGATGATCCTGCACGTCTGCGCCCGTTACCCGGGCAGTGTACACAACTCATACGTGTTGTCGCGGTCATCCATCACCGGCATGTACGAGGGACGCCATGCCCAGCTGAGGGGCTGGTTGCTGGGCGACAGGGACTACCCATTGCGATCGTGGCTGATGACGCCTATACGGAGGCCACGCAATGAGGCGGAGAACCGCTACAATGATGCCCATGTAGCGACAAGGGGAGTGACAGAGAGGTGCTTTGGCGTGCTGAAGATGCGTTTCAGGTGCCTGGACCGCTCTGGGGGCGCCCTCCAGTATCGGTCAGATAGGGTCGGCCGCATCATTGTGGTATGCTGCGTCCTGCACAATATAGCCCAGCAGAGGGGCGATGTGCCGCAGGCAGAGAAGGGCGGAGTGGAGGAGCAGCAGGAAGAGGCACAGTCTTCCCCAGATGAGGGGGATGGGGGCAATGGTCAGGGCAGACGGGCTAGACACAGGCGGGTGGCTGTCCGCCGTTACCGGCTGGGCCAGCGGGCACGGGACAGGCTGATAGACGCCCGCTTCACTGACTAAATGGGCGTGGGAATCGGGTAGTATGGCCACAGACCGCACACCATGGCAACAGCCGACCACCCACACCCCCCACCCATCCACCCACCCAGCACCCTCACCCCCCTCCCCAACCCCACCAACCCCACCCGCATGCACACCACCCCCCCCCATTGCCGATCCACCTGCGGCACAACGGCCGGGCTCACACAGTTGCGGGTGGACGCGTGTCTATTGCAGGCCATGGAGGATGATGACAACCCGCCCTGCGATGAGCTCCTGGCTCCACATCGTTGGACTATGTCTGATCCATGGCCACAGTACCACCATCCACCCGGACCATCCCTGCATGCGGCTGTGACACTGCAGCGCACGGTCCCGTCCTCTGCCCGGGGGATGTTGATGGCGGCCCAGGGGGAAGGGGGCAGACTCACCTGGGGCTGAGGTAAGACCACCCCTCACACACACACACTTGCGCTCAACGTACATGACACCCCCGCACGCTTTGGACAGAGCACAAAGGCAGCTTCTGTAGGTGTAACATTGACTTCAATAACCAAAGGAGTTCATGCACGTGCCCTAGCCCCTAAAACTCATCTGTGCCCTGCACCCGTGCCAACTTACTCAGTGTCTAATTGTTTGGCCTTACGGGCCCTTTGACTACGTCTACGTGGTTCCCCAGACGGTACAGCAGAACTGGAGGTGGACTCCTGTGATTCCTGCCCTCTGACACGGGATCCCTTTGGCGGCCATTTCCTGGGGCGTCCTGGCCTAGATGGGCCAGGCTGCGGCCCGGGCGACTGGGATGGCGAGCTGCCAGCCTGTCCTGCCCGTTGCCCACCCGATGCACCTGGGACGGAAGGGGGGGAGTCCGAGGTGTCGCGGTGTTCCGGGACCTCCCCCACAGGGGGACCCGGGACGGACCACAGCACCTCCTCCTCTCTCGGTGTGCCCGATGGCCCCCAGGCCTCTACATGGGTGGGGGATGCGAACGGACTGGCCATCCGACGCCCCCCCGACATCTGGCGCTGCCAGTCCTGGAGGCCCGTGCTGGTATCGACAGGGGTCTGCAGGTTTGCAGCCATGGAGCTCAGGGGATTGGCAAACGCTGTCTGTGACTGTGCGACGCCGGCTCGCACATGGCCAATGGCGCCGATGCCCTCAGCAATGGCCTGCTGAGACTGGGCCATGGCCTGCTGAGACTGGGCCATGGCCTGCTGAGACTGGGCCATGGCCTGCAGAGACTAGGCTATGGACTGCTGAGACTGGGCCATGGCGTTGAGCGCCTCTGCCATCTGGCGCTGGCACTGGCTCATGGCCTCCTGTGAGAGGGCAGCCATGTCCTGGGCCACAGACGCCGCCTGCACGGAAAACCCCAGGCCTCGCAAACCGTTCCTCATGTCTGACACCGTCGCACCCATTGCCTCCACCGCGGACGCCACCCGTGCGGTGTCGGCCTGGGTGGCACGCATGACCGGCACCACTCCCAGCTCCTGGATGCGGGTGGACTCCTCCACCTGCGACTGCAGCCGCCGCAAGCCGGCCGTCACCCTCTTCGCTCGTCTTCGGTTCGGTGGTTGCCTCGGATCTATGGGTGGGTGTGGTAACTCCAGGAACCCGGGATCCATCTGGGCGGCAGATTTTCGCTTGGGCTGGGCTGCCCTCCGCCCGCCTGGCCCCTCTGCTGCTCCTACCTCCACCTGCTGTACCGGGACGGCTGTGTTGTGCACACCAGTGAGTGTACCAGACGCCTCATCACTAAAGTGCCCAACCGAGGTGAGTGTTTCTGCGATGGTGGAGGGTGTTGGTGACAGCAGTAGCGTTGTGTCATGCTCTTCGTCCCACTCTTGAGTCCATGGCACTTTGGGGTGGGGGTTCATGTCCACCCATCCACTCTGTGTCACTGTCCAGTATTTTGTTTTCCTGGGTAGTGCTGTCCCGGGTAGGGGTGTCCTGGGTAGTGGTGTCCTGGGTAGTGGTGTCCTGGGTAGTGGTGTCCTGGGGAGTGGTGTCCTGGCTCGGCTGTGACGGGGGCCTGTGGCTGCCCCTCTCGTCGCTGGGTGGCACACGCCTGCGTCGTTGCACCCGCACGAGACGGGGGCGTCCTCTCCCTGTTGCTCCAGGTCTCTCCGTCTCCCGTGGTCTCCAAGGAACATCCTGCGGGCGTCGCATGCCGTAGGGTCCGGGTCTCTCCGTCTCCCGTGGCCTCCGAGGGGCATCCTGCGGGCGTCGCATGCCGGAGTGTCCGGGTCTCTCCGTCTCCCGTGGCCTCCGAGGGGCATCCTGCGGGCGTCGCATGCCGGAGGGTCCGGGTCTCTCTGTCTCCCGTGGTCTCCGAGGGGCATCCTGCGGGCGGTCTGCATCTGCGGGGATGGGTGCCTCGACGTTTGCTCCTGCGATACACAATGAAGCATGCATGGTTAGACACGCAGGCAGTGATCAGGTGATATGGGGGAGGGGGATATAGGGGAGGGGGGATATGGGGACGGGCTGTCGGTGGCTCACTTGCTAGTACGCCCCCGACCTCTGCATCAGCAACCTCCCGGTCCTCAGGTCCGCCAGCCAGTTCCAGGGCCCTTTCCTCGTGTTCGGTCAGTGGCCTCTCATCAACGGGGCCTCCTCCAGTCCTCACATGCTCCCTGGTGTTGTGTGCGCGTTTCTCCTGTGGGGGGGGTGGGGGGTGGGGGGTGGCAGGGGTAAAAGGCAACAGTGTTAGACAGGTATATGAATGCACGCCATCGGTTGCGCGTGTATTGCAGAGGTTAAGGTTAGGGCTGGATTCACTTGGGGAAATGGGGGAAGGCGGATATGGGGGAGGGGGGATATGGGGGATATGGGGGAGGGGGGATGCTGGGGAGGGGGGATATGGGGGATATGGGGAGGGGGGATATGGGGGATATGGGGGAGGGGGATATGGGGAGGGGGGATATGGGGAGAGGGGATATGGGGAGGGGGGATATGGGGGATATGGATATCGGGCAGGGAGGGAGGCTCACCCTAGCTGCTCTGACGAGGTCGTTCACCTTCTTGTGGCACTGGGTGCCTGTCCGTGGTGTCAGGGCCACAGCGGTGATGGCCTCTGCCACCTCCCTCCACAGACCCCGGCTGTGGCGTGGGGCAACTCTGCGGCCGTGTCCGGGATACAGGGCCTCCCTCCTCTGCTCCACTGCGTCCAGGAGCGCCTCCTCATCCCGTGACTGGAACCTCGGGGCTGAGCGGCGGGCGGCCATCCGGTCGGGCGTTCCGGTTGGGTGTTCCGGTCGGGTGGGGGGGAACAACGCGTCCTGATGATCCGTCACGCCGTGCGGCGTGTATGACGCTGCACGGCATGAAGCACGTGAGCAAGTGCGGATCCCGTCACGTTGCTGCTAGCCCATTCCGGGCCGGAGACTTTGAGACGTTTTGGGCGGCGTGATGAAAGTCGGATTTGCGCCGTTTTTGGCGCCGATCGGCGGACTTTGCGCCGATAACGGAGAATTTCGCCCCTTAAGTGGCTGTAACTCACGTTGGAATCTTCTTGATTGCAAAAATCTCAACGTAAATGCAAATTGTTTCCTTTCTCTTGTAACACATCAGTTCTCTTGTAACACATAGTCACAGAACCGAGGCTGAATTTTTGGGCTCATAGAGGCGCACATGACCCAAAAATGGCAATGCCAGCTGGTTTCCCAGCCCCTTTCCTGACATCGTCCACTTTTTGCTGAAATGGTTTCAGGGCTGACGGGGCTCCATGCCCTCACAAGGCAGGCAGACAGGCCAATAGAGGGGTGGCACGGTAGCACTGTGGTCAGCACTGCTGCCTCACAGTGCCATGGACCTGGGTTTGATTCTGACCTCATGTGACTGTGGAATTTGCACATTCTCCCCGTGACTGCGTGGGGTTTATTTTGGTGTTCTGGTTTCCTCCCACAGGCCAAAGATGTGCAGGTTAAATGGATTGGCCATGCTAAATTTCCCCTAGGTGGGATAGGGCGGGGGTGTTGACCTAGGCAGGCTGCTCTTTCAGATGGTTAGTGCAGACACGATGAGCCCAATGGCACTATTGTCTCTGGGTGCGAATGCTGGCAAGGGCTTCCCTGGAGATAGATACGCCCTCCATCCGCATCGCCCCATCACCCCCACCCCATCATCACATTGGTGGTCTGGCTGCTGAAATAATTTAAATTTATCAAATTCCCTCCCAGTTATCTACCCTCAGCTGCTCTTTTCAGGCTGTTCGGCATCCGTCCTTTTTTTATTCATTCATGGGACGTGGGGAGTGCAGGCTGTGCCAGCATTTATTGTCCATCCCTAATTACCCTGGAGGGGACAGTTACGAGTCAACCACATTGCTGTGGATCTGGAGTCACATGTAGGTCAGACCAGGTAAGGACGGCAGATTTCCTTCCCTAAAGGACATTAGTTAACTAGAAGGGTTTTTACAACAATCGACAATGGTTTCATGGTCATTATTAGACTTTTAGTTCCAGATTTTTAATGAATTCAAACTTCACCATTTGAACCTGGGTCACCGGACCATTACTCTGGGTCTCTGGTTTATTAGTCCAGTGACAATACCACTATGCCACCGTCCACCACAACCTCGCCAAAGCTTTGAAAACCTACCTAATTGGGTCACCCAGTCAAAATCCCACAGAGCCCCACAGGGAATAAAGGAGGATCTGGAAACCGTTCTGATTCTTGTTCCCTTTTCCAAGATAAAAATACTGCTCCATTTTAAAAAAAAACTCATTTTATTCAAACTTGTATCAAAGTAGGTTACAGCAAATAAACACCACGGGAAACATTCTTCCCAACAATCAATTATACAGTTTGTACAGATTTCTCTCCTTTTTCAAACGCCCCCCCTCCCCATCACCACCCCCTCCCCCTCCCCCCCCCCCCCCACCCCTGCAATGAACAGCTCCTCAAACACAGTAACAAACATCCCCCACCTTTTCTTAAACTCCCCTGCAGAGCACTTAACTCATATTTTATCTTCTCTAACCACAGGAAGTCGTACAGGTCACCCAACCAAGCCGCTACCCCCGGTGGCGATGCCGACCGCCGCTCCAGCAAAATTTGTCGCCGTGCAATCAGAGAGGCGAAGGCCAAGACATCGGCCTTCCTCCTCTCCATGAGCTCCGGCTTCTCTGAAACCCCAAATATTGCCACCAAAGGGTCCGGCTCCACTCCCTCCTCCACTATCCTGGCTAAGACTGCAAACACTCCCGCCCAGAATCTTCCCAATTTTTCACAACCCCAAAACATGTGTGCATGATTCACTGGTCCCTGCCCACACCTCTCACACTCATCTGCCACCCCCTGAAAGATCCCACTCATTCTCGCCCGAGTCATATGCACCCTGTGCACCACCTTAAACTGTATCAGGCTCATCCTTGCACAAGAGGAGGTCCCGTTTACTCTTTGCAGTGCCTTGCGCCATACTCTCCAATTGATCTCCATTCCCAACTCCGTTTCCCATTTCTCCTTGGAAAATACTGGTCCATATGAGGAAAGAAAAATCTCTTCATATATACCTTAGATCTAAGCTGATGTAACCTCTAGGTGTAAAATAAAAGCAAAATTCTGTAGAACTGGAGATTTAAAATAAATAGATAGTAGTGGAAAGGTTCTTCAGGTCTGGCAGTATCTGTGGAGACAGAAACAGAGGGAATGTTTTGAATCCATATGACTTTCCTTCAGAAGGTATGCGCATTCCCTGATATTTTCTAACTTCGCTAATGTAGGATAACACAATAACTTCCTTATCCAAACCAAGATCTGCCCTCAGTTCCCACAAGGCACAATTTTATAAAGTTAACATTTTGTGAAGCATCTTGTGAAATAATTTTTGACAAGTGAAAAGGGGCAGCACGGTAGCATTGTGGATAGCACAATTGCTTCACAGCTCCAGGGTCCCAGGTTCAATTCCGGCTTGGGTCACTGTCTGTGTGGAGTCTGCACGTCCTCCCCGTGTGTGCGTTGGTTTCCTCCGGGTGCTCCGGTTTCCTCCCACAGTCCAAAGATGTGCAGGTTAGGTGGATTGGCCATGATAAATTGCCCTTAGTGTCCAAAATTGTCCTTAGTGTTAGGTGGGGTTACTGGGTTATGGGGATAGGGTAGAGGTGTTGACCTTGGGTAGGGTGCTCTTTCCAAGAGTCGGTGCAGACTTGATGGGCCGAATGGCCTCCTTCTGCACTGTAAATTCTATGAAAAAAGCAGTCAGTAACGTGCATACTTTCATCGCACTGTATTTATCAACTAACTATTATTACATTCATGCAGCTCTTCCTTGTGGCTTTTCTCTGCCTCATTCATGCTCTGGAACTTCAAAACGGAAAAAAAAATATTAGTGGCAGGCTTACTGAGGAGGTCTAAGGCCAATCCACATCCAGCAATCTGCTCTGAAGATTCTGCTCACATTTTGACAGATCAACTGTGACAAATTCCACCACAGCAGCTGAGACAATCTATAACAGTCTAAAATGATCAACAACATTCGAAACAAAACAACCCACAAAATTCTAAAATAAAAGTCAATTTGTCCTATCTTCCAATGTTAATAGATCCTTTAAAAAAAAATCCAGGATCGGGATCCAGATCCACATTTTCTACCCTAAACTAAGCAATTCTTCCTTGGGCTATACGGAATCGGTCCAAAGTTTTGTTGAAATCCATTCATTTGTTTTCAAGATACATTGGGCAGAGTCTTTCTAAAAATGCACAGGAGTGTTGGCTCAGGCTGGAAAATTGACGTGAAGCTCGCAGGCTTCACAGCTGTAGCCAGCACAGTCAGGAGTCCCTAGATCGGGGCACTGTTTTTAAATTGCACCCTGATCTCCGACCGAAATAAAAGGCACCCCAACCCTGCCCCCCCACCCAGGCATTGGGGTGCCCCAATAACGCAAAGATCGGGGCATCCCCCCCCTCTCTCCTCTTGTCCCCCTCCACCACACAAAAGGGGAAACCCCCCAATATGGCTCCCCAGAGGGCCTGCAACTGGCAATGCTGACATGGCACTGTCACATTGGTAGTGCCCAGCAATGTCCCTCACCATCCAGTGTCTAGGCTTACCTCTGTGCCCCGAGCTTTGTCATCCCGGCTGGTTTTCATTTTAAAAAAGCATTGATGATTCGAGGCAGCATGATATCATGCGTCTGGATAGGAAGGTAAGGCATGGGCAGACATCATGGTGTCAAGGCCGGTAAGTGCATGTTAATTTATTTAAATTTAAGTCAATCAGGTTCACGCACATCATGTCACCGGCGGCACAAATTTTATTTTGCCCCTTCCAAGAGATTTAGCAGCCACTACGGGATTTACGCCCGTGGCTAGCGCAGCCACTAGATCATGGCCATTGTTTGAAAAATTAACAGACTATTGGGGAAAATCATTACCACCACCCACCTTTAGTGGCAGAGGCGACTATTCAGGAATGCAATGCCAGCCAGACTATCTGTATCCATCAGCCCAGAAACCTGTTCATAACATTATACCATGTTGGTAAGACATAGCCTTTTCTCGGAGCCATTTAGAGTGTTCGGTATTCATGCAGGATATCTTTAATGATCCTAACAACTAATCTTTAAATGTAAATTAAGCTATTTGGCTTATAATTTCCACCTTCTAGCCCTGCTGCCTCACGGCGCCGAGGTCCCAGGTTCGATCCCGACTCTGGGTCACTGTCTGTGTGGAGTTTGCACATTCTCCCCGTGTTTGCGTGGGTTTTGCCCCCACAACCCAAAGATGAGCAAGGTAGGTGGATTGAACACACTAAATTGCCCCTTAATTGAAAAAAGAGAATAATTGGGTAATCTAAATTTTTTTTTTTGAAAGAAAAATTCCACCTTCTAACCTGTTGTGCATTTCAAACATTGGTCCTTCGTCTAGTAAATGGGAAGGAAAAAAACATGTAATCATATTAATATGTTCCATGAGCTCAGGCTTCTTGTGTCGGAGCTGTCATTGTGCTCGCGATGTCCAAAGAAGAAATCAACGTCTGAGTCGTAGTCTTCAAGGATCAAATCATTACTTTGGGCGGTGCTAACTGCTTTTTGCAGGGTTCTGCGGAGGTTACTTTCAGCTACTGGTCGAAGTTCAGGCATTGTGCTGTTGTTCCAGGTGAAAGAATTGTGTTTTACGGCTTTAAAACATTTTCCCCTTATTTTCGGGCATTCCCCCTTTAAGTGGGCATGGTCTGGGGCCTCTGACGTCATGACACTTGTGATGTAGAGTGTAGAAATGGATTGCGCATGCGCAGATCGCTTTTCCTTTACGTTGCACCTTTTTCGCAACTGCGCATGCGCGGCTTCTCGCGCATACGCAGAACACTGTTCTGTCGATTTGTGTCTTTTGGGAAACTGCGCATGTGCGGCTCCTTTCGCAAGATGGCTGCCTATCAAAATCGCGGTTTGCTGCTGTTGCAGGCCTACCTTCGCCATAGTGGTGAGTATTGGCCCCTCTTTTCCCGATCTCTTTTGTGTTTTCCTCGCAGTATTTTTCAAACTTCTCCAGGGCTGTCTGGAAGTCTCTCTTGTCTTGTCCTTTGTAGTACTTGAAGGTCTTGAAGATTTCTGCTGCTCTTACACCCGCGATGGTGAGCAGAAGTTTTATTTTCTCTGCATCCGCCACACCATCTAGGTCGGACGCGATCAGGTAAACCTCAAATCTCTGCCTGAATGCACGCCAGTTTGCACTGAGATTGCCGTGGTACCTGAGCTGCTGTGGAACCGGAATCTCGATCATCTTGCCTGGGTCCTGTTGCTGGTAGTCACGAATATGTTGAGTTTAACTATATGGATTCAACAGGCACTACTGGAACCATGTTGTGTTATGCTTCGGCATGTCTATCAAACGGAAAATCTCGCCCAATGTACGTTTTACATAGTACAAATGCAAAAGCTACATTTACCAACAGAGTTTAAGAACTGGCTGTGCATTTGTGCGGAAATCAAATTGTACTTCTGGATAAGAAGAAGTAGTTCCCTTGCAACTGGTTGACTCATACCCGACCTCAGGGATGAACGATCAATGGTGGCCCAGCCAGTGATACCCTCAACCCATGAATAAAATACACAGGGCAGCATGGTGGCACAGTGGTTAGCACTGCTGCCTCACAGTGGCTGGGGCCTGGGTTCAATTCCAGCCTTGGGTCACTGTCTGTGTGGTATTTGTACGTTCTCCCCGAGTCTGCGTCGGTTTCCTCCCAGTGCTCCAGTTTCTTCCCACAAGTCCAAAGATGTGCGGGTTACGTGGATTGGCCATGCTAAATTACCCCTTAGTGCCCAGGGATGTGCAGGTTAGGTTATAGGGATAGGGCGAGGTGGATGGGGGAGTGTAAATGAGTAGTTCATTCGAAGAGTCGGTGCAAACATGATGGGCCAAATGGTCTCCTTCTGCACTGTAGGCATTCTATTCTATTCTATTTACTTCAAATACTTCCAACATTTTTCCATCAGTATTTGTGGCTAAGTGTTGCCAAGTATTGTGGTCACATCTGATTCTATCTCTTCCTTGATGGTTTCTCTGGCTCCAGAGACAGGTGCAATCTCGTTTCCAGGCGCCATGTCCTTTCAGTTCCCATTTGTCGATCTTTTGTACTTTATTGGCTTCTCAGCCTTTTTATTGCAATCTTTTGGCTTGATAGGACTGTTACATCAATCATGAGGGAAGCTTACTGTGTCCATGGTCTTTATCATCTAACTGTGTTGGCCACAATCCTCCAATCAGTGTAGATCCTCACAGCTAAATTAATTTTATTTGTTATGACACATCACTGCAGTTTTGGTTCAACCCTTTTCTGCTGTAGTTAAATGCTACAGTGCTTGTGTTGCAGTAGCTATGCACCAGCGCACGATTAATCCTCCTGAGATAACAAGAACAACATTGGACATAAAGAAGGTGGTCCTAAGACCTCACTTTTATGTTACTCCGATTGGTCCTCACTTTACAGCCTTCATAATGTATAGCAGAGAGTCCAACACAATAAATCCAAAGCAAGCGTGTATTCCCCAACATTACTGCATTCAATTGTTTCTGAAGTGAGTCTTCACCTACACCACTCTGTTCGCCCAATCCAATTGTTTGCCACTGAGTGCAGAGGAAACTCCTGATACAAGTTCTCAAGTTACTTTTTCACTTTGTTCATTATTTGAAAAAATGATTTTTAATAAAACGTTCAACTGAAACTCGCTAATTTAAAATGTGTACAGCACACAAATAAATATATTTTAAAATTACAAAGTGCGGGGGCTGAATTCTCTGTTTTAGGGACTATGTCCCCACGCCGTTGTAAAAACTGTGTACTTTCACACCAGAAAAACTGCCGTGAAAGGGCCACATATTCCCAGCCCTGTAGGGGGCTAGCAGGGACCCGGTGTAAAACTTGCAGCTTTTGCCAACTATACGGGCCCCCGCACTTCCGGGTCAGAGGCTGAGCATGCGTATGGCGGTGGCCTCCAGCGGCCGCGCCGTGCTCCATGGCGGACTCAGACCGCGGAGCTGGAGCCTAGACACAGTGCCCCCAATTGGACATGCGCCCGACCCTGACCGCCCACCCATAAATTGCCCGGTCACATATAAGGTCCCCCCTGCCTTTCGATCGGCCCGCCCCTGACCAGGGCGGCCGCTGACCGAGTCCGCAGCCGCCACGCTAGTATCCAGACAGGCAGGGCTATGTTAGAACTTAAACCAATCCCACAGAGCAAACCCCAGACAGCACACCACGCAGACCAGCTCCACGATTCGGAGATGCTGATCTGGCCTAACTGATGGATACGGTGGAGTCAGGATGGGACGCCCTATTCCCCCAAAGGGGTCGGAGGGTCAGCCACAGGGTGGCCAGTGCAACCTGAGAGGCAGTGGCAGCAGCCATCAGCATGGAAACAAGGAGGACCGCCACCCAGTGCTGCAAGAAGCTCAACGACCTCCACCAGGCTCACATGTGAGTTGGCATCGGCCCCCAGGCACTGGTCCTGCCTGCTACCCCACTGGCAACCACCCCCTCCCCCAGCACAACATCACAAAGTGTCCCAGTACATCAGAACACCCCACCCATGCCCAGCAGTGGTGTACCCACCTGTCACCCACCAGGCCACCCCTCCCACCCGCGATGCATGAAGCGTACAGCTGTCAATGTAGTTCAGGAGAAGTGTCCAGGCCTCACACCTGATTGGGATGCTAGACAGTAACAACTACCTGCGTCATGGCACGTGTAACTACGGGGATCCAGTTGGGAGCTATGAGGTGCTCACATTATGAGAATTGCCAATTCCCCATTAGCCAGCGACCACTATGGTCAGCAGGGGTTAAAGTGACCATCACCATATTACCACGCACCGGGCTCTGCCATAGGGGTGTTTGGTGGGTCAGACAGGCAGCTGCCGGAGTTGCCCCCATTATGGGTATACACGATCCGGGAGGTGGCATTGAGCCCCCTCGCCTCCAGCCCAGGGACGGCACCCCCAACGAAGGTAGCCCATCCCACCGACCGAGCCTCTCCTCCCACCCCCACAGACTCACTCGCCCACCCCCGGACTTACTGCCCAATCTCAAAGATGGATATTCACCTCCTTGGATCCCCACAGCAGCCATTGTGCTAGCTTCACGTTTTTAAATAGGAGTACTAAACGGCACCTGCGTGACTGCTCACTGGGGATGCGGTTAGATCACAGGAGGCTGTTCGATAGGGAGTCCTTCCCATAATGGGGTGGAGATTAGTCTTAATTGGTGATTATTGGTTTCTTGCCATTTCATGGCGGCATCCAGGTCTCGGCATCAGGAGCTGGACAATTAGATTGGAAACTGATCAGCACTCGCTGTGGTTCCAGATTCTGTTCTCCATTATCTAACCGGCTCACTTGTATTTGCATCCGGCGCATCGCGGCCAATGGATCACGCACCCCCATCTGTTGGTTTTTGCGACCCTGAAATGTGTCAATGGTTTCCTGAGATGAAACATCAAAATGTGATTACTTCTGCAACAATGGCTACAGCGACAAGACAATCAAATTACTTTGACATATACAGCCAGCAGGAGTTTAAGAATCGAGTTTGCCAAACTGAGGCAGAGGAGTCTGGAGAAGCAGGAAGGAATCTCTCTATCCCCCGACAATTTAAATGCCCTTGCACTTTTTGAAATGAAACTTTTGAAATGTCCATAATGTTCTTTAGATTTCATTGAAGCACCTCTCATTGCAATTGA
Organism: Scyliorhinus torazame; assembly: GCF_047496885.1. Classification (NCBI taxonomy): domain Eukaryota; kingdom Metazoa; phylum Chordata; class Chondrichthyes; order Carcharhiniformes; family Scyliorhinidae; genus Scyliorhinus; species Scyliorhinus torazame. The sequence continues at coordinate 126,934,711 of NC_092707.1, read as the reverse complement.
TCTTCTTTACCGCCTGCTGCACCTGCATACTTACCTTCAGCAACTGGTGCACAGGGACAAACTGGTCTCACTGCACACTCCCCTCTCCCAATTTACAGCCGTTCAGACAGTAATCTGCCTTCCTGTTTTTGCTTCCAAAGTGAATAACCTCACACTTATCCAAATTATACTGCATCTGCCATTGATTTGCCCACTCGCCTTACCTGTCCAGATCATGCTGTTGGATCTCTGCATCCTCCTCACAGTTCACCCTCCCACCCAACTTGGTATGCAAACTTTGTGATGTTATATTTTGTTCCCTCATCCAAATCATTAATATATATTGTGAATAGCTGGGGCCCCAGTACCGATCCCTGTGGCACCCCACGAGTTACTGCCTGCCAATTTGAAAAGGACCATTAATCCCTACTCTTTGTTTTCTCTCTGCCAACCAGTTTTCGATCCAACTCAATGCACTTTCCCCAATCCCATGTGCTTCAATCTTGCACAATAATCTCTTATGCAGGACTTTGTCAAACACCTTCTGAAAGTCCAAATATACCACATCGACTGGCTCCTCCTTGTCAACTGTATTAGTTACATCTTCAAAGAATTCCAACAGATTTGTCAAGCATGATTTCTCCTTCATAAATCCATGCTCACTCTGACTGATACTGCCACTGCTTTCTAAATGTACCTCAATAAACTCCTTGATAATGGATTCAAGAATTTTCCCCACTACCGTGTTAGGCCTCCCTGTTTTCTCCCTACCTTCCTTTTTGAATATTGGAGTGACATTAGCTACTCTCTGTAATGATATGTATGTAGGTACTCCAGTGAAGGGTTAATTATTACATCTCAGTGTAATGCAAACACTAGAGGGCACCAACAGTTCCCAGTATAAGTAGCAGACCTCGGGGAATGTTGGGTAGTTACCAAAGGAGAAGTATTTATCACAGCAAGAGGACTAGTTTAGATTGGAGAAAGAGTTAACACAAGGTCATCATTAGTTAATATTAGATTATAGACTAGTGCTTAACAGATTCAACCTTACTTTATTGGTAGTTATGGCTCAGTAGTGTGTGCGAACTTTATTTAATTAATCGTTATTCAATAAACTAGTTTTGCTTCAATCTAAAGATTGTTGGTTTCTTTATCATGAACGCATCAGACCATTCTGGATCACAAGGCAAAGAATAATGACATATTACCACTAAGTGTAATATAACACCCTCCAATCTGCAGGGACTGTTCCAGAGTCTATAGAATTCTTGAAGATGACTACCAATGCATCCACTATTTCCAGAGCCACCTCCTTAAGAACACTGGGATGCAGATTAGCAGGCCCTGGGGATTTCAGGGGTTAAGGTGAAGCCATGCCTGATTGTGGCCAGGATGGGAAGAAGGCAGATGTCTTGGCTGTTGCCTCTCTAATAGCCCAGAGGCAGGTTTTGCTAAAGGTTCCCAGCGCCACCTAAGGCATTGGCTTGGTTAGGGGACTTGATTGATTTTCTGCACCTGGAAAAGATAAAGCATACAATGAGAGGGTCGGTGGATGGATTTTACTCGAGGTGGTGGCCAAACATTACCTTTTTTAAGGAGTTGGTTACTGTCAGCTGTTTGGGGGATGGGGGGGGGGGGGAGGGGGGAATGGTCAGTTTTGTAGGGGGTTGGGAGGGGCAGGGTTAGGTTGGATGGGATGGTGTTGAAGGCATTTTTGTTATTGTATTAATGTAAAATTTGGGCGACATGGTGAGCAGTGATTAGCACTGCAGCCTCACGGCGCCGAGGGCCCGGGTTTGATCCCAGCCCCGGGGTCACTGTCCGTGTGGAGTTTGAACATTCTCCCCGTGTCTGCGTGGGTCTTACCCCCACCAACCCAAAGATGTGCAGGGTAGGTGGATTGGCCACGCTAAATTGCCCCTTAATTGGAAAAAAATAAATAAAATAATAATGTAAAACTTGTTCGAATGGTTTGAATATTCGTATGTTACAAAAATCTTTGAATAATTTTTTTTCTATTTACTCATTACAACAGACATGTCAAATTCTGGTGAAGCCACTTCAAAGCCAGGGATTTCCGCAGTTTTCAGGCTTGTGAGGGATTATTCTGGTGACTGTTCATCATGAGAACCCAATTTAGCACCTGCCAACACCTGCAGCGCTTAGTTTATGCAACATTAATACATCAGTCAAAGCAGGGAAGTCTGCTGATCTTTAGGAGTCAGGAATGCACTCAGTGTACAAGTGACCTTGGTAACAAACCCTAGCCTCTTTAGCGATTGACAGACACCTGGGCTAGGTATCATATAGCTCATCGGTATTACATAGCTCATTGGTATTGTAGGGAGATGACATGGTGGGGTTGCCTCACCTGCCGAGGTCCTGTGTTAGATTGACCCAGTGAGCATGTAATACCCCACATGGTATCTGTGTCTTTTGAGACATTGTTTTGGTAAATTGACAGGATGACAGACATCTGCAGCTGCTTCACAGAAATGGGTTTATTTAATTTGTGTGACTGCAAGTTTTGTTTTGTGTGCTCTAACACCAGTATGTTTGCTGTATCTTCTGACCGATGTAAAATGGTTTGAAGTTTGCTTTTATTTGTTTTTTTGCCAAACCTTTCAAAGGAGAAACATAACTTGTATTTTGTTGTGTTAGATGAATTGTTAACTTAGCAGGACATAGCGCAGCACAGTGGCGCAGTGGTTGGCACTGCTGTCTCATGGCACCGAGGACCCGGGTTCAATCCCGGCCCCGGGTCACTGTCCGTGTGGAGTTTGCGCATTCTCCCCGTGCCTGCATGCGTCTCACCCCCACAGCCCAAAAAGATGTGCAGCGTAGGTGGATTGGCTAAATTGCCCCTTAATTGGGAAAAAAAGAATTGGGCACTCTAAATTTTTTTTAAAAAACTTAGCAGTATATAATAAAATCTAAATAATTTAACACACTCTTTAACAAATTTTTGGAGCTGATCTGCCATTTTAAACTGATTAAGGTTGCTGCACAGATCCAAGCAGTCACAAGTAAATTAACATGGGCCAGCACTCAAACTGATGATGGCAGGCACGTTTCATGTGACACTCCATTGCTCTGAAACCCATTCTCAGTTAAAAGCCGCAGTACCAGTAACCTTGTAAAATTGTAAAGTTCAAAGTAACCAATGCAAGAGTTGGATTCGCCAGTACTGTATCGCCTTTTTATCTGTAAAATACTGTCAGCCGAAATCTCCACCCAACCCACCCCCGGGCTGCATGCCTCTGACTGCCTTACACTGCACTTTCTGTCACATCCCCCCCCCGACACCCCCCCTGCCCGCCCCCTGCAGGAGAAGGCCGCCCATAACCGCCAGGATTGGAAAAAAACTGGAGGGAGACCGCCGGACATGCGGTCCCTCACCGTGGCAGAGCAGAGGGCACTGGACGTGGTCGGCGGACCCGAGGAAAGGTTAGTTGGCGGGCTGGAGATCGGCGCTGGGCGAGGGAGCAAAACCCCGCTGAGTTACGATTCCTCGTGACATGTGTTTCAACCCGCGTCCCCCAACACCACCCTCGCCCTCACATCACCTCCACACCCACATCACACCCTCGCCCTGCTCCACATCTCTTTCCCCCCCGCCCCCCTCACACTATCCCTACTTACTCCCAGCTTGCGGTCTAATCACGGGTCTTGTCTTGAGTCTTGCAGGAACTGCTGGAGATGGGGTGGGCCCTCCTGGTGCCCCCTGCCCCCAGCCACAGCCACAGCCCCAGATGCAGACCAGTGATGGGAACACTGATATGGGCTCGAGTCGTCAACCGAAACTCAGGACACCCCACAGTTCGCGTCCAAGGATGATATGAATTTCCCGTCTCCAACACCGTCCACCATCCCAGATCGGTTGGGCACTTCAGTGAAGAGGCTCCTGGAACACTATCTGGTGCGCATCACACACGTGCTCCGGTACAGCAGGTGGAGGCAGGGGGCGGAAGGTCAGAGGGCAGGCCAACCCCAGAGACTAGTTACCATCCAGATGGGTTTCAGGCTTCTGGAACGGACAGTCCCATCAATCGTGGAGATGCAATCACAGAGCCAGGGACTGCATGAGGGGTTGTTGGGGAGCACCCAGCACCTGCAGGCACAGGTGGAGGAGTCCAACCATGTGCAGGAGCAGAAGGTAGTGTCGGCCATGCGTGCCACCCAGGCCAACACCACACGGGTGGCGTTCATGGTGGAGGCCTTGTGGGTGAGGATTTTGTCTATGGATCAGCATGCCCAAGTCCTGAGGCATTCTGTGCAGGCGGTGGCCAAGGCCCAGGACAGGACTGCCCTCAACAGGCAGCCATATGCCATTGCAGCGGCACTCCTGAGTGTGGCTCAGTCACAGCGGGTCATGGCTCAGAGCATCGGCGGCATTGCCCAGGTGCTGGCCAACGTGGCACAGACACAGAGGGAGGTGGCCCAGTCTCAGAGGGAGATGGCGCAGTCACTGGCTGATGTGGCACAGACCCAGAAGGTGGTGGCAGAGTCAATAGGTGTTGTGGTGCAGTCCCAGACGGAGGTAGTTCACTCCAGGTGCTCCATGGCCGCAAGTGTGCAGATGTTTGTTGAGATGGCAGCGGGCCTCCAGGATTGGCAGAGCCAGGTGGCGGGGCAGCCTCAAGGGATAGCTTTGCTCACACCCCGTCCCATGGAGTAGCCTGGGGGCCATCGGGCACCCTGAGGCAGGAGGAGGTGTTGGGGCTGAATGCTGGTGACTCCCGCAGGGGAGGTGCCAGAACAATGCCGCATCTTGGACCCCCCCCCCCCCTCCGCCCCTCCTGTCCCATCACATGGGCAGCGGGCAGAACAAGGTGGCACAATACCATCTGGGTCAACCGAGCAGCAGCCGACCCATCCAGGCCGCTCACCGCAGAAGACTGCCGCCAACGGGGACCCAGTTCTTAGGGCGGCAATCAGAGCAGGCCGCCTCCACTCCTGATGTACCCTCTGGGGAACCACCTAGATGTAGCGATAGGGCCCGTAAGTCCAGAAAAGTAGACGCCAGTTAAGTTGGTATGGGTGCAGGGCAGTGTTTAGTGATAGGAGCTAGGGCACATAGCTGTATACATGTTTTCACATTAAACACCTGTGCACAATGTTACAACCTGCCTTGGTGCTCTGTCAGAAGAGGGTGAGGGGTGGTCTGGTCGCGGCTGGTTGCAGAGGGAGCACGGGTGGGGGGGCTCAAGGACCACAGTTCAGTCAGTGCTCACCGCTCTGGTGTCCGTACATCCCTCGGTTGCAAGGGGGGAGGGGGGGCGAGGTCGGCCTGGGGGGGGGGGGCGAGGTCGGCCTGGGGGGGGGGTGAGGTCTGCCTGGGGTGGGGGGGGGGGGGCGCGAGGTCGGCCTGGGGGGGGCGGAGGGGCGAGGTCTGCCTGGGGTGGGGGTGGGGGGGGGGCGCGAGGTCGGCCTGGAAGGTGCGGGGGGGGCGAGGTCTGCCTGGGGTGGGGGGGGGGGCGCGAGGTCGGCCTGGGGTGGGAGGGAGGAGCTGTTGGAGTGGGATGCACTGACTGGGCTCTGGCCAGTCCCCACCACCTAGTCAGTGAACCTGGAGGCGATCGGAGCGTCCCAGGCGCACGCATTGTGCGGCCTCCCATGCCTGCCCAGACCCCATGTCCTGCTCATCCTCGCCCTCCCCCGCATGCACCTCATCGGACGAGGCCTGGCGTTCATCCTTCTCCTCCAGCAATGCAAAATATTGTGGAGGACGCAACAGGCACTCTCCCGCTCCATACTGGAGGGCCCCTCCAGAGCGGTCCACGCACCTGAACTGCATCTTCAGTATACCGATGCACCGCTCGATCACGCTCCTGGTCGCTGCATGGGCAGGTCTCCGTGTCGGTCTGTGGCCTCCGGATAGGCATCATCAGCCATGACTTCAGCGGACCTCCTGTTGCCCAGGAGCTAACCCACAGCCAGAGGTGCACCTCGAAGAGGCCGGGAATCATTGAGTGTGCCAGGATGAATGGTCGTACACACTGCCTGGGTGTCTGGTGCAGACATGCATGATGCGCATCTGATGGTCACACAGCAGCTACACGTTCATCGAGTCGAACCCCTTTTGGTTTGTTTAGAGCGGCTTGCCAGCTGCAGGTGTGACATGCATACCGTCGATCACCCCCTAGATCAGGGGCATGTCGGTGATTGTGGGGAACCCCGCTGCCCAGGCATCCTGGTTGTAATGTGCTGACTGGGCATATACAGCCTCCGTGATGGCGCAAATGCACCTGTGCACTGAGCTATGAGATCCCAGACAGGTACCCACTCGGCACCTGGAAGGACACCGTGGCGTAAACATTCAAGGCGACTGTCACCTTGATGACTACCGGGAGTGGGTGCCCTCCCCCATTCCCCCACGGTGCCTGGTGTTCCTTGATCTGGCAGATATGTGGCACTGTCCCCTGCTCAGCCAGTGTCTTTGACGGCATGCCCGGTTCAGTAGGCCCTCGAAGGACGGGTAGTACCGGTACACGCAAGGCCTCATGTGATGCCTCCTTTGCACCTCCTCCTCGGCCTGTTGGGTGGCCAGCTCTCCATCCTCTGCCTCATGTTCCACTGGGGCATGCTCCGCTGCTGCAGCTTCCTCCTTCTCGAGCAGCCCCAGCTTGTACAGCATCAGTGCACCAGGGCTGCGGCGACTAGGAGGAAGGCCACCATTGTTGGTTGTACTCCAATATCCATTGTCTACAGGGGGTGAAAGACTGACATGTGAACATGATGCATACCCATACCCAACCAGGTCCTCTGGGCTACACGGCAGCCCCAGTTGGCACTGCGGACCTTTCCCCCGCATGTCCCCGCCCTTCATCCCTGCACCCCTGACTCCGTCTGTGCCCGGCACCATGGGTTCCTCTGACCCTGGTGTCAGTCCCTGCTGCCAGGGATACTGTCAGCTGCCGCTGCCCTTGTCAGCGGTATACTCCGCAGCCCCCATCCAGCGCCCCCCTGTAGGGGCTACTGTAGGCGGTGCCCTTGCGTGGGCCGCTAATGCCCCGCTGATGGGTGGCAGCCGGTTTGGGTTGGTGATATGGAGGAGGGTGGGGTGCAGGGATGGTGGGGTGGGAGAGTGGGGGCTTGGGTGCGGGTGTGGAAGCACCAATATGGCCGATATCACTCTGAAGAACCAGAGGCCAAGGTGGGTGGTCAGTGGGGTGTGCAGGCCACGGCAATAGCGGTGCATGGCTGGACGCCACCATAGCCCCATGGCCTGTTCCCTGATAAACCCCTCCTCCCCCCAGCCAGTCGACCAGTGTCCGGACCAGCAACCCACAGTTGCGCCTCTCCATATCCCACCTCCTCTCTCTCCCGAATCAGCCACAGCATCTGTATGTCTGTTTCTCGATTTTTAAAAGCACAATTGAACCTCAGTGTTGGGAATTCCCCCAGTGGAGGCAGAGAATCGTGGAGGCCCCGGAGAATACCTGGCCAGGCACGCTAATGATTTACCACTGATGTTTACTGTACGTGCGGTAATAAACCCATTGACGCCGCTGTCATGGAACCGAGAGAATTGTGATTTGGCATGAACCCGGTGCCCACCACGATTTCAGCATCAGAACTTATTCTCTGCCCAATCGGCTTTCCCGATTTCGCCGTCAGCCGAAGGAGAATCCCACCCTCTTTATCTGCCTGTCACTCTCATCTCTGTCTTAATTCTAAAAAATATATTTTTGAGCACATTTAAAGTTGGAGCATCATAGAATCCATCGAATCATAGAATCCCTGGAGTGCATTCAGCCCATCGCGTCAGCACTGAGCTTCTGAAGTGAGCACTCCACCTAGACCCACTCCCTGCACAATCCCTGTAATCCCACCTAACCTGCACATCTTTGGACACCTAAGGGGCAATATAGCATGTCCAATCCACCTAACCTGCACATCTTTGGACTGTGGGAGGAAACCGGAGCACCCGGAGGAAACCCACGCACACACGGAGAGAAAGTGCCAACTCCACACAGATAGTCACCCAAGATCAGAATCACGCCCAGGTCCCTGCCGCTGAGAAGCAGCAGTGCTAGCCACTGTGCCACCGTGCTCCCATTTTGTTAGAACTCAATAATAATGTACACTGTGATTTTGGTCACCATATTGCTGCCTTGCAACACAATCCTTGCTTTCAATATTTGCAAATATGATATGAAAAGTTATTTTCAGTGAACATTAACCCTGTTTCTCTGTCCACAGATGCTGCCTGACCTGCTGAGTATTTCCAGTATTTTCTGTTTTTATATCAGATTTCCAGCATTTGAAATATTTTGCTTTTGTGTTGCTAGGTTTAATCAACAAGCATGTAATCTGTGTCATGCCTTCAGATGGTATAGCTAGGATGTGGAAATTAAGGTAACTAAGGATAGATACTGAAGGGATTTTCGATGTAACAAAACAGGGTTGGAAATAGATGAAAATTAAATCGGTAAAAGTGGAAATGCTTTGCCACAGACAGAGATTGTCTTTCAGGAAGAATTGATAAACTTATGAGGCAGATTAATATGCAGGGCTATTTGGAGCGAGCAGTGTTGTTAGTGGTATTAAATTTGCCTTACTCTTGCATAAAGCTGGTATGGGCATAACGTGCCAAATGTCGTCCTCCTCGAAGATGAGGGCGCAATTAAGTTGACGAATGTTAAAGTACACTTTTGGGTGCATTTAGAATCATAGAATCCCTACTGAGCAGAAGGAGGCCATTCGGCCCATCGAGTTGGCACCGATCCTCCAAAAAGCATCCTACCTAGTCCCAATCCCCCAAACTATCCCCATAACCCCGAAACCCCACCTAACCGGACCTGGGCCTAGGGCCTGTTACCATCATGCTGCTGCCTGAAACTTAGTTTTCCAATTTAACGGTGTGGCTGTCTTATAACCTTTAGCATATGGGCAGCACGGTAGCATTGTGGATAGCACAATTGCTTCACAGCTCCAGGGTCCCAGGTTCGATTCCCCGGTGGGTCACTGTCTGTGCGGAGTCTGCACATCCTCCCCGTGTGTGCGTGGGTTTCCTCCGGGTGCTCCGGTTTCCTCCCACAGTCCAAACGTGCAGGTTAGGTGGATTGGCTGTGATAAATTGCCCTTAGTGTCCAAAATTGCCCTTAGTGTTGGGTGGGGTTGCTGGGTTGTGGGGATAGGGTGGAGGTGTTGACCTTGGGTGGGGTGCTCTTTCCAAGAGCCGGTGCAGACTCGATGGGCCGAATGGCCTCCTTCTGCACTGTAAATTCTATGATAATCTATGATCTATGATATAACCCAGGGATCATCCCTCGCCTTCTCTTCCTTCTCTTCGCCAAGCGCCAGACACCTTGTACACCAATGCAACCACTGAGGAGTCCAATCGACAAAGCACACAGAAATAACTCTCACTCACTGTTTCTGGTTCATTATCCACCAATGGGATCCTTCAACCTTATGTATTCCTTCACCTTCTCTATTGCAGCCCTCGCTTTCTGAACCTTTGTTCATGAGGAGTCATCAAGCAAATCAATATTCTTTGTGCTGCTTTCTATTCTCCTGACAATAAAGGAAAGAAACAGCTAACATCTAAAATTAAAAGTATTGAACATATACATATTTCAAAGATGATAAAGCTAATATCTGGAGAAGTTACTGTCCCCTCTTCAAATAAATCACGAGCTGAAGTGTCTACAAGGAGAAAGATTTGATCCATCATTGTTTTGCAAAGTTCAGAATTGGATCATCATACGTGGTGCCAAAAAAGGCACTGTTTTCTACAATATGAGCCATGTTGCATTATTCAGGGATGACATACATGACATCTGTGTGGAGATGTTCTTAGCTGGCTCTGGAACAAGCCTGACACTTAACTTGCCCCTTAGAGTACGAGGTGTTCCATTTCAGAAAGCAACACAAGGTCAAATTAAGTGTTTTGTCACATCCAGCAAAGATCCACGATTTTCTGAAGTGGAATTTACTTTATCTGCCGATTAAACCAGAAAAACAATGGTCAGCACTCAATCCCAACAAACCTCCCAATAAAAATGTTCCAGTTAAATCAACATGGCATTACAAATCTTCAGGAGATTTGCCAAAATTGAAGAGTTGAAAATCATAGGTCTTGATTTGACCTCTATTGAGGAACAAATAACAAGGAAAAGTAAAAGCTACAATTAATTGGGAGAAAATATTAAGTCACAAACATAGCTGTCAAAATAAACCCTGCTGGTTTCAGATTGAGTACGAAAGTATGAGTGCAGAAGATGTCTTAATGCAAGACAGCATTGCAAACACTCAGGACGAAAGCAACAGAGATATAGCACTGCAAAGTTTGAAGAAAACCTGGCTTGCAGCTTTGTTGAATGAATGTTTCACAAAATAATATATCTTACCCTTGCATGCCCTTCATTTTAATTGCTCTACTAGTTCTGGTTATGATTTCCGTTAGCTAAGCTCTGGAAATCCCTCGCTAAATCTCTCCATATCTCTATCTTTCCCCATTCCCTTCAGGCACTCTTTTAAAATCTATTCCTTTGACAAAGCTCTAGAAATCTGTCCTAAGATCTCCTGAAGTGACTCAGTGTCAAATTTTGTCTGATAACGTACCTGCAAAGTCCCTGAACTATTTTATTTGCCAGGTAACAGGTGTTATATAAATGCAAGTTGCTGTTGGCATTGATACAGACGTGAAGGGGAAAAAACACAAAACAAATTAGTTCCCAAATGACTCGGAGTGCAATAGAGTCATATAGGTTTACAGCATGGAAACAGGACCTTCGGCCCAGCTTGCCCATGCCGCCCAGTTTCTATCACTAAGCTAGCCCCACTTGCCCGCATTTGGCCCATATCCCTCTATACCCACCCTGCCCATGTAACTGACTAACTGTTTTTTAAAGAAAAGAAATGTACCCGCCTCTACCACTGCCTCTGGCAGCTCATTCCTGATGCTCACCACCATCTGTATGAAAAAACTTCTCCTCTGTCTCTTTTGTGTCTCTCCCCTCTCTCCTTAAATCTATGCCCTCTAGTTCTAGTCTCCTCTACGTTTGGGAAAAGATGTTGACCTTATGTATGCTCCTCATTATTTATAGACCTCTATAAGATCACCCCTAAGCCCCCTACACTCGAGGGAAAAAAGTCCCAGCCTATCCAGCTTCTCCTTGTAACTCAGGCCATCAAGCCCTGGTAGCAGCCTCATAAAGCTCTTCTGCACTCTTTCTAGTTTAATATCATTCCTATAATATGTGCAGTTTTGTGTGACAACACCTTCATTAGGATATATTGGTCTTGGAAGAGTGCAGTAGAATGTTACCTGAACTGCAACGGTTATACTAGAAGATACAATTATGGAAATTAGGGTTTCATTCTCTGGAATTTAGAAGTTTAAAGGGTGATTTCATAGAATTTTACAGTGCAGAAGGAGGCCATTCGGCCCATCGAGTCTGCACCGGCTCTTGGAAAGAGCACCCTAACCAAGGTCAACACCTCCACCCTATCCCCATAACCCAGTAACTCCACCCAACACTAAGGGCAATTTTGGACACTAAGGGCAATTTTATCATGGCCAATCCACCTAACCTGCACATCTTTGGACTGTGGGAGGAAACCGGAGCACCCGGAGGAAACCCACGCACACACGAGGAGGATGTGCAGACTCCGCACAGACAGTGACCCAAGCCAGAATCGAACCTGGGACCCTGGAGCTGTGAAGCAATTGGGCTATCCACAATGCTACCGTGCTGCCCCACAATGCTACCGTGCTGCCCTTTGATGAAAGTTGTTTTCAATATGAATAGAAACTGATAGAGTAAATGAAGAGAAACTGTTCCCCTGGTTGGGAAGTCAAGGACAAATGGGTACATTCTAAAAATACAAGTCAGGCCTTTCAGAAGTAAAATGAGGAAACGCTTCTGTACACACAGGGTGATAAATATATGACCCTTTCTCTCAAATGACAATTGATGCTGGATCAACTACTAATTTTGTGCCATCGATGCAAGTAAAACACCTGACCTGTCTACATAATCCCATTTACCAGCACTTGGTCCATAGCCTTGAATGTTATAACATGCCAAGTGCTCATCCAGGTACTTTTTAAAGGATGTGAGGCAACCCGCCCCTACCACCCTCCCAGGCAGTACATTCCAGACCGTCACCATCCTCTGGTCAGAAAGGTTTTCCTCAATTTCCCCCTAAACCTCCTGCCCCTTACCTTGAACTTGTGTCCCTTTGTAAGTGACTCGTCAACTAAGGGGAACAGCTGCTCCCCATCCATCCTGTCCATGCCCCTCATAATCGTGTACACCCCGAACAGGTCGCCCCTCAGTCTTCTCTGCTCCAGTGAAAACAATCCAAGCCTATCCAACCTCTCTTCATAACTTAAATGTTCCATCCCTGGCAACATCCTGGTGAATCGCCTAGCACCCTCTCCAGTGCAATCACATCCTTCTTATAATGTGGCAATCAGAATTACACACAAGCGAGAATCCCAGCCATTGTTGCCCTTGTATTTATACGTTTAGAATAAAACTAACGCTAAATTTCTCGCATTGAAATTACAGTGAGCTCACTGTAAACACTAAATATTGTTTAGTGTTTTTTAGAGCCTCAATTCTGCAGGTGTTAAAAACTAGACCCGTTGTAGTTCAATCCACAATGAATTTCATAAAGTAGAAGTATTTAAGTTGCCTGTTTCTACAGTATAGCAGCAAATATTAGCGGTATTGAGTAAATTATGAAAAAGATATCAATAACTGTGTTGATTAATACACTCAGATGATCTTTGTCAGGAACTTGAATATCGGAGCAGCTACAAAGAACAAAGAACAAAGAAAAGTACAGCACAGGAACAGACCCTTCGGCCCTCCAAGCCCGTGCCGACCATGCTGCCCGTCTAAACTAAAATCTTCTACACTTCCGGGGTCCATATCCCTCTATTCCCATCCTATTCATGTATTTGTCAAGATGTCCCTTAAACGTCACTATCGTCCCTGCTTCCACCACCTCCTCCGGCAGCGTGTTCCTGGCACCCACTACCCTCTGTGTAAAAAAACTTGCCTCATACATCGCCTCTAAATCATGCCCCTCGCATCATAAACCTATGTCCCCTAGTAATTGACCCCTCCACCTGGGAAAAAGTCTCTGACCATCCACTCTGTCTATGCCCCTCATAATTTTGTGGACCTCGATCAGGTCGCCCCTCAACCTCCTTCGTTCCAGTGAGAACAAACCGAGTTTATTCAACCTCTCCTCATAGCTTATGCTCTCCATACCAGGCAACATCCTGGTAAATTTCTTCTGCACCATCTCTAAAGCCTCCACATCCTTCTGGTAGTGTGGCGACCAGAATTGAACACTATACTCCAAGTGTGGCCTAACTAAGGTTCTATACAGCTGCAACATGACTTGCCAATTTTTATACTCAATGCCCCGGCCAATGAAGGCAAGCATGCCGAATGCCTTCTTGACTACCTTCTCCACCTGTGTTCCCCCTTTCAGTGACCTGTGGACCTGTGCACCTAGTTCTCTCTGACTGTCAATACTCTTGAGGGTTCTACTATTCACTGTATATTCCCTACCTGTATTAGACCTTCCAAAATGCATACCTCACATTTGTCCGGATTAAACTCCATCTGCCATCTCTCCGCCCAAGTCTCCAAACGATCTAAATCCTGCTGTATCCTCTGACAGTCCTCATAGCTATCCGCAATTCCACCAACCTTTGTGTCATCCGCAAACTTACTAATCAGACCAGTTACATTTTTCTCCAAATCATTTATATAAACTATAAACAGCAAAGGTCCCAGCACTGATCCCTGTGGAACACCACTAGTCACAGCCCTCCAATCAGAGAAGCACTCTTCCATTGCTACTCTCTGCCTTCTATGACCTAGCCAGTTCTGTATCCACCTTGGCAGCTCACCTCTGATCCCGTGTGACTTCACCTTTTGTACCAGTCTTCCATGAGGGACCTTGTCAAAGGCCTTACTGAAGTCCATAATTTACCAAAACTGACCAGACTCTGGGGTGGTCGGGGTAGCTACTTGTTACAACCACAAATGACAGACTTCATTGTGACAGCATCAGGATAATAATAATTATTATTATTATCATTAACCTCGATGGATAATTCTCCTGAGGTCAGATAATGTCTGTCTAAGAAGCAAAGGTCAGATGTATATTGTCCAATCAAGACTTTCACATAGAAAGTGCCTTTGCTCCTGTGGATCTAAACACAAATCACTGTGATGGGACTGAGGGAGACGTAATGGAACTAAGGGTCCAAGCAGAAGGTAATTGGTGGGGATTCGTTTTGGACCCTTCTACGAACACGGATCCTTGCATGATGTCAATTAGCCATTCAAGACTTGAGACATGAAGAGGGAGAAATGTGAACTATATTCACAATAGTGCACATTATGTACAGTTGATGAACACATGTGCCACCAAATATGCATTCAAAACGTTTTAATTTTTCTAAGCCGGCCACCATGCCTTGGTATTGCCCCACTATCCACAGCAGAGGTGGAGGAAGCCTGCTGACTGCTATGCCCAATTACCTGAGGTTACTTTGGTGGGTGTGTCATGATATTCAGGTAAACATCATGGTACAAACATACATGAAATGAAATGAAATGAAAATCACTGATTGTCACAAGTAGGCTTCAAATGAAGTTACTGTGAAAAGTCCCCAGTCGCCACATTCCGGTGCCTATTCGGGGAGGCTGGTACGGGAATTGAACCGTGCTGCTGGCCTGCCTTGGTCTAGATCAATGGATCAATCAACACACACACAACACCACAGCCAATCACAGGCAAGAGCATACACACTACGAAACAGGGAACACAACACTTCCCGGGCATTCCAGCAGGAGACAGCTCAGGGCACAGAGATCATAGCAAGCCACTCAGACATCCGCCATGTGCTGAGTGCCACTCCAAGATAGTATTAGGAATAGGTCCACATATTCTAGGGTTATGATCGAACCTCAGTAACCAGTTTACCACTGTAAATAAATGTTAGTAATAAAACTGAGTTGTACCATTCGCAACCGTGTTGGTTCGTCTGTGTAGCAGAGTACCCAACACACCATAGTACCAGGAGTAACTGTGGGACCTACCTATGAACCCTGCGCCATGGACACCGTCAGCACACCGCAGCCGCTGCAAGTCGCTGGAAACCTCAGCATCAATTGGAAGCTGTTCAAACAGCGCTTCCAGCTCTTCCTGGAAGCCAACGAAAAGGAGAGCGCTTCGGACACCAGAAAGATCGCCATCCTCCTCTCCACGGCAGGTCAACACGCCATCCATGTCTACAACTCCCTGGTGTTCGCGGAAGGTGAGGACAAGACCAAGTAGAAGACGGTCTTTCTCAAACTCGATCAACACTTCAACGTCGAGGTCAACGAGAGTTTCGAGAGGTATCTCTTCCAGCAGCGTCTGCAGGATAAGGATGATCCCTTTCAATCCTTCCTTACGCACCTCCGTATCCTCGCGCAGTCCTGCGGTTACGACACCACCTCCGATTCAATGATTCGGGACCAGATTGTTTTTGGGGTCACCTCGGGCACCCTACGCCAGCAGCTCTTAAAAATTAAAGGCCTCACCCTAGCCTCCGCAATCGAAGCCTGTGTCCTTCATGAAAACGCGACTAGCCGCTACTCCCAATTTCAAGTGGCCGAATCGGCGCGGCAGGGGTCCTACGTGGCTGGATCGGCGAGGCAGGCGTCCTACGAGGCCGAACGGGTCCAGGCAATCGAGTTCCTTCCGGCCCGCGGCCCGGACAAGGGCGGCCATTTTGCCCGCTTTCCGGGGCCTCCCGCGTTTGTGCGCGCCAAAAAAGACGTCAACACAGTGGGACGTGATGGGCAGGCACGCTCGACGCAAGACCGAACCGCACATGTGCGGTGGCACAACGAACGCCATAACATCACGACGTGCGGCTACTGTGGAGCCGCACATTTAAAGCGGCAATGTCCGGCAAGAAACCGACAATTCCTCCGCTGTGGCAAGATGGGCTACTACGCTGCCTGCTGTCGAGCAGCTCAACCTGCCAATGTTCCCCAATTCCGACAACCTCGCAGGGACGTGCGGACCATTCAGCCTCCTTACTACGAGTCGTGCCCAGACGATATCCAGACCAGTGACACAGACGACAAGGACGCCTTCCGTGTTGCGGTCATTGATGGGAACCGGATGTCTCAAGCCAGGACCCACCAGCCGTTGCAAGTGAACACTTTCAATCCGGGTGATGAATGGTGTGCCACCCTAACGGTCAACCGATCACCGATAACATTCCGTCTGGACACTGGCGCCTTCGCCAACGTCATAGCATGGTAAGCCTTCTACGCCATGAAGGTCAGACCACCAATTTGGCCATCCCGTTGCAAGATGGTCGACTACAATGGGAACGTTATCCCGGCTATGGGATCCTGCCAGCTCCAGGTGACACACAACACACACACGGCCACACTCTCATTCGAAATAGTCGGATCATCAAAGGACTCCCTGCTAGGCGCACAGGCATGCAAGGTTCTCCACCTTGTGCAACGAGTCCACGCTCTGTCTCCAGAAGGCACATCTGACTTCCCGGATGCAGAATTCAGGGCACAGCTCCAATCGCTCCTCGCCCACAACCAGGAGGCATTCAAGGGCATGGGAACACTGTCCTACACCTACAGAATGCGGCTCAAACCGGACGCCACCCCGGTCATTCACGCACCTCGCAGGGTCCCAGCGCCACTCAAAGACCGCCTCAAGCAGCAGCTGCAGGATCTCCAGGACCAAGGGGTCCTATCCATGGTCACGGAGCCCACGCCATGGGTCAGCTCCATGGTGTGTGTTAAGAAGCCCTCCGGCGAGCTCTGGATCTGCATTGATCCAAAAGACCTCAACAACAACATAATGAGGGAACACTACCTCATACCCAAATGGGAAGAGATCACGAGCGAAATGGCCTGGGCTAAAATCTTCACAAAACTGGATGCCTCGAAGGGTTTTTGGCAGATCCAACTGGATCCGTCCAGCCGAAAGCTGTGCACTTTCAACACCCCTTTCGGCAGGTCCTGCTATAACAGAATGCCATTTGGCATCATCTCGGCATCCAAGGTCTTTCACAGGATCGTGGAGCAGATGATGGAGGGCATCGAAGGGATGCGTGTCTACGTGGACGACGTCATCATCTGGTCACCACAGGAGCACATCAATCGTCTCCAGCGCATCTTTGTGCGCATACAGGAAAACGGCCTGGCCCTCAACTGAGCCAAGTGTTCTTTCGGCCAAACCGAGCTGAAGTTTCTGGGGGACCACATATCCCGGTCAGGGGTCCGTCCGGATGCAGACAAGGTGAGCGCCATTACAGCCATGCCGCAGCCGACAGACAAGAAAGCAGTGCTACGCTTCCTAGGCATGGTCAACTTCCTGGGGAAGTTCATTCCCAACCTTGCCTCCCACACGACGGCTCTGCGCCACCTAGTCAAGAAGTCCACGGAGTTCCAGTGGCTGCCCACACACCAAAGGAATGGGAGGAGCTCAAAATTAAGCTCACCACAGCCCCAGTATTGGTGTTTTTCGACACATCTCGTGACACTAAAATTTTGACTGATGCCAGCCAGTCCGGCATTGGGGCGGTACTCCTACAGCGGGATGACACTGCGTCATTGGCCCGCAGGCCACGACCCCCACAGAACAGCGCTACGCGCAGATCGAAAAGGAGTGCCTGGGTTTGCTGACTGGAATAGACAAGTTCCATGACTACGTGTATGGTCTCCCCCAGTTTACCATTGAGACTGACCATCACCCACTGGTCAGCATCATACATAAGGACCTGAACGAGATGACCCCTCGCCTCCAGCGCATCCTACTTAAACTCAGGAGGTATGACTTCCAACTGGTCCACACCCCGGGAAAGGACCTTATCATTGCGGATGCCCTATCCAGAGCAGTGAGCACACCGCCCAATTCGGAGGGGTTCGTCTGTCAGGTCGAAGCGCAGGGGGCCTTCACATCGGCTAATCTGCCAGCTGACGACTCCAGTCTGGCCTGTATTCGCCGGGAGACTGCGGCTGACCCCCTTCTACAACGGGTGATGCGCCACATGACGGGTGGGTGGCTCAAAGGACAGTGCCCGCAGTTCTACAATGTCCGAGACGACTTGGCCGTCATTGATGGTGTCCTCCTAAAGTTGGACCAGATTGTGATTCCGCACAGCATGCACAAGCTGGTCCTCGACCAACTACACGAAGGCCACCTGGGGGTCGAGAAGTGCAGACGGAGGGCCCGAGAGGCGGTATACTGGCTGGGCATCAGTGATGACATTGCCAATATGGTGCTCAACTGCCCCACCTGCCAAAGGTTTCAACCGGCGCAACCTCCTGAGACGCTTCAGCCCATGAGCTGGTGACGTCCCCCTGGGCGAAGGTGGGTGTGGACCTTTTTCACCCGCTCAGCAGGGACTATGTAATCGTCATTGACTACTTTTCCAACTATCCAGGGGTCATACGCCTGCACGATTTGACGTCGTCCGCTGTCATAAGGGCTGCAAAAACACCTTCGCTCGCCACGGCATTCCGATTACTGTCATGTCGGACAATGGGCCCTGTTTTGCCAGCCAGGAATGGTCGTCCTTTGCTGCTTCGTATGGCTTCACACACGTGATGTCCAGCCCTCTGCATCCCCAGTCCAATGGAAAGGCGGAGAAGGGCGTTCACATCGTCAAGCGGCTCCTCTGCAAGGCTGCTGCTGCCGGATCGGATTTCTGCCTCGCCCTGCTGGCCTATCGCTCGGCCCTACTAGCCACTGGCCTGTCACCAGAACAGCTGCTGATGGGTCGCGCCCTTAGGACCACTGTGCCATCCATTCTGGTACCCACAACCAACCATGCTCCGGTAATACACAGAATGCAACAGCAGCGCGTTCGCCAGAAGATGGCATATGACACACGGGCAACTGATCTTCCTGCCCTGGCGCCTGGAGACGAATCCGCATCCACCTACCAGACGGTGGCTGGTCAGCACCTGCCGAAGTTCTCCGACACGTGGCTCCCCGCTTGTTCCTGGTTCGCAAGCCTGATGGATCCATTCGTAGGCGCAATCGCCGGGCTCTTCGCCTAATTCCACGCTCGCTACGGGAACTTACACCGGCATCACGCCCTCCTGTTGTTCCTGATATCGACTTTGTGGAGCTTCCTGCCACCATGCCCCTTCCGTCGACGCCCATGGCCAGGCCCATTCCTCAGCCGATGTATCCAGACCCACCCTTGAGGCGGTCAACCCGAATTCGTCGCCCACCTACTAGACTGGACGTATGAGCCTGTTTGTACATTGAACTCATAATACCACTGTGTGAAGATGTTTCTGTTCTTCCTTGTCGTTACAGGACTTTGTTTTGTCATTCAACATTTCCCCGTTCTTTGTTTATGATATAACCTCGTTGCTATGTCGCACCCGACATCGCCCCTTGTATATAGTTTTGCCCCATGCACATGCTGTAGATATTGCACAAACACACATCCAGCTGCACTCAGTACACATCTCTATTTATAACCACATAGGCACATGTTCTTGTAAAAAAGGGGGGATGTCATGATATTCAGGTAAACATTATGGCACAAACATACATACTGATGGACAGATCAACGGACCAATCAACACACACACAACATCACAGCCAATCACAGGCAAGAGCATGCACACTACAAAACAGGGAACACGACACTTCCCGGGCATTCCAGCAGGAGACAGCTCAGGGCACAGAGCTCACAGCAAGCCACTCAGACATCCACCATGTGCTGAGTGCCACTCCAAGATAGTATTAGGAATAGGTCCACAGATTCTAGGGTTATGATCGAACCTCAGTAACTAGTTTACCACTGTAAATAAATGTTAGTAATAAAACTGAGTTGTCCCATTCACAACCGTGTTGGTTTGTCTGTGTAGCAGAGTACCCAACACATCAGGTGTCCTCTGGAGGCCAAGACCTGGATGACCCCAGCCTGTTAAGTATCTCCTACTCTGGGCAGATGCACCTTCTATGCCTGCTCTGTTGGAATTGATGTGGGGTCACAGGGAGAGGGGATTTGGAATACAGAACAACTTTGGAGTGTCCTGCCCAGATGGCCTTTAGATGCCTCTCAGATGTTCCCACTCCCTTTGTGTGCCGACGGGCCCCTCCCTGACCCCTTGAGAAGAATGGACACCTGGAGAATGGTAAAGGTGCCCTATCTTCTTCTTGCCGAGCCACTTTTGGGTCACACTCATGGCTAGAACGATGGTGTGCAGATCCAAACACAAATCTGGCAGAACCTGCTGGACCCAGGTCTCTAAGGTGACCATCAAGACCTTGATGCACTCGCATGACATGAGTCAGAACGTGGACGGACTCTTCCATTCTACATTTCAGCCTCTAAAAATTTCATGTGAGGTTCCCCTGCCTGTCTCGGTATCTCCAGCTTCTCGGGATCATTTCCAGAAGTGCATAATCAGCTTAGCAAGGACCTGGTCTCCAGCAGTCTTCAGAGTGTCAGAGACCTTGACTCCCACTGCCTCTGCCTGCTGTGGACCCATGTCTGTGAGGTGATCACCAGATTCTGGATGGCGCCTCCATGGCTTGTTACAGGAGACCAATCTCACTTTCCACGCAGGGAACGATCTCTATCCTCTCCAGCGAGTTCTGCTGCCTACTCTTTGGGGGAAGAGTGCTGAACTCTCCAGTAAGAGATTAGGATGTCCTTTGCGCAGGATTGTAAAGGTTCATGGGAATAGTGAGTGTAAAAGGCATTGAGGTGTCTGATCAACCATGATCATGTTGAATGGCAGAGCGGGCTCGGCAGGCTGAATGGCCTACTACTGTTCCTATGTTACATGAGATGGTGATCTTAATGTTGCTGGCAGACACTCAGTGCTGATGTACCATCTGCTGGTCGTGTGAGGATTCAATGTGGTCTCTAACCCTTAGACTACCTGATGACAGTGAGAGTTTGGAGTGGGTAGAAGTTTCAACTACCCTGGCAGAGCACATCGGATCATTTATCATTTTCCTGCACTGCAGGGTGATCTTTTGTTGGTGGCCACGAGCACTAATCTCCCCAGCGATGAGGCCAACATGGACGGTTGAGAGGACCTCCTGACAGGCCAACATGGACAGTGTTGAGGAGAATCCTCAGGGAGGCATCACTGACCCATGGAATAAAGTGCTTAACCCATGGCTAAGCTAAATTTAATAACACACCTGTCCTAGAACCATAGAATTCCTCCAGTGCAGATAGAGGCCATTCGGCCCATTGAGTCTGCACCGACCCTTGGAAAGAGGACCCTATCCCCGTAACCCAGTAACCCCACCTAACCTTTTGGGTTCGAAGGGGTAATGTAGCATGGCCAATCCACCTAACCTGTACATCTTTGGACTGTGGGAGGAAACCGGAGCATCCAGGGGAAGCCCACGCAGACACGGGGAGAACGTGCAACCTCCACACAGTCACCCGAGGCAGGAATTGAACCCGGGTACCTGGCGCTGTGAGACACTGTGTCACTGTGCCGCCCCTGCAGTGAGTGAATGTCGGTGCGGCTACCATTCAAATGTGGCGCCAGGACCTCAACCCTATGAGGTAACATTGGGGCGGAGGAATCCCTGCCTTCCTGTCACAAAATTCGATGAGCTCCTTGTTGATGCATAATTAATTAATTTTAAAAATAAATAAATTTGGAGTACCCAATTCATTTTTTCCAATTAAGGGGCAATTTAGCCTGGCCAATCCACCTACCCTGCACATCTTTGGGTTGTGGGGTGAAACCCACGCAAACAGGGGAGAACGTGCAGACTCCACACGGACAGTGACCCAGAGCTGGGATCGAACCTGGGACGTCGGCGCCATGAGATAGCAGTGCTAACCGCTGCACCACCGTGCTGCCCGATGCATAATTAATGAGGTGAAAAGCGGGATGACTAATCTGCCATGCCACCCAGCATTAATCACGTTGGACTGGATTCTCTGCTTCAGCGGCTAAGTGCCAGCTGAAACAGAGAATACGCGGATGTTTTATGACGCCCAAATCGACTCCGAACCCTCACCGATTCAAGGATCTGTGAGGGGCTGGCAGCAGTGCCGGGTGAAACTCCCAGCTCCCGCGCCGGAAACAACCAGAGAATGGCTGGGTCCGTGGCCGCGCATGCGCACGGTGACGACCTGCAGCAGTCGCGTCGTACAACATGGCGCCAGTCATGCGCAGATCTGACCCACCATCCGTGACCCCACAGGCCACCCCCTGGCCACCCCCCACCAGTCTCCCAGGCCTCGTGGAAGCACCCCCACCCCCCACCCCCGCAGCCAATGGCACGGATTCCTGCCGATTGTGGCGGCTCTGGACACAGTCCGCAGCCACCAGACCCGGTTCCCGACCGCTCAGACCACATGTCAACTGCGTGGTCTGTAACTCGGCCGATTGGGGGCAGAGCCTCGCGGGAGGTCCTGCCAATGACACGGCAATGGTGTTACAACAACGTGAGGTGCGCAAACCGATTAGGCCAGTTCCGAGGGGGCGGAGCGTGGCTGACCAGCATCAAACTGGCCCCGGCCCCGACTTAGGCGTCAGAATGGATTCTCCGTCCAATTGCCGATTACAATATCGGCATCGGGCAACGGAGAATCCTGCCCGCTGACTTTTCTGCCTGCCACTGCACTTAGTCGCCAGAATGTAAAATTCCATCCTCTGTCTCTGTCAGTTATAAGAGACCAACTATAATTAATTTTGGCATCTTCATCAAGATTTTGGTGGATGAAAAGGCACGACACAAAGTCGTCCACAATTTCCATAACTAATTGATCAATCTTACGCTGGAAGACTACAAGGATTGGCGGGTTTAGAAAACGTAGAACATGACAAGCTGACTTTCTCTCGCAAAGGTTAGGATGTGGGGAGGGCTCATTACAATATGATTAATTTGTTTACCTTGACAATATCCCATTCCTCAGCTCATGTTCTTCAGCTCGATAAGAAACAAAAAACCCAAATCAACTGCCTATTAATGAAATATTTAAACATCACAGTAATAATTTGATATGCTTGCTATCAAATCATTTTTAATTAGCACAGGTCTTCATGATTCATCATTGCTTAATCTGCTCACTTTTCTCACTGCTTTGCACCAGGTTCAGTATCCATCCTCTATCATGCTGGCTGCTAAAGGACTCTGTCCAGATACAGTACAACATTGCTTTGTACAAATGTGTGACACTTGATCACAAAACCTTTGCCAGAAAAATTTTGGTGACAAGCTGTAATTAACCTGTATAATCTGACTAATGATGTGAATATTTTATTTGCTTTGGACCCCAAAGCATAGATTACATAGATTACATAGAACATACAGTGCAGAAGGAGGCCATTCGGCCCATCGAGTCTGCACCGACCCACATTAATCCCTCACTTCCACCCTATCCCCGCAACCCAATAACCCCTCCCAACCCTTATGGACACTACGGGCAATTTTTTAGCATGGCCAATCCACCTAACCTGCACGTCTTTGGACTGTGGGAGGAAACCGGAGCACCCGGAGGAAACCCACGCAGACACGGGGAGAACGTGCAAACTCCGCACAGACAGTGACCCAGCGGGGAATCGAACCTGGGACCCTGGCGCTGTGAAGCCACAGTGCTATCCACTTGTGCTACCGTGCTGCCCACAAAGTGGCATGTGGAAAGTAACAGTGAAAATTAAGTTTAAATTAGTCTTCTACAAAATATGCAGTTTTTGAAAGTTATCTGTTGATGTTTTAAAGTCTGAATGACCCTCAGAGTGATTGGTATTATTATTGAAATTTTGTCGGAGCTCTCAATGTTCCACCTCTTTATACATATATAGGCTCCGGTCATTCCACAGCATATGAGATAATTGACTTATCTTGGTGCCTCCCTAAAATAACTGTAGTCAGTTAAAGCATCTGATTGAACTTATTTCTAACACCGTACACTGCCGTGAGGACACAATGTCACATACATAGCCAAAGTGTGCAATTGACACAGCCTGAGGTTCTACCTCGATCTTTGTGAGGGAGTGGAGGGAAAATTCAGATCCCCATTTATCCTCTGATTAATCCACATTATTCCATCATATTCTTCCACATCCCCACTTTTTTTTAAACAAATGAACCACCTTTACAGCATGGCTGACCTGCAAAGAGGTTCACCATTGTTGTCACAGATCACTTGTATGCACTTGGCAAAGGGTTAAATAGTCTGATTGCCTGAACTGAGAAAATTTGCTTGCTCAAATCAGTGTCCAGTTTCTTGTTTTCCAATGTCGTACATCAACAACACCCAGTATGAGCCTGTTACAGTTCAGTCAAACACTGGGGAATGATTGCTGAGCAACTGTGATCAGAAAATGTTAAAAAAGTTTAAAATTATGATATGTATTATTAGAAGGTTGATCTTAACCATTTGAATATATTCAGGGTTGGATTCTCCATTGCTGAGGCTAAGTGCCAGTGTCAACGGAGAATCCATGGTGTTCCACGAAGGGAAAATCGGTGTGAATCCCTCACCAGTATGACTAGCACCGGTGCCACGTGAAACACCTGCGGGTTGTGTGGTGAACGGCTGGAAAATCGCCGGATCCCGCTTTACGCATGCGCAGGGCTGACAAGCTGCAGCCGCGCATGCTTACACCCCCACCAGGCCTGCTGGGAAACACGGCGTCGGACGTGCTGGACCACGTAGTCACCCACCCAGACCCCACAGTCCACCCCCTGGCCACCCCTTGCCACCTCCCTCCAGCCCAAGCAGAAGCCCCCCGGGCAGCGGCACAGATCCCGGCCGAGTGTGACAGTGCTGGACATTGTCCGCAGCTGGCACGCCAGGCTCACAACTGCAGGGACCACACGCGGCCCGCGTCATCGGGAACTCAGCCCATCGGAGGCGGAGCTTCGCAGGTGGGCCGGCTGATGATGCGCCAACGGCATTGTGGCTGTGCGCGGCGTGCATCCCGATGATGCCAATTTGGAGGGGGTGGAGCATCGTGAACCGGCGCCTGCCTCGATTCCAGCGTCGGAAGCCATTCTCCACCCAATCGCCGATCACGATTTCAGCGTCGGGCTATGGAGAATCCCGCACGTAATATATGTGTAATTTTTTGCTGCTATTGACCATTCACAAAATTCTGGGCCCAAAAATTCCTGATGGTGGCCGGGCAGAAAGTGCACCAAGATTTGCATTGTTTTTTCAACAAAACCTTCTGGGAACCTTATATTCAGGAACATAAAACTTATATACAAGATTGTAAAACGAGAAGAAATCACTGTTATATAAAACTGGGCCCAAAGGAAGTGAAGAACATACACATTAATCCTTCTTTAAGTCTCTCCTTATCTATAAGGTGTTATGGAAAGCAGAGTTTGAAGTTATCAAACTATTGAGGTAAATTAAACATGTTTAATAAAATGCAATAGTGCAAAATTATTCTTTATGTAAAATTTGTGAAGGGGAAGAAAAACAGTCAAACATGCAGAAAATGCATTACAGGCCTCAAGGCTAAAAATCTCTAAAACACCAGAATATTGACTTTGGGTCCTGCAGAAATATTAGACTAGATTTATGGCTGTTCAGACCAGGCTTAAAGTCAAGAAATTTGCTTTCTCTGCTCTTGCACAGGAGGTTTTTTGGCGCCATTAGTCTCAGGACAGTGGGTTGCTTCTTTGTGGTCAACATGTTCTGTGAAACTGTAGGGCCGTCTCCCAACTCAAGGGTGCAACGGAAACATTGGGTGGGATTCTCCGAGCCTCTGCACCGAAATCGCTCTCGACGTGGGGGCAGTGAATGGGGCGTCAGACCCGCGATCGGGTCCGATGCCTTCCCGCGGATTCTCCGCGGATCAGAGAATCGCCGCCAGGCGTGCACGCGTTCGGTCGACGTGGCGCCGGTCGGGGACCCTTCAAAGAGGCCCCCGCGCCGATTCTCCGCCGACAACTGGCCGAGTTCCCGCCGTCATGGTTCACTCATGGTTCCACCCAGTGGGAGCTCGGAGTGGCGGCTGCAGACCCAGTCTGCGGCCGCCCTGGTGGGGGATCTGTCACCGGGGGGGGGGGGAGGGGGGCCTCCAGTATGGCCAGGCTCACGATCGAGGGCCACCGATCAGCGGGCGCGCGTTCTGGGGGGGTGGCTATATTTACTGGGCCGGCCCGCTGTGTGGGTCCACCATGTTGTGCTGGACCATCACCACAGGCATCCCTGCGCGCATGCGCGGCCCGATGTGCAGGGCCCCATATCGGCAGCCGGAGCTGCGAGGACTACTCGGGGGCCTGCTAGCCCCCTTCAAAATGGCGGGCCGTGTTTCATGGTGGACGCAGCCACGGAACTGGACTGCAAAAATAGTCCCCCCTTCGGCTAGCTCATGCGCCCTGGACCGCCCCCCCACAGTGCCCCCAGCCCCAAATAATGCCCCCCCCCCCCCCCCCCCGCCCGCGGATCGGTCCTCCCCCTACTGTGACGGTGCTGGACTGAGTCCGCAACCGTCACACTGAGTTCCTGATGGGTGAGGCCATGAGAGTTCCACGCCGTCGGGAACTAGGCCTGTCGGGGATGGAGCATTGCGGGGCGGGCCTCGGACAATGCCCACTTTACAGGGGGCGGAGCATCATGAAAGCGGCACCCCCCCCCCCCCCCCCGATTCTGCCATCATCAGGGATTCTCCTCCCCATCGCCAAACTCGATTTTGGCGGCGGGAATCGGAGAATCCAGCCCCATGTCTTCAAAAGGTACATCCTCGTGACATCACGAAGAAGTACAGCAGAGGACTTATTGATGGAGAGGCCATGTACTGACAGGGAGAGACTTACACATTTGGCTCTCTTCCCACATTACTGCTAGCTAATGGCCTTGCCTTAAACCAAGAAGCAAACTAGCACACCAAAGGCAGGAAGCATGCTCTAACTTCCTTCACCTACACTAGATGCATCATGCCAACTTGTTGGACATACAACTAGTGGGAAGCAGAATTATGTTCACAAGTGGCGTTTTAGTAGACTTCATTTTGGAATGGCATAAATGATCAAGAAAATTGGCACGTAGTGGTGTAATAATGGTGTATATCAGTTACACACAAATTTCATTGGACATAAACAGCATAGCTCCCCAACATGTGCCAAACATTTCCAGGAAAATTTGGGCCCCTAACTTTGGTATCTAATGTTCCCTTTTAATTGGCGCTTCCTGACATTGAACAGCACAGTTGACCAACAGAGAAGTAGCAAGTTTGAATTCCAAGCAAACAAAATCAGCTATAATAAGAAGAATCTTTATTATTGCCACAAGTAGACTTACATTAACACTGCAATGAAGTTACTGTGAAAAGCCCCTTGTCACCACATTCCAGCGCCTGTCCGGGTACACAGAGGGAGAATTCAGAATGTCCAATTCACCTAGCAAGCATGTCTTTTGGGATTTGTGGGAGGAAACCGGAGCACCCGGAGGAATCAGCTCAGAGCCAGTTCTATAGAAACCCTTGCCCAAAAAGGTGAATCAAATTTCATCCTTTTAACATATTGCAGATTGAAAGTGTTCAAGTTTAGAAAAGGGGACTGGAGAGGATTATTGAATTCCCTATTTAATCTAAGGAACACCAGGGGTCAAAAAGTGTTGCAATTTTTTAATAGTTAAATTGCTACCATAATCCTCAAGTAGATTGCAGTCCTTCCATCTGCTGTCAAGAGAATTTATGTTACCACACCACCATCACCCTCCCCCCCCCCCAACCCCACCACCACCCTGAATGGGCCCCCTACCACTGTTTCCAGGACCTACCAGCCTGGTTCTGGCAATCCCCAACCATACCTTTATGTCCTGGCCCATGGCATCTCTACTTCAGGGACTTCCTGTAGTCCCAGCAGAGCGCAGTCTCCCAATAGCACAGATGGGACCAGAGAGATGCCAGCCATCTGCTTGGCAACACCTCTCGATAGCAGGAATCCCTCCCTCCTTGAGCAAAGTGACAGCTCAACAGCCTCCGTGTACAATTCTGGCCAGCGAGTCTCAATATTAGTTAGTTGTTGTCATGGGCCTATGGGGGTAATGGAAGGCAGTTGTGTGACCTTTCATCAGAATTGAAAGCTTTTACAAATAAACTATTTACAAGAAATAGCAGAGGGTAAATTTACCATATGCACAAGGAAAGAAGAAGGAATGACATATTTTCCAAGATTTTAAAACAGAGGTATGATTTCTCCCTTTCAAATTATCAGTGGTATTGGTTGAGAAGGGACTGCTTTTCTTTACTCATAGGATGAAGTATCACTGTCTGGGCTACCATTGACTGCTCACCTCTGAGGGCAATTAAGAGTCAGCCACATTGCTGTGGACCTGGAGTCACATGTAGGCCAGACCTAATAAGGATGGCAGATTTCCTTCCCTAAGGGAGAACATTAGCGAACCAGGTGAGGTTGTCTGACAATGGTTTCATTATACAATTCATTTCAAATTTTTATTGAATTCAAATTTCACCAACTGCCATAGTGGGATTCAAACGCAGGTCCCCAGACCATCCCCCTGGATCTCTGAATTACTAGTTCAGTGACAATACCACAAAACCATTGCCTCCCCAAGGGAGTTGGGAGATTCTGCTAAGGTCACCGGAGCAGCCAGAACTACGCATGGGGAAGGGAATCGAAGGCCTTGCTTTCACTTCCCTAATCGCACGCCGGAGAATCCTGCTCGGTTGGCAATCAGCAGCACCACCCACAGCTGCAGACTGGCTCGCTGATCTCTGGGAATTTCTCCACCTGGAGAAGATTAAGTACGCCATCTGAGGGTTGGAGGATGGCTTCCTGGATATTTGGGTGCAGTTTGTTGGCCTGTTCCAAAACCTGTTCAAGGAGTAAGTTAAGAATAAAAAAACAAGATAGATGAGGAACCAAAGGGGCATGGGGGGGAGGGAGGGGGAAGATGGAAGGAAGGTGAATGTGATGAATGATAATGTATACACATGTACCTTTAATGCGTAGGCCCCTTTAAGACCAGGTTTGGAATGCTGGGGGACTCTGCCTCCGGCTCCGCCCCCAGGGAACTGTATATAAGGTTACGTTCAGTGGGCAGCGTGCAGTGAGCACACTTCTCGGCAGCTGTCTGGTTCTCTGGTAATTAAAGCCTTTGAATTATCAATCTTCTCTCCTAAGTCGTAATTGAGGGTATCTCAGTGGAGAAGCCATAAAAGACGAGAAGAGGAGGAGGTGGGGTAACACTTCCCCCCTGAAAATAAAGGCAAAATGCTGCTGAAGCCAACAGGGGGAGGGGGGGGAAGGGACAGGGGGCGTACGCAAAGGAGGGGGGGGCAAGGTGGTGGGATGGGGGAGGGAACATAGACCGATCCAGAGGGCGGAGAAATGTATATAGGGTCAATTAAAGGAAAGACAAAATAAACCTTTCTGTACAATAAAGTAAATTAACGCGGGTAAGAAAAATATGGGGCGTCATTCTCCGACCCCCCGCCGGGTCAGAGAATGGCCGTAGGCCGCCGTGAATCCCGCCCCCGCCCCCGCCGAAGTCTCCGGTACCGGAGATTGGGCGGGGGCGGGAATCGGGCCGCGCCAGTTGGCGGGATCCCCCGCTGGATTCTCCGGCCTGGATGGGCCGAAGTCCCGCCCAGAAATTGCCTGTCCCGCCGACGTAAATCAAACCTGGTATTTACCGGCGGGACCAGGCGGCGTGGGCGGGCTCCGGGGTCCTGGGGGGGGGGCGCGGGACGATCTGACCCGGGGGGGTGCCCCCACGGTGGCCTGGCCCGCGATCGGGGCCCACCGATCCGCGGGCGGGCCTGTGCCGTGGGGGCACTCTTTCCCTTCCGCCTCCGCCACAGCCTCCACCATGGCGGAGGCGGAAGAGACTCTCCCCACTGCGCATGCGCGGGAAACTGACAGCAGCCGCTGATGCTCCCGCGCATGCGCCGGGAAACTGTCAGCGGCCGCTGACGCTCCCGCGCATGCGCCGCATTTCAACAAACGCCATTTCCGCCAGCTGGCGGGGCGGAAATCCCTCCGGCGTCGGCCTAGCCCCTCAATGTTGGGGCTAGGCCGCCAAAGATGCGGAGCATTCCGCACCTTTGGGCCGGCGCGATGCCCGTCTGATTGGCGCCGTGTTTGGCGCCAGTCGGCGGACATCGCGCCGTTGGGGGAGAATTTCGCCCATGATGTTTATATACTATTGTTTATAAACATGAGAAATGCCAATAAAAAGATTTCAACAAAAAAATACTAAGGTCAAGGACCAGTAACAATATTCTGAGCCACCAGATGGGGCCTCCACTTAACATCTCAGTGGATGTACAGAAACTCTGGCAGCGCAGCACTCTCTCACTCCAGTGCTGGCAGCATTTAAAGCTGAAGTTCTGAAACGGGGATTAAAGTCACAACCTTGAAATTCAGAAGCTTCCAACTGATGAATTACAAACTTCAGTTAACATTGTGATGTGTAATGACGCCATAAATAATGAACAAACAGTGAAAGATTGATTAAAAGGAGCCTAAAGATTTTTTTTTAATGTCTTTATTGAAATTTTCCATTTTTCCACCAACATCTGCCTCAAATAAACAAAAGCAGAAAGTTAACTTTAGGTATCTATGTACAGCAGATACAGGACAAAATAATAGTCATTACATAATTGAGAACAAAGAAAACTGGTTGAATTAGGGATAAAGTCCACAGCCTGTCCCTTTTACAGATAATTGACTTGTCTGTACTTAAGCCAGATAGGTACGGGCAACATTACAGGCCTACATCTCACCCATCGCCCCAAAACAAATTGATAGTTGGAGAAAATAATACCCAAGAGCCCCAGAGGTCAGGGAATTTGACTATTCCAGTGCAATTTAACCTCTCCTCCAGATCCCGACCGGAACAGCCAGCCATCATACACCGTCAAGATGGCAAACTAACAAGTCAAAAAAAAGACAGAGAGAGGACCAGGTACGACCAAACCTTAAAACCCAGCCTGGAATCTCCCGTCGAAGAGAGTAAAAAAGAGAGCAAAAATAAAAGTCAGCAGCAAGAGAGTGAACCTCCATACTCCCATCCCTCAGCCCCAGGTCAAAGGATAAAATTGATCACCGGACCACCAGCACCAATAGGACAACCAGATATCATGGGGCAAGAACCGAATGGAGTATAGATTGACCGCAATCGTTAAACAGGAGGGGTGGGGGGGGGAACCCGCCCCAGTATAGGAGGGCCCCCAGGGACGCAGGCCACAGGGGGAGGGCAGACATCACAGAAGGCCTGCCACCGACACCGAGACCCAGGACACGGATACCCAGGACACTGACACACAGAGGACTGATACCGAGGACACTGACACCCAGAGGACGGAAATCCAGAGGGCGGACACCTGGGACACTGACACCCAGGACACTGACACCCAGGACACTGACACCCAGGACACTGACAGAGAACGGACACTGTGGTAGTCACCACTGATGTATATATTGTATATATAGGATGTTGATATAGGTGCTTTATGGTATGGGGGTAGATCCCTGCCTGCTGGTTCTGCCCAGTAAGCGGAGTATAAATATGTGTGCTCCCAGTACTGCAGCCATTTTGTCAGCTGCTGTAGGAGGCCACACATCTCAGTGTAATAAAGCCTCGATTACATCCTACTCTCGTCTTTGTGAAACTGAGACAGGTCCATCAAAGTGACCCTACCCCGCTCCCATCTGACAACAAACAGGGCTACTAAAAAAATTGATTAGGCCATCAGAGAGCCTAAAGTTTGAATTCTGGGCCATGATTTAGCAGCTCAGTTGATATCAGGCACAAATCCCAGAATGGCTGCTAAATCTAGCAAGCAGCTAAAAACGGGGGGCGGGATTCTCCGTAGCGTTTTACGATGGCGTCAGCGGGCCGCTGGGGGCAGCGATTCTGCACCGCAAAAGGGGCCAGCACGGGCACCTCCAGAAGCAGGGGGGGGGAGCGTCCGCAGACCGGCGTCGGCTACGCGAGCTGCATCACTTACACGGCGCCGAGTCACTAAAGTTGCACGAGCGGCGCTCACTGCCGACACTGGCAAGACGGCTGCTGCCCACCGTGCTGCCGTGACCAAAGGGAGCAGGAAAGAACCAGATGGGTCCACCCTTACTGCACCCCGTCACTGAACATGACCAGGACACTTGATGTGTTGGGTGTTATGGATCACATACAGGTCACCAACACTTGAAGTAGTGCAACACTATTTTATTAAAAGGTTAACTATTTAAACATACTTGAACTGTGGGTAAATACGATACCAGCTTTAACTAAAGACCTTTGCCTTGTCTTAACCAGTTGATGCACTCAGCACATGGTGAATGTCCGTGTTGCAGGCTGTGAGCTCTGTGCTCCTAGCTAGCTGCTACTCGAATGAGAGGGAACTCTGATGTCCCCTGTCTCTGATGAACCCCTGACAGGGGTTGGTTTAGTTCACTGGGCTAAATCGCTGGCTTTGAAAGCAGACCAAGGCAGGTCAGCAGCACGGTTCAATTCCCGTATCAGCCTCCCCGAACAGGCGCCGGAATGTGGCGACTAGGGGCTTTTCACAGTAACTTCATTGTAGCCTACTCGTGACAATAAGCGATTTTCATTTCATTTATAGTGCGTGTGCTCTCACTGGTGATGGCTAAGGTGTTGTATATGTTGATTGGTCCCATTGTGTGTCCTTCAGTGTGTGTCTGCACCATGATATACTGGTGTATATTATGACACTGACACCCAGGACACTGACACCCAGGACTCTGACATACAGAGGACAGGCACACAGGGAACAGACACACAGAGGACAAACACACCGAGGACGGACACACCGAGGACGGACACACAGAGGACGGACACATAGAGGACGGACACACACGGGACTGACACACAGGGGACAGACACACAGAGGACGGACACACAGAGGACAGACACATAGAGGATGGACACACACGGGACTGACACACAGGGGACAGACACACAGAGGACAGACACACAGAGGACGGACACACAGAGGACAGACACATAGAGGATGGACACACACGGGACTGGCACACAGGGGACGGACACACAGAGGACAGACACACAGAGGACAGACACACAGGTGACGGACACACAGACGACAGACACACAGAGGACAGACACACAGAGGACAGACACACAGGTGACGGACATACAGGGGATGGACACACAGGGGACAGACACACAGAGCACAGACACACAGGGGACAATCACACAGGGGACGGACACACGGGACTGACACACAGAGGACAGACACAAACGGGACTGACACACAGAGGACAGACACATAGAGGACGGACACACACGGGACTGGCACACAGGGGACGGACACACAGAGGACAGACACACAGGGGACAGACACACAGAGGACAGACACACAGGGGACAGACACACAGAGCACAGACACACAGGGGACAGACACACAGAGGACAGACACACAGGGGACAGACACACAGAGCACAGACACACAGGGGACGGACACACAGGGGACAGACATACAGAGGACAGACACACAGAGGACAGACACAAAAGGGATGGACACACAGAGCACAGACACACAGAGGACAGACACACAGGTGACAGACACACAGAGGACAGACACACAGAGGACAGACACACAGGGGACAGACACACAGACGACAGACACACAGGGGACAGACACACAGGGGACAGACACACAGAGCACAGGCACACAGGGGACTGACACACAGAGGACAGACACACAGGAGACAGACACACAGGAGACAGACACACAGAGGACAGACACACAGAGGACAGACACACAGAGCACAGACACACAGGGGGCGGACACACAGAGCACAGACACACAGAGGACAGACACACAGAGGAGAGACACACAGAGCACAGACACACAGGGGACAGACACACAGGGGACAGACACACAGGGGACAGACACACAGGGGACAGACACACAGAGCACAGACACACAGGGGATGGACACACAGAGCACAGACACACAGGGGACAGACACACAGGGGACGGACACACAGGGGACGGACACACAGCGGACGGACACACAGGGGACAGACACACAGGGGACAGACACACAGAGCACAGGCACACAGGGGATGGACACAAAAGGGGCGGACACACAGGGGACAGACACACAGAGCACAGACACACAGGGGACAGACACACAGGGGACGGACACACAGGGGACGGACACACAGAGCACAGACACACAGGGGACAGACACACAGGGGACAGACACACAGAGGACGGACACACAGGGGACGGACACACAGGGGACAGACACACAGGGGACAGACACACAGGGGACAGACACAAAAGGGACGGACACACAGGGGATGGACACACAGGGGACAGACACAAAAGGGATGGACACACAGAGCACAGACACACAGAGGACAGACACACAGGGGACAGACACACAGAGCACAGACACACAGAGCACAGACACACAGGGGACAGACACACAGGGGACGGACACACAGGGGACGGACACACAGGGGACGGACACACAGGGGACGGACACACAGGGGACAGACACACAGACCACAGACACACAGGGGACAGACACAAAAGGGACGGACACACAGGGGACAGACACACAGAGCACAGACACACAGGGGACAGACACAAAAGGGACGGACACACAGGGGACAGACACACAGAGCACAGACACACAGGGGACAGACACAAAAGGGACGGACACACAGGGGATGGACACACAGGGGACAGACACAAAAGGGATGGACACACAGAGCACAGACACACAGAGGACAGACACACAGAGCACAGACACACAGAGCACAGACACACAGAGCACAGACACACAGGGGACAGACACACAGGGGACGGACACACAGGGGACAGACACACAGGGGACAGACACACAGAGCACAGACACACAGGGGACAGACACACAGGGGACGGACACACAGGGGACAGACACACAGGGGACAGACACACAGGGGACAGACACACAGAGCACAGACACACAGAGCACAGACACACAGGGGACGGACACACAGGGGACGGACACACAGGGGACAGACACACAGAGCACAGACACACAGGGGACAGACACAAAAGGGACGGACACACAGGGGACAGACACACAGAGCACAGACACACAGGGGACAGACACAAAAGGGACGGACACACTGGGGACAGACACACAGAGCACAGACACAAAAGGGATGGACACACAGAGCACAGACACACAGGGGACAGACACAAAAGGGACGGACACACAGGGGACAGACACACAGAGCACAGACACACAGGGGACAGACACACAGAGCACAGACACACAGGGGACAGACACACAGAGCACAGACACACAGGGGACAGACACAAAAGGGACGGACACACAGGGGACAGACACACAGAGCACAGACACACAGGGGACAGACACAAAAGGGACGGACACACAGGGGACAGACACACAGAGCACAGACACACAGGGGACAGACACAAAAGGGACGGACACACTGGGGACAGACACACAGAGCACAGACACACAGAGTATGGGCAGACCGGACAGTGACATGCAGACAGGGGTGACACAGGGACCATCGGGCCAAGGGTCGACGCAGGAGACCCCAGACTTTGGCTCCGATGACGAACTTGATTTTTTGGTGTTGGGGTTGGGAGGTGCTCAATGTTGGTGTTGTGGTTGGGAGCTGCTCCAATATTGGTGTTGTGGTTGGGATGTGCAGCGATGTTGGTGTTGTGGTTGGGAGGTGCTCCAATGTTGGTGTTGTGGTTGGGTGGTGCTCCAATGTTGGTATTGGGGCTGGGGTTGCTCCAATGTTGGTGTTGTGGTTGGGAGGTGCTCCCATGCTGGCGTTGTGGTTGGGGGGTTCTCCAATGTTCGTGGTGGGGTTGGGAGGTGCTCAATGTTGGTGTTGTGGTTGGGAGCTGCTCCAATATTGGTGTTGTGGTTGGGATGTGCAGCGATGTTGGTGTTGTGGTTGGGTGGTGCTGCGATATTTGTCTTGTGATTGGGAGGTGCTGCAATGTTGGTGTTATGGTTGGCGTTTCTCCAATGCTTGTGTTGTGGTTGGGCCGGCTCCAATGTTAGCGATGTGGTTGGGAGGTGCACCAATTTTGATGTTGCGGTTGGGAGGTGCTCCAATGTTGGTGTTGTGGTTGGCAGGTGCTCCAATGTTGGCGTTGTGGTTGGGAGGTTCTCCAATGCTGGTGTTGTGGTTGGGAGGTGCTCCAATGTTGGCGTTGTGTTTGAGACGTGCTCCAATGTTGGTGTTGTGGTTGGTAGGTGCTCCAATGTAGGTGTTGTGATTGGGGGGTTGCTCCACTGTTGGTGTTGTGGTTGGGAGGTGCTCCAATGTTGGTGTTGTGATTGAGAGGTGCTCCACTGTTGGCCTTGTGTTTGGGAGGTTCTCCAATGTTTGTGTTGTGTTTGGGGGGTTCGCCAATGTTCCTGCTGTGGTTGGGGGGGGGGGGGGGTGCTCCAATGTTGGTGTTGTGGTTGGGTGTGCTCCGATGTTGGTGTTGTCGTTGGTAGGTGCTCCAATGCTGGTGTTGTGGTTGGGAGGTGCTCCAATGTTGGCGTTGTGTTTGAGACGTGCTCCAATGTTGGTGTTGTGGTTGGTAGGTGCTCCAGTGTAGGTGTTGTGGTTGGGGGGTTGCTCCAATGTTGGTGTTGTGGTTGGGAGGTGCTTCAAGCTGGTGTTGTGGTTGGGAGGTTCTCCAATGTTGGTGTTGTGGTTGGGGGGTGCGCCAATGTTGTTATTGGGGTTGGGGTTGTTCCAATGTTGGTGTTGTGGTTGCGAGGTGCTCCAATGTTGGTGTTGTGGTTGGTGGTTACTCCAATGTCGATGATTTGGTTGGCGTGAGCTCCAATGTCGGTGTTGTGGTTGGGGCGGGCTCCAATGGATGTGTTGTGGTTGGGAGGTGCCCCAATGTTGGTGTAGTGGTTGGGAGGTTCTCCAATGTTTGTGTTGTGGTGGGGTGTGCTCCAATGTCGGTGTTGTTTTTGAGAGATGCCCCAATGTTGGTGTAGTGGTTGGGAGGTGCTCCAATGATGGTGTTGTGGTGGGGTGTGTTCCAATGTTGGTGTTGTGGTTGGGAGGTGCTCTGATGTTGGTGTTGTGGTTGGGAGGTTCTCCAATGTTGATGCTTTGGTTGGCGTGAGCTCCAATGTCGGTGTTGTCGTTGGGGCCAGCTCCAATGGGTGTGTTGTGGTTGGGAGGTGCTCTGGTGTGTGGTGTTGTGGTTGGGAGGTGCTCCAATGTTGGTGTTGTGGTTGGGAGGTGCTCCAATGTTGACGTTGTGGTTGGGAGGTTCTCCAATGTTGGTGTTTTGGTTGGTGGTTGCGCCAATGTGGATGTTCTAGTTGGCATGAGCACCAATGTTGGTGTTGTGGTTGGGGGATGCTCCAATGTTGGTGTTGTGGTTGGGAGGTGCTCCAATGTTGATGTTGTGTTTGGGAGGTTCTCCAATGTTGGTATTGGGGCTGGGGTTGCTCCAATGTTGGTGTTGTGGTTGGGAGGTGCTCCAATGCTGGCGTTGTGGTTGGGAGGTTCGCCAATGTTGGTGTTTTGGTTGGTGGTTGCTCCAATGTGGATGTTCTAGTTGGCATGAGCACCAATGTTGGTGTTGTGTTTGGGGGCGGCTCCAATGTTGGTGTTGTGGTTGGGGGATGCTCCAATGTTGGTGTTGTGGTTGGGAGGTGCTCCAATGTTGGTATTGGGGCTGGGGTTGCTCCAATGTTGGTGTTGTGGTTGGGAGGTGCTCCCATGCTGGCGTTGTGGTTGGGGGGATCTCCAATGTTGGTGTTGGGGTTGGGAGGTGCTCGGTGTTGTGGTTGGGAGCTGCTCCAATATTGCTGTTGTGGTTGGGATGTGCAGCGATGTTGGTGTTGTGGTTGGGAGGTGCTCCAATGTTGGCGTTGTGGTTGAGAGGTGCTCCAATGTTGGTATTGGGGCTGGGGTTGCTCCAATGTTGGTGTTGTGGTTGGGAGGTGCTCCCATGCTGGCGTTGTGGTTGGGGGGTTCTCCAATGTTGGTGTTGGGGTTGGGAGGTGCTCAATGTTGGTGTTGTGGTTGGGATGTGCAGCGATGTTGGTGTTGTGGTTGGGTGGTGCTCCGATATTTGTCTTGTGATTGGGAGGTGCTCCAATGTTGGTGTTATGGTTGGCGTTTCTCCAATGCTTGTGTTGTGGTTGGGCCGGCTCCAATGTTAGCGTTGTGGTTGGGAGGTGCACCAATTTTGGTGTTGTGGTTGGGATGTGCAGCGATGTTGGTGTTGTGGTTGGGAGGTGCTCCACTGTTGGCGTTGTGGTTGGGAGGTGCTCCAATGTTGGCGTTGTGGTTGGGAGGTTCTCCAATGTTGGCGTTGTGGTTGGGAGGTGCTCCAGTGTTGGTGTTGTTGTTGGGAGGTGCTCCAATGTTGGCGTTATGGTTGGGAGGTTCTCCAATGTCGGTGTTGTGGTTGGGAGGTTCTCCAATGTCGCTGTTGTGGTTGGGAGGTGCTCCAATGTTGGCGTTGTGGTTGGGAGGTTCTCCAGTGTTGATGTTGTGGTTGGGAGGTGGTCCGATGTTGGTGTTGTGGTTGGGAGGTGGTTCGATATTGGTTTTGTGGTTGGGGACTGCTCCAATTCAGTTGGTGTGGTGAGTGATGCTCTGATGTTGGTGTTCTGGTGGGGAGGTTCTCCAATGTTGGTGTTGTAGTTAGGGACTCTTCCAATGCTGGTGTCCTGGTGAAGGATGCTCCAATGTGGGTGTTGTGATTGAGAGGTGCTCCAATGTTAGCCTTGTCTTTGGGAGGTTCTCCAATGTTTGTGTTGTGTTTGGGGGGTTCGTCAATGTTCCTGTTGTGGTTGTGGGGGGGTGCTCCAATGTTGGTGTTATGGTTGGGTGTGCTCCAATGTTGGTGTTGTCGTTGGGAGGTGCTCCAATGTTGCTGTTGTGGGTGGGAGGTGCTCCAATGTTGACGTTGTGGTTGG
Source organism: Scyliorhinus torazame (assembly GCF_047496885.1). Classification (NCBI taxonomy): domain Eukaryota; kingdom Metazoa; phylum Chordata; class Chondrichthyes; order Carcharhiniformes; family Scyliorhinidae; genus Scyliorhinus; species Scyliorhinus torazame. Next base: position 126,895,805 of record NC_092707.1, on the reverse strand, counting down.
GAGGTTCTCCAATGTTGGTATTGGGGCTGGGGTTGCTCCAATGCTGGCGTTGTGGTTGGGAGGTGCTCCAATGTTTGTGTTGTGTTTGGGAGGTTCTCCAATGTTCCTGTTGTGGTTTGGGGGGGGTGCTCCAATGTTGGTGTTGTGGATGGGAGGTGCTCCAATGCTGGCGTTGTGGTTGAGAGGTGCTCCAATGTTGGCCTTGTGTTTGGGAGGTTCTGCAATGTTTGTGTTGTGTTTGGGGGGTTCTCCAATGTTCCTGTTGTGGTTGGGGGGGGGTGCACCAATGTTGGTGTTATGGTTGGGTGTGCTCCGATGATGGCGTTGTGGTGGGGTGTGTTCCAATGTTCGTGTTGTGGTTGGGAGGTGCTCTGATGTTGGTGTTGTGGTTGGTGGTTACTCCAATGTTGATGCTTTGGTTGGCGTGAGCTCCAATGTCGGTGTTGTCGTTGGGGCCGGCTCCAAAGGGTGTGTTGTGGTTGGGAGGTGCTCTGGTGTTGGTGTTGTGTTTGGGGGCTGCTCCAATGTTCGTGTTGTGGTTGGGTGGTGCTCCATAGGTGGTGTTGTGGTTGGGAGGTGCTCCAATGTTGGTGTTGTGGTTGGGAGGTGCTCCAATGTTGACGTTGTGGTTGGGAGGTTCTCCAATGTTGGTGTTTTGGTTGGTGGTTGCTCCAATGTGGATGTTCTAGTTGGCATGAGCACCAATGTTGGTGTTGTGGTTGGGGGATGCTCCAATGTTGGTGTTGTGGTTGGGAGGTGCTCCAATGTTGACGTTGTGGTTGGGGGGTTCTCCAATATTTGTATTGGGGCTGGGGTTGCTCCAATGTTGGTTTTGTGGTTGGGAGGTGCTCCAATGCTGGCGTTGTGGTTGGGAGGTTCTCCAATGTTGGTGTTTTGGTTGGTGGTTGCTCCAATGTGGATGTTCTAGTTGGCATGAGCACCAATGTTGGTGTTGTGTTTGGGGGCAGCTCCAATGTTGGTGTTGTGGTTGGGGGATGCTCCAATGTTGGTGTTGTGGTTGGGAGGTGCTCCAATGTTGGTATTGGGGCTGGGGTTGCTCCAATGTTGGTGTGGTGGTTGGGAGGTGCTCCCATGCTGGCCTTGTGGTTGGGGGGTTCTCCAATGTTGGTGTTGGGGTTGGGAGGTGCTCAATGTTGGTGTTGTGGTTGGGAGCTGCTCCAATATTGGTGCTGTGGTTGGGATGTCCAGCGATGTTGGTGTTGTGGTTGGGAGGTGCTCCAATGTTGGCTTTGTGGTTGGGAGGTGCTCCAATGTTGGTATTGGGGCTGGGGTTGCTCCAATGTTGGTGTTGTGGTTGGGAGGTGCTCCCATGCTGGCGTTGTGGTTGGGGGGTTCTCCAATGTTGGTGTTGGGGTTGGGAGGTGCTCAATGTTGGTGTTGTGGTTGGGAGCTGCTCCAATATTGGTGTTGTGGTTGGGATGTGCAGCGATGTTGGTGTTGTGGTTGGGTGGTGCTCCGATATTTGTCTTGTGATTGGGAGGTGCTCCAATGTTGGTGTTATGGTTGGCGTTTCTCCAATGCTTGTGTTGTGGTTGGGCCGGCTCCAATGTTAGCGTTGTGGTTGGGAGGTGCACCAATTTTGGTGTTGTGGTTGCGAGGTGCTCCAATGTTGGTGTTGTGGTTGGGATGTGCAGCGATGTTGGTGTTGTGGTTGGGAGGTGCTCCACCGTTGGCGTTGTGGTTGGGAAGTGCTCCAATGTTGGCGTTGTGGTTGGGATGTTCTCCAATGTTGGCGTTGTGGTTGGGAGGTGCTCCAATGTTGGTGTTGTTGTTGGGAGGTGCTGCAATGTTGGCGTTGTGGTTGGGAGGTTCTCCAATGTCGGTGTTGTGGTTGGGAGGTTCTCCAATGTCGCTGTTGTGGTTGGGAGGTGCTCCAATGTTGGTGTTGTGGTTGGTAGGTTCTCCAATGTTGATGTTGTGGTTGGGAGGTGGTCCGATATTGGTTTTGTGGTTGGGGACTGCTCCTATTCAGTTGGTGTGGTGAGGGATGCTCTGATGTTGGTGTTCTGGTGGGGAGGTTCTCCAATGTTGGTGTTGTGGTTGGGAACTCTTCCAATGCTGGTGTCCTGGTGAAGGAGGCTCCAATGTGGGTGTTGTGGTTGGGAGGTTCTCCACTGTTGGTGTTGTGTTTGGGAGGTGCTCCAATGTTGGTGTTGTGATTGAGAGGTGCTCCAATGTTGGCCTTGTGTTTGGGAGGTTCTCCAATGTTTGTGTTGTGTTTGGGGGGTTCGCCAATGTTCCTGTTGTGGTTGGGGGGGGGGGGGGGTGCTCCAATGTTGGTGTTGTGGTTGGGTGTGCTCCGATGTTGGTGTTGTCGTTGGGAGGTGCTCCAATGTTGGTGTTGTGGTTGGGAGGTGCTCCAATGTTGACGTTGTGGTTGGGAGGTTCTCCAATGTTGGTATTGGGGCTGGGGTTGCTCCAATGTTGGTGTTGTGGATGGGAGGTGCTCCAATGCTGGCGTTGTGGTTGGGAGGTGCTCCAATGTTGGTGTTGTGGTTGGGAGGTGCTCCAATGTTTGTGTTGTGTTTGGGAGGTTCTCCAATGTTCCTGTTGTGGTTTTGGGGCGGTGCTCCAATGTTGGTGTTGTGGATGGGAGGTGCTCCAATGCTGGCGTTGTGGTTGAGAGGTGCTCCAATGTTGGTGTTGTGGTTGGGAGCTGCTCCAATGTTGGTGTTATGGTTGGGTGGTTGCTCCAATGTTGGTATTGTGGCTGCGACGTGCTCCAATGTTGGTGTTGTGGTTGGGATGTGCAGCGATATTTGTCTTGTGATTGGGAGGTGCTCCAATGTTGGTGTTATGGTTGGGGTTTCTCCAATGCTTGTGTTGTGGTTGGGGGCGGCTCCAATGTCAGCGTTGTGGTTGGGAGGTGCACCAATTTTGGTGTTGTGGTTGCGAGGTGCTCCAATGTTGGTGTTGTGGTTGGGATGTGCTCCAATGTTGGTCTTGTGGTTGTGAGGTGCTCCAATGTTGGTGTTGTGGTTGGGAGGTGCTCCAATGTTCGTGTTGTGCTTGGGGAGTGCTCCAATGTTCGTGTTGTGGTTGGGAGGTGCCCCAATGTAGGAGTTGTGGTTGGGAGGTGCTCCAATGTTGGTGTTGTGGTTGGGAGGCGCTCCAAAGTTGGTATTGTGGTTGGGGTTGCTCCAATGCTGGTGTTGTCGTTGGGCGGCGCTCCAATGCTGGTGTTGTGGTTGGGAGGTTCTCCAATGTTGGTGTTGTGGTTAGGGGGTGCGCCAATGTTGTTATTGGGATTGGGGTTGCTCCAATGTTGGTGTTGTGGTTGGGGGGTGCTCCAATGTTGGTCTTGTGGTTGCTGGTTACTCCAATGTCGATGTTTTGGTTGGCGTGAGGTCCAATGTCGGTGTTGTGGTTGGGGCGGGCTCCAATGGATGTGTTGTGGTTGGGAGGTGCCCCAATGTTGGTGTAGTGGTTGGGAGGTGCTCCAATGATGGCGTTGTAGTGGGGTGTGCTCCAATGTTGGGGTTGTGGTTGAGAGATGCCCCAATGTTGGTGTAGTGGTTGGGAGGTGGTCCACTGATGGCGTTGTGGTGGGGTGTGTTCCAATGTTCGTGTTGTGGTTGGGAGGTGCTCTGATGTTGGTGTTGTTGTTGGTGGTTACTCCAATGTTGATGTTTTGGTTGGCGTGAGCTCCAATGTCGGTGTTGTGGTTGGGGCCGGCTCCAATGGCTGTGTTGTGGATGGGAGGTGCTCTGATGTTGGTGTTGTGTTTGGGGGTTGCTCCAATGTTCGTGTTGTGGTTGGGTGGTGCTCCATAGGTGGTGTTGTGGTTGGGAGGTGCTCCAATGTTGGTGTTGTGGTTGGGAGGATCTCCAATGTTGGAATTGGGGCTGGGGTTGCTCCAATGTTGGTGTTGTGGTCGGGAGGTGCTCCCATGCTGGCGTTGTGGTTGGGAGGTTCTCCAATGTTGGTGTTTTGGTTGGTGGTTGCTCCAATGTGCATGTTCTAGTTGGCATGAGCACCAATGTTGGTGCTGTGTTTGGGGGCATCTCCAATGTTGGTGTTGTGGTTGGGGGATGCTCCAATGTTGGTGTTGTGGTTGGGAGGTGCTCCAATGTTGGTATTGGGGCTGGGGTTGCTCCAATGTTCGTGTTGTGGTTGGGAGGTGCTCCCATGCTGGCGTTGTGGTTGGGAGGTGCTCCAATGTTGGTGTTGTGGTTGGGAGGTGCTCAATGTTGGTGTTGTGGTTGGGAGCTGCTCCAATATTGGTGTTGTGTTTGGGATGTGCAGCGATGTTGTCGTTGTGGTTGGGGGGTGCTCCAATATTGGTCTTGTGATTGGGAGGTGCTCCAATGTTGGTGTTATGGTTGGCGTTTCTCCAATGCTTGTGTTGTGGTTGGGCCGGCTCCAATGTTAGCGTTGTGGTTGGGAGGTGCACCAATTTTGGTGTTGTGGTTGCGAGGTGCTCCAATGTTGGTGTTGTGGTTGGGATGTGCAGCGATGTTGGTGTTGTGGTTGGGAGGTGCTCCAATGTTGGCGTTGTGGTTGGGAGGTTCTCCAATGTTGGCGTTGTGGTTGGGAGGTGCTCCAATGTTGGTGTTGTTGTTGGGAGGTGCTCCAATGTTGGCGTTGGGGTTGGGAGGTTCTCCAATGTCGGTGTTGTGGTTGGGAGGTGCTCCAATGTCGCTGTTGTGGTTGGGAGGTGCTCCAATGTTGGCGTTGTGGTTGGTAGGTTCTCCAATGTTGATGTTGTGGTTGGGAGGTGGTCCGATGTTGGTGTTGTGGTTGGGAGGTGGTCCGATATTGGTTTTGTGGTTGGGGACTGCTCCAATTCAGTTGGTGTGGTGAGGGATGCTCTGATGTTGGTGTTCTGGTGGGGAGGTTTTCCAATGTTGGTGTTGTGGTTGGGGACTCTTCCAATGCTGGTGTCCTGGTGAAGGGTGCTCCAATGTGGGTGTTGTGGTTGGGAGCTTCTCCACTGTTGATGTTGTGGTTGGGCGGTGCTCCAATGTTGATGTTGTGATTGAGAGGTGCTCCAATGTTGGCCTTGTGTTTGGGAGGTTCTCCAATGTTTGTGTTGTATTTGGGGGGTTCTCCAATCTTCCTGTTGTGGTTGGGGGGGGGGGTGTGCTCCAATGATGGTGTTGTGGTTGGGTGTGCTCCGATGTTGGTGTTGTCGTTGGGAGGTGCTCCAATGATGGCGTTGTGGTGGGGTGTGCTCCAATGTTGGTGTTGTGGTTGAGAGATGCCCCAATGTTGGTGTAGTGGTTGGGAGGTGCTCCAATGATGGCGTTGTGGTGCGGTGTGTTCCAATGTTCGTGTTGTGGTTGGGAGGGGCTCTGATGTTGGTGTTGTGGTTGGTGGTTACTCCAATGTTGATGTTTTGGTTGGCGTCAGCTCCAATGTCGGTGTTGTGGTTGGGGCCGGCTCCAATGGGTGTGTTGTGGTTGGGAGGTGCTCCAATGTTGGCGTTGTGGTTGGGAGGTTCTCCAATGTTGGCGTTGTGGTTGGGAGGTGCTCCAATGTTGGTGTTGTTGTTGGGAGGTGCTCCAATGTTGGCGTTGTGGTTGGGAGGTTCTCCAGTGTCGGTGTTGTGGTTGGGAGGTTCTCCAATGTCGCTGTTGTGGTTGGGAGGTTCTCCAATGTTGGCGTTGTGGTTGGGAGGTGGTCCGATATTGGTTTTGTGGTTGGGGACTGCTCCAATTCAGTTGGTGTGGTGAGGGATGCTCTGATGTTGGTGTTCTGGTGGGGAGGTTCTCCAATGTTGGTGTTGTGGTTGGGAACTCTTCCAATGCTGGTGTCTTGGTGAAGGATGCTCCAATGTGGGTGTTGTGGTTGGGAGGTTCTCCACTGTTCGTGTTGTGGTTGGGAGGTGCTCCAATGTTGGTGTTGTGATTGAGAGGTGCTCCAAAGTTGGCCTTGTGTTTGGGAGGTTCTCCAATGTTTGTGTTGTGTTTGGGGGGTTCTCCAATGTTCCTGTTGTGATTGGGGGGGTGCTCCAATGTTGGTGTTGTGGTTAGGTGTGCTCCGATGTTGGTGTTGTCGTTGGGAGGTGCTCCAATGTTGGTGTTGTGGTTAGGTGTGCTCCGATGTTGGTGTTGTCGTTGGGAGGTGCTCCAATGTTGACGTTGTGGTTGGGAGGTTCTCCACTGTTGGTATTGGGGCTGGGGTTGCTCCAATGTTGGTGTTGTGGATGGGAGGTGCTCCAATGCTGGCGTTGTTGTTGGGAGGTGCTCCAATATTTGTGTTGTGTTTGGGAGATGCTCCAGTATTGATGTTGTCATTGGGAGGTGCTCCAATGTTGGTGTTGGCAACCCTGATGAGAAGCATCCCACCAAACACGCCAGAAACTGACCTTAATTTCAATCCACTGAATCACGCCCAAATTTTATGCGAACCATTTAAATGGGGAGGGAATCCTTTTATTTCAGAGATCAGGGCGTACATTAAAATTAACACCTCTATCTCAGGATTCCTGGCCTTGCTGGTGTTTTTAGACCGCGCCCCTCCAGCTGACGATGTGAACACTGCTTCCCCTAATAAAAGGCACAATGTTGGCGGGAAAAGCTGACGTAGGAGATTGCGGGTAGATTTCGCCTCTAATCTTTAATTCTCACTCCAGGATCTATCATTCCATTTATACAGCCTTTTAAAATTGCAGCCCCATCCCGAAGGGGTTTTATGGGTTGCCCAATACCTGGTATCAATTTCATCCCACACACAACATGTGCAATGTTGAGCACACCTCCATACACAGAAAACAAAGAGTTGTCAGCCTTCTACAACTTTGAGCAGCTGATTTCAAAGTGACATTGATATGGACCTTGGGCCTTGAAATCCCATGAAAATCCAGATGATTGCAGTGCAATGCAGAACAAATTTTTTACGGCACTAGTTTATTTGCCACATCCTTGGGTCCTATGAGACAATTTAAAAGGTTCGCATAAAATTTGGGCGCAATTCAGTGGACTTGAAATTAAGGTCAGTTTTGGGCGTGTTTGGTGGGACGCTTCTCATCAGAAGTATTGACAAGGTTGCAGCTTGTATTCAACTGCACTTAGTTCTGAAAATGAACACCCATATGAATCTCGACATGTCTGGCTCCCTCGCCATCTGATTCGCCAGACTCGCACTTCAGTTGCTCGCTGCTAACACTGCGGGAGCTGCTTTTAAACGCTCCCTCATCACTCACTCCCAGTCAACAATTAAGAAAGGCAGTGCACAGACTGCACCTTGCTTTGGGGGTGCTGACCTGGCCAGGCTTCATGACACCGTCGATGAAGGTTGGGACACCTGGGCCGGGATTCTCCCCTACCCGGCGGGGCAGGGGGTCCCGGCGGGATGGAGTGGCAGGAACCACTCCAGCGTCGGGTCGCCCCAAAGGTGCGGATTTCTCCGCAACTTTAGGGGCCAAGCCCTCACCTTGACGGGCTAGCCCCATGCTGAAGTGGCTGGCGGCCGCCGGCTGGCGGGAAAGGCCTATGGCGCCACGCCAGCCAGGGCCGAAGGGACCTCACCAGTCGGCGGAAGGCTGAGCATGCGCGGGAGCGTCGGCAGCTGCTGACGTCATCCCCGCGCATGCGCGGGGGGGGGGGGCTCCCGCATCGGCCATCGCAGAGGCAATGGCCGAAGCGGAAGGAAAAGAGTGCCCCCATGGCACAGGCCCGCCCGCGGATCGGGCGGCATGGGGGCACTCCCCGGGGCCAGATCGCCCCGCGTTCCCCCCAGGACCCCAGAGCCCACCCGCGCCGCCAGTCCTGCCGGGGAGGGAGGTGGTTTGATTCACGCCAGCGGGACTGGCATGACGGCAGCAGGACTTCGGCCCATCGCGGGCCGCAGAATCTCCGAGGGGGGTCCCACCGACCGGCGCGGCGCGATTCCTGCCCCCGCCGAATTTTCGGTGCCGGAGAATTCGGCGGCCGGTGGGTGCGGGATTCACGCCGCACCCCGGCGATTCTCCGACCCGGCGGTGGGTCGCAGAATCCCGCCCCTTGTTCGCCCAAGGGGGTCGTAGAACCAGCAACAGGGTCAGCAGCGCTGCCTGGGAGGCAGTGGCAGTGCAGTGAGTGCGGGCAGAATGGCCAGGAGGACTGCCGTCCAATGTCGGAAGAAGACAAATAAACTCCAATGAGCTGCAAGGGTAAGTTACCACCTCTCTTCTGGCATCAGTTCCGCCTGCCATCCCTCAATTTCCAAAACTGTCCCCTATACCCCCAATCCACTGGCTGACACCTTGCACCTACCCAACATCCGATCTTCAAGCTTGTTCCTCAAGCACCCTGGCACTGACCAGCACACCTGTTTCAATTCTAGGTGTAGTGCCCACACATGTCACCTGCTATACACCCCCCCCCCCCCCCCCCCGACCCATCAGACGTGCGGCTCACAAGGCCCTCTCCTGGTTCCCACAGGAGAAAATAGCCCGTAATAAAAGGGGAAAGGCAAAGAAGGGTGGGAGGAGTCCCAGAGACCCCAGTCCCATCCGCTTTGAGGGAGAGGCCCTGGAGATCGCAGGGTTGCCTGAGGAGAGAGCGGTGACTGACAGTGAGACTGGCCTGCGACAGAGAGGTGAGGATAATCTGCCCTCCACCCAGGTAACCTGTCTCAAGTGAGTTGTTCGTGTCAGACAAAAGTACTGCTGAGTGCCAGTGGAATTTAACAGTCAATTTAACACAGTCAAATGTCATGTTTATGCATTAACATCTAATTTCTTCTCTTGTCAAAATCTCTTTCAGCTGTTTCAAGAATGTTGTTAAGTTGTTTCTTATGTTCACTGAGCATAGTATCCTACTCTTGCTTTGTTTGTTCTTTATAAACTTTTTGTGGCCTTTTGTTTTTCCCAGTCCCATTTCAAATGAGTTCTTTGCGATTCTGTTTGAGACATGTCAATCACGTCCTCTCTCTGAAGTTTCAGAGGGCGCTTGAATCCTTCAGCCTTTTTGCACAATTTCTGAACTACCTCAGTCCAGTTCTCTGCGGAGTTTGAACGGTCTTTGGCAAACTGTTCACTTGCCTTTCTTCAACTATTACATCTTGTGTAATATCACCGACAAGCATTTTTAAATCAGTGTCTGGTCATCAACTCGGAAAGATAACTTTGCAATTTCTGTACTTTTGATTGCCAATTCATAACTTCCAATTTTGCAAGTACTTGAGTTATTTTCTTATTGTCCATCACTGCTCTTGATACATCACTAATATTACTTGGATCAGTTCTTTGCCCAACTTGATCATTATTCGACAATGAGTTTTGATTCATAGGAACTAATTTCAAATTGCAATACTCCATATCATCCATCTGCTCCTTCACTTTCTGCACTTTGCTTTGAAGTTCAAAAATCTTTCATGACTAAATTCTAACTGTTTGTTAGTTCTTTAAAAATGTATTTCTGCATTCAACCAATTATTCTGATTTGCCAGAACCCCCTCTTCTTGTTCAAGGCATTTTACACAATACTTCATAAATATTTCTGATGCTTGGAGTTCGCCAAGTTTTAACTGAAAATCAACCTTTGCCAAGATTGCTTTTTCAATTTTATCCTTCAGACACTTCAGGTCATCAGTCAAATGGTCTACTTTCCCTGATTGATTCTCAATTGTTCTCATCATTTCTCTTTTTTCATTCACAAACTCCTCTTTCATACATGAAAGTTGATTTTCTATGTTAATCGGGTATTCCTTCAATTGCTTGCGATCTGCAATAAGTATCTCATTTTCCTCCACGGTAGTTTCCAAATGTTTGTGAAGATCACCATGATCAACTGCCTTTTGCAATATAGTTGTCATCACATTTCAGTCTTCACAAACTAAATCATTACCTAGGATGAAATCAATTCCTCCAATAGGTAATAATTCCCACTGTAACAATTCCAATTCCAAAATTACTTCTTAAATTAACTTGACACAATGAACCAGGTTTATCCCTTCCATTAATACCTCTTATTAATACTTTGCCTTTCATAAAACTTCCGAAATGCAAATTGTATTACCCATGATTGATCTGTTCCTGTACCTCTAAAAATTTTAATTTGTAAACTTATTTTTTAGATGAGTAAGGGAAAACTTCTCCCTTTGAAACAGAACATTCACAACATCCAATAGCTTGACTTCCTTCACAAGTACTCAAATAATTCTCTGAACTATCTTGAAATCTTTCCCATTTTTGCATTGCTTCCAAAAGATCATGTTTCCCTTGTACTACTGCTACAGTTTTAACAGCCATTTTCTTTTCAGATGTTTCCTTTCATACTACTGCAACTGGTCTTCCATTTAGTTTCCAGCAATCTGGCTGAATATGTCCCACTTTTTTACATTGGACACATTTAGACGTCTGAATGTCATTTACCCCTGTATTTTTCTTTTTGACCTGAGGTGAACTTTCCTGACCATCCTTAACTGTTTCATCTCTTGCTTGACTATTTGTTTTCTTTTCTCCTTCCCAGCTTCTATATTTTTCAGGTTTAAAAGGATGACGGAAAAAAGATTTGGTTCTGTGGACCAGGTCATAACCATCAGCTACCTCTGCTGCCTGTTCCGCAATCTTAACCGTTGTTCCTCAACATCCATCCTAAAAATCAAAGGAAGTGAATCTGTGAGTTCTTCTAAAAGAATCACCTCTCTCAGGGCTTCATGGGTTTTGTCTATCTTTAACGCCCAAATCCAATGATCAAAATGATTTTGCTTCACCCTCTCAAATTTAGTATGAGTTTGTCCAGGCTGTTTTCATGTGTTTCAAAACTTCTGTCTGGGTGCCTCAGGAAGTGAGAAGAACTCCATTGATGTTAAATATGAGGATATCACAAAACCCAAAAGGGTAACTTGAAACCACAGTTCTTAGTGGTGTATATTTCAATTTGGTATAATAAGAGAAAATAACTTAAAAGAAAAACCCACAACAAGAAAGATTATAATACAGTACAAAACCCAATTACTCTGATGGTTACACACACACAGTATCACACAAAGTTACCCCTTGGCTCCGAACTACCTTACGTTTCCTGAACTCTGAGATGCATCTTCTGCACTGTATGTTCTATGATAAAGATGCATACACCTCACTAGCTCTACCTACAAATCTACTTTGTAAAAGTAATGCCGACATTTTTTTGGGCCATTTCATCTGTTTAGCTACATTTTCAACGGAAATAAAGAATGCTTCCACATCCTGGGTGGGATTTCATAGATTTCATAGAATTTACAGTGCAGAAGGAGGCCATTCGGCCCATCGAGTCTGCACCGGCTCTTGGAAAGAGCACCCTACCCAAGGTCCACACCTCCACCCTATCCCCATAACCCAGTAACCCCACCTTACACTAAGGGCAATTTTGGACACTATGGGCAATTTAGCATGGCCAATCCACCTAACCTGCACATCTTTGGTCTGTGGGAGGAAACCGGAGCACCCGGAGGAAACCCACGCACACACGGGGAGGATGTGCAGACTCCGCACAGACAGTGACCCAAGCCGGAATCGAACCTGGGACCCTGGAGCTGTGAAGCATTTGTGCTATCCACAAGGCTACCGTGCTGCCCACAATACTTCTGATGCCGATATAATCCCAAACGGCATCCTGTTGTGGCAGTATCTGCCAAACGGGGTATTAAAGATACACAGCTTTATGCTGGACCTGGCCAGTTGAATTTGCCAGAATCCTTTCGAGGCGCAAGTTTGGTGAAGATGTTGGCCCGAGCCACCTCGCACGTGATCTCCTCGCGCTTGGGGATAGGGTAATGCTCCCTCATTATGTTGCGATTCAGATCCTTTGGGTCAATGCAGATCCGGAGCTCGCCGGAGGGCTTCTTTACGCACACCATGGAACTGACCGGTTGGTTCCGTCACTCTGGAGAGCACTCCTTGGTCCTGGAAATGAAATGAAATGAAAATCGCTTATTGTCACGAGTAGGCTTCAATGAAGTTACTGTGAAAAGCTCCTAGTCGCCACATTCCGGCGCCTGCTCGGGGAGGCTGGTACGGGAATCGAACCGTGCTGCTGGCCTGCCTTGGTCTGCTTTAAAAGCCAGCGATTTAGCCCAGTGTGCTAAACCAGCCCCTAAACCAGTGTGCTAAACCACCCCTCGCCGGGTGGGAGAATCGCCGGGGGCTGGCGTGAATCCCGCCCCTGCCGGTTGCCGAATTCTCCGGCACCGGATATTCGGCGGGGGCGGGAATCGCGCCAGTTGGCGGGGTCCCCCCCCCCAGCAATTCTCCGGCCCGGATGGGCCGAAGTCCCGCTGCTAAAATGCCTGTCCCGCCGTCGTAAATTAAACCACCTACCTTACCGGCGGGATAAGGCAGCGCGGGCAGGCTCCGGGGTCCTGGGGGGGGCGCGGGGCGATCTGGCCCCGGGGGGTGCCCCCACGGTGGCCTGGCCCGCGATCGGGGCCCACCAATCCGCGGGCGGGCCTGTGCCGAGGGGGCAATCTTTTCCTTCCGCCTTCGCCACGGTCTCCTCCATGGCGGAGGCGGAAGAGACTCCCTCCACTGCGCATGCGCGGGAATGCCGTCAGCGGCCGCTAACGCTCCCGCGCATGCGCCGCCCGGAGATGTCATTTCCGCGCCAGCTGGCGGGGCACCAAAGGCCTTTTCCGCCAGCTGGCAGGGCGGAAATTCGTCCTGTGCGGGCCTAGCCCCTTAAGGTTGGGGCTCGGCCCCCAAAGATGCGGGGCATTCCGCACCTTTGGGGCGGCGCGATGCCCGACTGGTTTGCGCGTTTTGGGCGCCAGTCGGCGGACATCGCGCCGATACCGGAGAATTTCGCCCAGGTTCCTCAAATTTTGAAAGAGCTTGTATAAATTTAAACATTTCTCTGTTAGGTTCTTGTCTAGAACTACTTCTTCCACAACCTGCTCTAGTATCTCTGCTTTAACTTTTCGCATTGCTCTCTCTTTCTCTTTTTCCCTTTCTTCCATTTCCTACTTTATCCATTTCCATTTCTTTTTGAAAAGCTCACTCTTTTTTTCCTTTTGTTTTCCTGCATTTCGGGCTTCCTCATTTCTATTTATTTCTATTTTTCCTACAATTCAAATTTATTCATTTCTATTTCTCTTTATAATTGAATTTTAGCCAATTCAATTACTTTTTGGAGAATTTGATTTATCGGGCAACCCTTGCAATTTTAAATGGTTCACTATGCTTTCAATAATCTCAGTTTTCCTTAGGTAATCCTAATTCCAGGTTATATGCCAATTCAGTTAACTGATTTTCGGTCACTTTCTGTAAACCAGTCAAAGTTACATCTTCTATCTTTTGGAAAGTCTTTACAATTGCCAATGACATTTTGGATCCTAACCTCTACAATATAACTCACAGTAACTCCAATTCTTTTGTGCAGTACCTCAGTACTACTTACTCTTTTTGAAAGATTCACAGATCCCCCATTTAACAATCAATCCCAGAACAAGTTTTAGTATTCAGCATCCAGTAACTTGCTTTCCACGTTTCAAAATTTCCCAGCAAATGATTACTCATCAGCAACCAATAACCCTTTCTCCACATTTTGAAATCCCGCAAGAGCCCCCACTTTTGTTAAGAATCCCGCTGATGTTAAATGAAAGGGTATCCAAAACCCAGAAAAGTAACTTGGAACACTAGGGGCTGAATGCACCAGGATAACTGGTGTAAAACGGCCACCGATTCCCCGTTTTGCTGGGGGCTAGCAGGGAGGCAGCATTGAGCTCGGAGCTCTAGCTGCTGAAATGGCCCTCAGCACTTCCGATACCGAAACTGCGCATATGCACGGCGGTGGCCTGCAGCGGCCACGCAGTGCTCCATGGAAGATGTAGCCCATGGACCTGGACCATCAAAGTAGTACCCCACTCCAACCGCTCACATTCCCCGGACCGCCCACCTATATTGCCTCCAGCCCCGAATTAAGCCCCACCTGCCTGCGGATCGGCCCTCCTCCTCCGACTGTGGCGGCCCTGGACTGAGTCCGCAGCCGCCACATGAGGTTCCCGAATGGCTGGGACCATGAGAGTCCCACGCCGTTGGGAACTTGGCCTATCGGGGACGGAGCATTGCGGGGCAGGCCTCAGGCAATGGCCTGAGGCGGTAGATAATTGGTGCAGCGTACTCCTAGGGTGCACTGTTTTTCAGGGTGTGGAGAATTCAAAAACTGGCGCCGCTCCCGATTTTGGTCCCAAAACGGATTCTCTGCCCCTTTGCCGAACGCGATTTTGGTGTTGGGGAGCGGAGAATCCAGACCCAGGTCTTAGCGCTGTATATTTTCAATTTGGCATAATGTGAGAAAATATTTAAGCATGTTGCTAAAACTATAGCTTCCTGTAAACCAGGGGTATAATCCAGTCATTCTGTAATTAATTTATAAAGAATATTTATTAGCTTAAAAGAAAAACATATGTAAACAAAGACTATAATACACTACAACAGTTCTCTTAGCTAAACCGATGGCTATACACACAGAGTACTATATGAAGTTACCCCTTTGTTCCCAACTATCTAGTTTTCCTGAATTCTGTGGCACGCCTTGTTCCCTAACAACATTCAATATTATATAACTCTCTGAGCTAAACATAGCAGATAATAACCATGCACATGTTATTTGTTCATGTCTGGGAAAACCACCTTCAGTTTCAGCGAACTCATAATCTCCCTGTTTCAATTTTTGGATTTTAATTTGTTTTCAGGGGGGACTGTTGTCTGCAGTTGGGTATGGCTGTGATAGCAGTTGTTTTTACTGTGTCTCTTTCTCCATTTATTGTGCTATGGATATTTCATTCTTTCCCATTGATGTTACCCACCCTGTGGACCCAAATTTTTAACACACAAGTGCCAATTCCCTTATCTCTCCACTTTGAAGTTACCTATTCTACATCCCATTGTTCACCCATAGTCACATAGGTAAACACTTGCTTATCTCACTGGTATGTTAATTTGCCCATCAAAGCCTCCTTCAGCAACTGCCCTTATGAATTCCCCTTTTTACTTTATTTGATCTTAACTTCATTTTTCATCTTAATTTTCCCCATTTTAAAGGACAGGGGGCGGGATTCTCCGCCGGCGTGAATCTCCGTTTTGCCGGTGCCCCGGGGTTTCCTGACAGCGTGGGGATGCCCCACAATCGGAAACCCCATTGGCCAGCCGGCGTAACTTAGAATCCCGCCAACGGGTCGGGCAGAAATGTGGAGTGGCGGGGCGGAGAATACAGCCCAGGGAGTAGGGAGAATGTGAAATTCACTGCCACCTGGAACGGTTCAAGTGAATAGCGTGAATATATTTAGGGGAAGCGAGACAAGCACACCTGGGTGACGGGAATAGAGAATTATGATGGCGGATTTTGGAATGGAAGGCAGGACAAGTGGAACATAAACACCAGTATTGACTGGTTGGGCCACATGGCATATTCTGGTGCTGTATATCTTATGTAATGTAAACCTATTCCATTTTCTTTCTATCAGTGCTTATTTTTAAATTTTGGAGGAAAGGTCAAATTGCATTTGAACCCATAGCATTCAGGAGCTACCTTTTTCATTAATAGGCTCACCAACTGTGTTGGAGCTCCCAGTAAAAAAAGCACCTTTTAGATATTTTCTATGGAAGGAGGAACTAGAGCAATGTGACATATTTTTCATTGTGATGAGATTTATTTGATTAACTTTGAAGGAAGCTGTTTATCACCCCATGTGGGCTGGCAGAGTTTGGTATTAATGGGTTTTAAGATTTAGAGTGCTGGAATAAATCTTAGTGCTGGGACTTCCTCCTGTATACAATCTGGAGGGTAATTCGATACAGCCTGTAGACACTCTTTTCTAACTGGGCTGTGAAGCATGTTACTACAGGAAGCTATAGTTTTAGCAACATGCTTAAAGTTCCTTATCTCTGTGCTTTTAGTGGACACCTGAGATCAGTGGGGTCAAGGGTCTTGTTTCCAAAAGAATGCTCTTGTGGAAGGGTGTAGGTGAAAACACCTTGAATTGTGCAATGCAATGCAAATGTGACCGGTGCAGAACATAAAACAGAGCCAGAAGTGTAAAACCTGAGGGTTTAACTTTAAGCCCAATTTTAATTCAAGATGCAGTTGAGATTGAAAAGATACAAATAATCTTTGTTCAAGAAGCATTTAATAACCAGACAAGGTGCAATAAGATCATTCTACTGGCAACTTTAGCCAACTGATGTAATTATTCTTATTGTAAATATATTTATATTTAGTCATATGTAGACTAATATTAACAAACTGACATAAGACGTTGCTGAAATGAATCCTATCATAGTGGACTAGATGTCGACGTAAATCCAGTTCCTCGCTACTAAGTAAAATTCTAAAAGATGTGGGGGGCGATTCTCCAAGCCCCGCGCCGGGCCGGAGAATCGCCGCAACTGCGCCACGACGCCCCAACGCCAGTGCGTGATACTCCGAGGTGCGGAGAATCAGTGCCATTTGCGTCGGCGTGTTTGGCGCGGGTCTGGCCCGGATGGGCCGAGCGGCCGCGCGGATACGACAGAGTCCTGCCGGCGCCGTTCACCCCTGGTCGCTGCCGGCGGGAACTCTGCGCGAACGGTCGGGATCGGCCTGTTGGGGGGGGGGGGGGGGAGTGGGGCTCCTTCACCGGGGGGGGGGGCCTCCGATGGGGCCTGGCCCGCAGTCGGGGCCCACCGATCGGCGGGCCGGCCTCTCCCCGTCCCGGGCCTACTTCCCTACGTGGCCGGCGCCTGAACACCGGCGCCATGTTGAGTCGGGGCCAGCGCGCTAAAGAAGTCCCCCGTGCATGTGCAGGTTGGCGCGGCGCTCATTTGGCACCGGGAAAGGAGGCTGGTGCCGCATGAACCGCTCCAGCGCCGTGCTGGCCCCCTGTGGGGGACAGAATAGGTCGTTCCCGGGCCCGGTTCGCGCTGTCGTGAAACGCAACAGCATTCACAGCGGCGCGAACACTTGGGCTCCATTTGGGAGAATCGCCCCCATGTTTTTAGTGACAGCTCCTACACACATTGGTAATCATTGAAGTGGGAGTTTCTGGCCCATCCCACCGGCAGGATCTTACAGTCCCATGGAAGGTGAACCTCCCCCCACCCCCCCGCGGCGAATACACTGGCGGTGGGGCGGGGGTGCCACTCAAAACAGCATACATATCGGCGAGACTGGAAGACCCCACCGGCCGCCAGTGGCGCGCTGCCTCCCGACAGAAACAAAATTCCACCCGGTAATTAGCTCCCGAGTATTACACAGGTTGTATTACGTTCAATCTCTGTTTTAAAATTAATGTACATGTACAATTATTAGTTTGTGAGGCTCAGTACAGAGCTTGAATGGTTAGACCATTAAATATTTTGAAAATTTGAACTACAATCGTGTTATTTTGAAAAATCTATCTTGAAACAAATAATTTTGTGTAGTCTACCCCATGAGTTAGAGAATTCAGATTCCAAGGTTGATTTGACACTTGGGTTTTTGGTCTCTGGGAAATGTGCCGAATTTTCAAAGGGGCTCCATTGTACAAAATCAAAATATCAAATTGATCTTCTCTGAGCGACGATAGACTCGTCAAAGACCATCACATGCAACTGCCACAAAAGCTATGACATTTGCATACATGGAGGCTTTCTGCACTGTATTTGCTTAGAATTGCATTCTGAAGGTGCAGATGTCACTGTTATTTTTAGCAATGGTTGAATATTTCAACATTTAAAATATGAAATGCCACCACAGTCCCAGAAGACCATAGGCTGCTCTCCCCTTTGAGAGAGAGCTGACTGGTGGTAATTTAACCTGAGGGTCACCACCCCTCACGCAAGGTTGAGAAGGCGGAGCCTTCATGAATAACCTCAGCCGGTACTGGTATTGAACCCGCGCTGTTAGCGTCGCTCTGCATCTCGTGCCAGTCATCTAGCCAACTGGAGCAACCAACACCCATTTATAATATATGCACATTTTAAAACCATTGAAATCTTCAATTATTTTGACTGAAAATGTAGAATCACAATCCTTTTCAAACTGTTGGAAAATGCACCAAAAAATTACAAAATCAAAAATTCCTGAGGCAGATACCACAGCCCCCCCCCCCCCCCCACCCCCGCCCTCCCGCTCCACAGTTAGCCCATGGAGACAGAGTCAATGGATGGGAGTCAGGTTCGTGTGATGGACTGGGCTGTATTTCTGGCTCTCTAGTTTCTTACGGTCTTTGGACGAGCAGTTGCCATGCCAACCTGTGATGCAGCCACATAGGATGCTTTCTATGGTGCATCTGTAAACATTGGTAAGAGTCAGTGTGGTCATGCTGAATTTCCTTAGCTTCCTGAGGAAGTACAGGCATTTTGTGCTTTCTTCGTCGTAGCGTCGATGCAAACAGGGGGGTGTACGACTGTTATGGGCCAGGGTTTAGAGAACCCCAAAGTGTAGCATGGAGTTCACCTGACCCACAACTTTTAATAGATTGTGGTATGGGGAGCACACGGCCCACTCTACAGGTGTGGTACAGCAGAAATGGAAAAGTATTTTTTTAAAGCAAAACAATGTTTATTCTATGAACTCAAGTTAAGCTTTTTAAAACATACAGTGAACATCTTAGCAACCATTAATTCATATACAACCCCCAAATGACTACAACACTAAGTAATCCTTTAAGCTTTCCTTTTAACATCCATATGACTTAAAACACCTTTTACCAGAAGCACATCAGGTTAAAGTCACTACTGTTATTCGTTTTAAATCACCAGGATTGATTTACAGTCTTTATATTACAGAGAGAGATTCATACACCATTTAGCTGTGACTGCAGCTATCCAGTTCTGAAAACGAAGCTAAAACACACCCTGCCGCAAACAGCCTAAAATGAAAGTAAAAAGCTGACAGACAGCCCAGCTCCACCCACTCTCTGACATCACGCAGTAATAAACACCCATTTCTTAAAGGTACTCTCGCTACAGATATTTATATACACACCCATTTGTAAACACCCATTTCTTAAAGGCACTCTCACATGACAACAACACTTCGCTTCATGAAGTCAATGACCAGTTCCTTAATTTTGTTGACATTGAGGAAGAGATTGATGTTGTTGCACCATGCCACTAGGTTCTCTATCTCCCTACTGTATTCTGACTCATCGTTATTTGAGTTCCAACCCACTATGGTCATGTCATCAGCAAACCTGTAGATGGAGTTGGAGCCGGATTTTGCCACAGTCATGTGTGTATAAGGAGTATAGTAGGATGGTAAGTATGCAGCCTTGCAGGTCCCAGTATTAAGGATTATCATAGAGGAGGTGTTGTTGTTTATCCTCACTGATTGTGGTCTATGGGTCAGGAAATCGAGGAGCCAATTGAAGAAGGAGGATCCAAGTACTAGGTTTTGGAGTTTGGATATGAGCTTAGCTGGGGTTACAGTGTTGAAGGTGGAGCTGAAGTCAATGAATAGGAGTCTGATGTAGGAGTCCTTGTTGGCGAGATGCTCCAGGGATGAGTGTAAGGCCAGGGAGATAACGTCTGCTGTGGACCGATTGTGGTGGTATGTGAATTGTAGTGGATCTTGTAGCCACCTAAAATGGCTGATTCCCGATTAATTTGGCTAAAACCCGATGTAAAATGGCTAACTGAAAAGGCTGATGGGAAAATCAGCCAACAGGGCACAAACGTACAGCTGCAGACAGAACAGTGTATTCGGCTTTGGGGAAGTCGGCCCACATTGATACCTGCAACCATTAGCAGCACATCAACCCAGCCATCTGCAGTTTAATCGGCTATCCCCGGGAACAATTGTAACAAATTAGCAATTGAAAGCCGATCCAGACCTCTCGGCGCCAGCAGTGGCCGAGACAAAGAAAGGTGAACGACCACCCCCCGATCAAGGAATCGGCCCATTATTGGAGCATATCGAACCCAGTGATTGGGACCAAGTCCAATCACTTGGGACCAGGGT
Source organism: Scyliorhinus torazame (assembly GCF_047496885.1). Taxonomy (NCBI): domain Eukaryota; kingdom Metazoa; phylum Chordata; class Chondrichthyes; order Carcharhiniformes; family Scyliorhinidae; genus Scyliorhinus; species Scyliorhinus torazame. Next base: position 126,875,955 of record NC_092707.1, on the reverse strand, counting down.
CAAGGTCCGCCCCGGGAGGCGGGAAGCCCCTGGGAACTATAAGAGTAAGGGGCCAAGTTCAGATCGACCCTTCTCTCCCTTCTTCTCCTGCTCGCAACCTTCGCAAGAACCATCAACAAGAAACCGTAAGGTTGACTCCAGCGATCGCTACCCGATTGAGACTCCAAGCCATCGACCTGTATCAGCCTTTGAATCCCGCAGGCCAGACCCAATTCGATAAGCCATTCGTTTCCCTGACCTGGTGGGCCATTCCCAAAGTTAAGTATTGGCCTGTAGTGGTAGGTAGTAGTCTAGAAAGTAGGATTATTGTACAAGTATTTATTGCTGTATATAATAAATGATCGTTGATTTAACATTTACTAAGTGGTGTGCTGTCTAATTAATCATTACTAGAGCTTGAACCACGTGGCAGTATCAGAAAGATACCTGGCGACTCGTGAGCAAAGGTGACAGAATTAGAGCTAATAAAACTAAGGTTAATAAGAGCAACATTTTCACGACATCCTGACGGGACCCGATCCAGAAGTGGAAAACCACTCCGGGAGAACCCAAGAAATTTTGAATTAGAATCCAATTGGAAACAAAAGACCACAAGTGTTCAAGCGGTTCTGATTAATAATTCACAATTCAGAGGTGTGTGTATGCATGCGAAACTAACAGGGCTATAAGGTAAAACTGATAGATTTTTGTTGCGTCAAAACTGTCGTAAGTCTGTATTTTCGGAAATTAGCGCAAGCCGTACCCGCATCTACGACACCACCTTAGCCCCCTGTTCCAAATTTAACCGAAGCAAGCAGATAGGAGAGATGGCCATGCAGGCAATGCAACGCCTCATGAACCCCGAGGAATTTGTGGTCGCAGCGACCAGCAGCAGTAGAGTGGGACAGTGCCCCACTTGGGAAGAGGAAATTCGGAAATACCTCAAAGGCAAAGGATGGCCCATGTGGAATGATTTCTGTAATAATGACAACTCAGGTCCTGGAAGTATAGGGCGGGAGAACATGAGTGAAATCCACAAAAAGAATTAAACAAAAGCTCGCAAGCCGATGTCAATTGTGTCCTGTCTGGCACAATTGCGAGGCACAGAGGAGGTCGTCAGGATGCTCCGCAAAGAAGTAGAGGGCATACACCGTATGAGTAAAGTCAATGTATGCGAGGTGGAGAAAGAGAATTTAGAGTTAAGGAGGTCATTGGCAGCAAAGGACGAAGAGGTGGCTAATGCCAAACGGTGTCACCAGTCTTGTCTGGCGTATTTGAGCAGTTTTCAATCCCAGTACGAGAAGGCTTATCAGGACACACAGCATGCAGTCCTGGTAAAGAAAGACAGAGAAGCAGGTGGCGACGCTACAGAAGCAATGTAGTGATCTCAAGGCAGCCTTGAGAGTGCTCCACGCTGCAACCACAGAACAAAGGCAGAGCACCATAGACCATGCGAAGTGCCGAAAGCAAATTGCAGACCTGCAGTCACTGCTTTCTGTCCAAAAGGGATTCCAAGAAACCTTTGGGGAAAGTTTAGAACAGGAAGACGGCCCTGATTGGGAAGAATTGCAGGAAACAACACAGAGATGACGAATGTGATATAAAATAGTTACTTTAGAGATATTAGTTATTGTAATGTAAATATAGGCTGGTCTGATTCTGTTAGTTCACAGACAAAGGATTTCAGAACGCATGGCAAAGCAAGGGGGAGGGGTGTCCAGCTAAAGAGGAGAAAAGGATGCTAGGTAATAGGAGGCCAGAGGAAGGGATGAGAAGTGAGCCAATCAAGATGTATGGCCAGGTCAGGAGGGGTAAAGGATGACCTATGGGAATCGTGTATGTGAAACTTGATGCCATTTGAATGTATTTGCAGAAATCCCTTTGTCTCCTTCTTCATTCGTTTTCCAGGGGTATAGGAGACTGGTTCTGTGTCCTGTGTCTGTGAGAAACGAATCAGACTTGCAAGTCAAATAAAATAACTAATGCTATACCTGCAAATCCATCTCGACTTCTATTGAGGCCAGACTGACGGGTAAAGAAATTTATATTTGTCATTTGGTGCTGAAACCCGGGATTTCTCAAGATGGTCATTGGCCAGCTGCGAACTCAGAATTAGACTGATTATGGACAAAAGGAGAGTGGAAAAAGGGCCCCACAATGTATTGCTGGAAAATGACCGCGCATTAATTTTTCCCCTCTTCTTATGGTCTGATTGGTCTGGTCACTCGCGGTTGGTACGGAAAGATCATCTCAACGAAATCAAAGGTCAGTCTGGGGATTAGAAAATTAAACTGATGGGATATCATAAATGATAGTTTAGTTTTGGGTTAATTGTGGAACTGATGGGACATCGGGAAGATGGTTTAGTTGCATGAGTGTTGTTGATGAACTGATGGGATATCGGAAGATGGTTCAGTTCTACGAGTGTTTTTGATGAACTGATGGGACATCGGAAAGATGGTTCAGTTCCACGAGTATTTTTAAAACTATAGTTGATTAAGCTAAAATTGTATCCTTGGACTGAAGTGGCGAGAAACGATAAATTTTAAAACAAACTGGATGCTGCATGTTAGTTAATGCAGAAGTCTCTCAAAGGGTTAACAGCAGCTTGAGCTAACAGGCAGCTTGTGGCGTAATTGGATACCTTTTCTTCGAGTCAGTGAACTCCAGCAAAGTTATGTTTTGAATTAATTAAAGGAAACCAGTGGGTTTCTCCACCTCTTTGATAAAAGTTATTATTTTCGAAAGCAATTGATTGAAATTGCCAGAATCCTAAGTTTTACTTACTTGAAATAATGTTTATCTCATTTTATTTGTGAATTAATAGAAACTTAAAGAAACTCACTGACACCATTTTAAAAAGTGTAAATCTGGAGATGACAGTTGACTTTGCTCCAGTATACATCACCGCAGCTAACTACTCCCTCATTGATAGCAGCCAACATTTTTGTTAATGTAAGAAAAACTTGTTAAAAGAAAAATTGTTAAGATAAAGAATTAATTAAGTTGTAAAAGTTATACAAGTTTGTGTTAAGCAAATCGTAAATTTAGTTCTGAGTTGAGATCAGAGCTAAGCTTGCAGGTTGCAGTAATTCAATTTGAATTTTCAAACATTTTAAGTTTTAAAAGAACACTGTTAGAACCTTTTCAATAATTTTGCCAAGGAGCAAAAATTGCCATTGGTTATAAATAGGCAAATTTAAAAAAATATATAATAATAATAAAAAAGAAAGAGCCAAAGTATGAAAGCTAAAGAGTTAATTAGATTATGGAGACAATATTGTCAACATGAGAGGGATAAGATCATGTTATTAAGTTGGCAAGAAAATGCCCTTAAAATGGGGATTCCAATTAGTGAAGAGGAAAAAAAACAAACCAATGGGCTACGTAGTTCAATGGCTGGCCTTGCATTGACAGAGACAGAAGATGACGAATTGGACAATTTGACCAGGTCAGCTAGGATTCCAACTGCACCTGTGGCATTGTCTGCACTAATTCCAGAACCACCAGAGTATCATAATTTATATCCAGTCACTGCTCCCCAGATTCAAATCATGCCAGCCCTTCCAGCCCCTTTGGTACCATCTTCACTGTCTGAGAGAGAAGGGGGGCTCTGTTCCACAAGCCCAATTAGCTCTAGGACCCGATCTCGGACAGCGAGAGAAGGGCCTGATCCTATCCAGAAACAATCAAGCATACCACCTAAATCCCTTCAGACCGATAAGGGGGAACAGAAAACTCAGAGAACAATGGGAGAGGAAAGGGATGGTTCTGAGGAGAAGGAGCTCCCTCTAGTGACAGGGAGGGACGTCGAAGTCTTGGAAGAGCCAGAGGAAATAGCTAGAGTGCCCCCTGGTGAGACTCTGAGACAGTTGCCGATTAGGAAAATGCCAAACCCTGACGCTGTGACGGCGGCCGCCCAGCCCACGATAGACGTTTATTTCCCATGGAGACCCAGTGAGATGATGGCTATTATGGCTACAATCCCAGACAGAAAAAAATCTCCTGCTGCTTTCGTGGATCACCTGAGAACTACCATCTCAGTTTACCAAGCTGATTCTAGGGACCTCTGGGCCCTTGTCCAGCAGGTTTTAACCCCAGCAGAGTACCGCAATCATCTTAATCACTTGAATTATGCTAGCCACGCCGCACTTCAGCAAGCCCATGCGTTGGACGATGATAGACGGACACAAATCCTGAATGCGTTGAATAACACATTTCAAAAGCCCATAAATATTTCTGCTATCTTAGACCTCAAACCTAAAAAGATTGAAGAGCCAGAGGAATTTCTGGAACGTTTTAATGAAATCTACCGTGGGCAGTCAGGCGACTTGCCATATCAAAATGGTCAGAATTCCCCTCAATATTGTGCTATGTTAATGCCACCTTCCGTGGCTACTGCCGTGAAATGTAATAACATGAATTGGACAGAGAACACCCCTTCCCGAATGGCCAGGGCAGTCAGATTTTATTGGAAGGAGGGTGTAGGCTAGGAAGGAGGCTCAGTTACAAAGATTATGACTGAGTATGTAATGAAAAAGGATGATCTGAGACCCCAACCAGTGGCAGAAACGGTGGCTTACCAGCTGGAACCCCAATATTGTGACTTTGGGTGGGTGGATCAGCGAGGGGGAGGATATCAAACCCACCCAAAGGGACCCTCAGCTCCTCTTTATGGCCCACCGTATGTACCAACAGCTTTACCACCGCCGCCCCCTCTGAGGGGCCATTGGTCTACTGGGAGAAAAGGACGGGGCAGACATAGAGGGAGCAATGCATGTTTTAATTGCAGCCGTGCAGATCACTGGCAACAGGAATGCCCCTTTAAAAGACAGGCAGCAGAAGGAGACTACCCGACCCAAAGGAGGGGATACACACCAAGGGGAGGACTGACGAGATACACTGACTTCTCCCAGGCAAACCCTTTCACAACACAGGATTGATTAGCTAATTTAGTCAGAAGGACTCTCCAATCGGACAGGGAACCTATTATCTCTCTGCAGATAGGAGATCAACATCACCCATTTGTAATCAACACTGGAGCAGCCATGTCTTCAGTGCAATCAGAACTTCGACTGCCACTATCTGACCACATGCAGCATTTGTCGGGGTTCCAAGGACAGGTGTGTGAGTATCCTATCTCTGAACCTGTGACATTCACTTACGAGAATAAGTCTGCAGATCAGTTTGTAGTGACTACTGGATTGGACTGTAACTTGTTGGCCCGAGATTTACTGTGTATCTTCCAGCTACAGCTAGAGTGCGGAGACAAAGGGGTAACGGTTCAATTATGGAGGATGAGACAACAGTGCTATATTTCTATCACCCCCCCAGTGGTGGACGTTAGACATTGAACATTCACTGCATCACGTTACCCTGGCCTATGACAGAACCGGACAAAACAGGGTGTTGGAGGACAAATACCGGCCGTTAATTGGGACCGAATGGCCAGTCAAGGTTACAGCCATAGTCACAGGAAAAGAAGGTATGGCCGATTTTGTTACAATACCACCACATTTATGGCTACAGTCAGCTTCGGTAAGCCCTCATATTACACGTCAGGTCCACGACCGGTACCATGCCAAGGATCTGGGGCCTATGGTAAGGAGGGCAGTGGATCATTCAGATCCAACAGAGAACACACTTCAAGTCATGCTGGACGGCACTTCCATAAAATATTTTGAGGTCCCTGAAACGATTAACACTCGACTTCAGCCAACCCACAGCTCTGGAAGAATAGGGGATTCCTTATCTCGGCCGGCACGGAAATATCCCACCGGGGTTTAGTTAATGACCTACTGCAGGCCCTCCTTATGCCCGCGCAGATTTCCGTCATTAAATGCGCTGCCCACACAAACGGTAAGACCCCAGTTGACGTTGGTAATGAACAAGCAGATTGTACAGCGCGGACAGCCGCACAAATTCAGCAAGTGATGGTGCCTAAAATGTTAGGTCAGACTAAACGTTCTGCAATAAATAGGTCTGCTTCTGTCAAGCCAATGCCAACCATCCAAGATGTCACAAGGTTACAGGAGGACGCTCCTGAGAGTGATAAACAAATGTGGAAACGATTAGGTTGTACATATGATTTTGTCTCCTCTTTATGGATCACGCCAGCACATCAGACTTGTATGTCTGATGTACTGGCTTTATGGGTCATCGAATGTGTACACTTTGCAACTCATTGTGGGGCTCGGGGGACTAGTGATTTGCTGCTGGACACTTGGTGGCACCCTAAAATGCAGGTGTTGGCACAGAGTATCAGCACTCGGTGTTTGATTTGTCAGCAATATAACACCGGCAAAGGTATCCCTTGTGGTATGAGGCAAACCCCATTGCCCAGTGGTCCCTTTGAGACGCTCCAAATGGATTGCATTGAGTTGGAAAGGTGTCAATGTTATAAACATGTTTTGGTTATTGTGGATGTGTTCAGTAGATGGGTCGAGATGTACCCAACTATCGATAATAAAGCTGCTACTGTGGTTAAAGTTCTGATGCGGGAAATCATTCCCCGGTACGGTATACCAGCTCAGTTGAGTTCTGATAACGGGCCTCATTTTCTTGGACAGATTAACCTGCCTCCCTTCCCCAGTGCTATTTTACAGGTGTGGAGCATGATGGGGTGGCTACGCACTGCCTGTGTGACCACGGCCTCACCTCGCTTGGCGTGACATGGGGGTGGACATGGAAAAGCGACATATTATCTACATTTGTAACCCCAACCAAACTACAAGGACATTTCGTTGGTGCAGAGGTGATGTTCTTCAATGCCCCCATATACGAGGACATGGTATCGACTCATGGAAGGTCATCAGATTAACGGACAATTCAGGACTCATGAAGCAATTGCACCGGTCCCGGCGATGGGAAGGGAACATTACATGGACATTGCCTTGTTTTTGGAGTACATGTAAATTTAATTTTGGATGTGTTAAGATTGGTGCAATAAAGGTAAAATCAGACCGTCAGGAGAGAGTAGGAAGAGGTTGTGGGAGAGAGAGGGGGACTTGAGAGAGGACGGAGCGTGTGAGAAGGGGAGTACAACTAGAACGTAGGTTATCAGGAGATACACTTAATTAATTTAGAGGCCAAACTGAGGAAAACCTGGGTAGTATGAATCTTTTTTACCAGATTTACCACCGCTTGTATGGCCAGGGACGGGTTGTCTGCTACGCGAACCCCGCAGCGGTGTCTAGGTTATTTTCTGTTTCACCGCTTTGGGGCGCTCCCCAAACGGTGGTTTATTGTCAGCATTCCGAGCCACCGCCCGAGCAAGTCACTCTTCCTTACGATCCGGGTTCAGCACCACCGGCTATTTGCCTTCCCCTTCCTTGGGATAATTACCATTCACAGTATGATAGGCTGCAACGGTGGAGGGCGTACATACCTAGCCACTTCACTCTCAATAGGGACTCCCGGTCGTACGAGAACTGTTTCAGCAGTGAAGGATACATTGAACGCCGGCCTCCAGCTCCTTTGTGGCTGGGCGAATGTCTCTCATATCACTGTTGGGACTAGGACTTTTCAGCTTTGCTAGGTGGCCCGAATGCGTAACCTAGGCTACTGGGGGATCCCTACGCAACCGATATACTGATTGTGATGCTAGCCTGTACACGGAGCAACTTTTTATTTAATGGCACAGCGACCAATGTTTTGTCACCCCCATTTCCCCGCCAAATTGCTATAGGGACTCTAGTCCCTACCACAGTCCCCTGCCCCTTGGCGTGGATGCTGCATAATCAGTTAGCACACCGGGCAGTCTCAGCTGAATTCTGCGAGAACTGGAAACAACTTCAGGTTCTCGCACCCAACCGGGGCCACTCAGCCGGGTGGGGAATTCTGAGCGTCTTGTAGCTGCGGTTGTTTGCAATGCAGAACCGGTATGCTCTTGACTATCTTCTGGCCCGTGAGGGTGGGGTATGCGCCATAGTGCAGGGCAAGTGTATCATGGGAGTTCAGGACTTGACCGCTAACATCACTAAATTCATGGATCGCATACGGGATCACCTGGACGGAATGCAGGATCCTGGCTCTTGGGGTAACTGGGGATTTGGAGGTTGGAAGGACTGGTTGATAAATATGGCCAGGTATTTAGCAGTGGCTATTGGCTGCATCTTTGTGGGCCCAGCCATCCTTAAAGGCGTGATGGGTAGAATGCGGGGTGCACTGGAACAGATAGATGCCCCAAGAATCTTGGCAGTTAGGATCCACGAGAGTGCAGCGGATGAAGGGGGCTACTACAGGAATTGGAAATGCAGCGACGCATCTTTTTAGATGAGGGACCGTAGCTATGGGCTGAATAGTTCGGTTATCATGAAATGATAAAAGGAGGGAATGACGAACGTAATATAAAATAGTTACTTTAGAGATATTAGTTATTGTAATGTAAATATAGGCCAGTCTGATTCTGTTAGTTCACAGACAAAGGATTTCAGAATGCATGACAAAGCAAGGGTGAGGGGTGTCCAGCTAAGGAGGAGAAAAGGATGCTGGGTAATAGGAGGCCAGAGGAAGGGATGAGAAGTGAGCCAATCAGGATGTATGGCCAGGTCAGGAGGGGTAAAGGATGACCTATGGGAATCGTGTATGTGAAACTTGATGCCATTTGAATGTATTTGCAGAAACCCCTTTGTCTCCTTCTTCATTCGTTTTCCAGGGGTATAGGAGACTGGTTCTGTGTCCTGTGTCTGTGAGAAACGAATCAGACTTGCAAGTCAAATAAAAATACCTAATGCTATGCCTGCAAATCCATCTCGAGTTTTATTGAGGCCAGACTGACGGGTAAAGAAATTTATATTTGTCAGAGATCTGTGTTCAGGGAACATGTGCGCAGGGAAAGCCCCAAAGGAGGAAAGCACCCCCACCCCCCACACAGCAGGTAGTTCAGGCTCCCATGAACCCTGTAACAACCCACCGCACAGCCACATCGGACGAGGCGGAATTCCTATATTCCACCCCCCTCACAGTGACCCAATTACGGGACGCGTGTGCAAAAATCACACCGTTCCTCCCCGCTTCAGACCCACACCATTTCTTTGCCACCGTCAAACATCAGGCAACCATGTACGGCCTGGATGAGAGAGAGCATGTAAAGCTCATGGTTCTAAGCTTAGACCCATCGGTAGCAGCAGCCCTTCCCGACCCACAGAACGTAGGAGGAGGCACCCGCGCAGAAATGCATACCGCGATCCTGGATGTGATCGGGTATAACCGGGGTGACCCCATAGATGGCCTAAATAAATGCAGGCAGAAGAAGTCTGAACACCCCACAGCGTTCGCAGGACGCTTGTGGATTCACTTTGAAGCCATTTTCGGAAACGTAGACCGTGCCCATTTGCCCCCAGACAATATGGCCAAATGGACCCGCACCCTTACCTCCCATGCCACAGAGGCAGGACAGAATGCCTGTAGTAGTTATGATCCCTCGGAGGAGGCTCATAACGAGAAGTGGGTGGTTAAAAGATTGTCCCGTGTTTGGGAGCAGTCTGTTCACAATTGACCCGCCGCTAAAACCACAGAGGAAAAGCAAGCCGCCGCAGACATGCAGGCAGTAAAATCCACACCTCACAACCCCGCCTGGGCAAACGAGGGAAAGAACAGCCCCCCAACAAAACCGCAAAAATGCTACAACTGCGGACAGTTGGGACATTTTGCCAAAGAGTGCAATGCCCCTAAAAAGCCACCAAGAGCCCAACAAACAGGCACTCTCAGTAAGAAAAAGGCAGAGTCCATACATAGCGTCAGCGCCCGTTCGGATCAGACGGACTTGACCGGAACGGACTGACAGTGTACAGGCTCCCCCAGTTGGGTCTGCGATACCCTTTGGGATAGGTCAGGACGACCCGTAGTCGCAGCGAAAATTCGGGGACAGCCTAACAAGTTTCTTTGGGACACAGGAGGGTCCCGCACCACCATAAATTCCTCCACCCTTTGTCAGGACACGTGGCCCACTACAGCCACTATCACCCTCAGCGGCTTCACAGGCCACTCACAGCAGGGACACATCACATCCCCTGTACCCATTCAAATAGGAACCATTACCACAAAACACCCCGTAGTTCTAGTCGAACTGCCCCACACAGCAGAACACATTCTGGGAATCGACTTTATGAATTCCCACCACCTATCTTTCGATCCAGTCAACCAATGTGTCTGCAAGATGGCGAAATCCGCTAGAGCCCCCGCAACGCTCACCATAGGGGACTACATGAACAAAATTAGTGCAGTAGGCGAGTTTTGGTTCAACCCCACCACACTCAGAACGGACCGGCAGGTTAGGGCAGTCCTGCAAAAAAACAGGGCAGCATTCTCAACCCACAAGCACGACTGTGGACGGATGACTGGCTCCGCACAAATAACAGGACCGGACCCTAGACCCCAAAAGCGGTACGGATTCCCCCGAGAAGCAGAGAGAGAAATCCTAAAGGTTATAGAGAGCTTATTAGAGCAGGGCGTACTAAGCTCGGTAGCCTCTACTAATAATGACCCGATTTGGCCAGTGAGAAAGCTCGACGGATCATGGCGCTTGACCATTGATTATCAGGAACTCAATAAAGTCACCCCCGCAGCAGCCCCCACCATAGCAACAAGTCCCGAGACCATGCTCAAACAGGGAAATGCCCGATATTTCACGGTTTTGGATGTCAGTAATGGATTCTGGTCCATTCCATTGGCAAAGGCGTGCCAGTATAAATTTGCCTTCACTTTCAGAGCTCAGCAGTACACGTGGACATGCCTGCCACAAGGCTTCCACAACTCCCCCTCCATTTTCCACCGACAGCTGACAAATGGACTAGCGAAATTTTCTCGCCCCGAATGACTGGTACAGTACGTAGATGATCTACTACTGCAGACAGACACAAAGGAAGAGCACATTGAGCTTCTGTCCGAACTCCTGGAATTGTTACAGTCAATTGGATGTAAAGTCAACCCCAAAAAGGCCCAGATATTGGAAGAAAAAGTGGTATATTTGGGTACTATTATCACACACGGCAAATGCGAGATCGAGCACAAAAGAATTGACTTGATCACTAAATTGACCCCTTCCCCAAAACGTTTCAGCCCTCCGGTCGTTTTTAAGGACTGGTTGGCTACTGCCGAAACCACATTGACGGTTTCACCAGCAAGGCAGCGCCCCTCTCAGACCTCCTAAAGAAAGGAGCCCCCTGGGAATGGCTTCCGCAGCATACGGATGCTGTGGAATCATTAAAACAGGCGCTCATAGCCGCCCCCGCACTACAAGTTCCCGACCCGCTTTTCCCTTTCGCAATAGAGGTAGCGACCACAGATCGCACCCTTTCAGCCGTGCTCCTGCAGGAACGGCATGACCAGCTAAGACTCGTGGCTTATGCCTCACGGATTTTAGATGCTGTGGAGCAGGGATTTTCAGCCTGTGAGAGGCACCTGCTCGCAGTTTTCTGGGCAGTCCAGTACTTTTCATACATTACCGGACTGAACCCCATCACCATTTTGACCGAGCACACCCCCACCCAACTTTTACTGGACGGATTACTTAAGGACGGTACCGTCAGCCAAATCCGCGCAGCTAGGTGGACCCTTCTCTTACAAGGACGGGACATCACATTAAAGCGGACAAAGACTCACACATACTTAGCGGACAATTTACAGTACCCCGGAACCCCCCATGAGTGTGAGATCATCTCGCCTCACCATAATACAGGCCCCTTTACAGCTAAAACACCCCCCAGAAAACTAGCCACTCCATCTCAGAACTCCCCTCACCCGGCCACGTGTGATCCCATTAGGATCTATGTGGATGGATCTTCCACAATCCTGGATGGGCAACGCATAACAGGTTGTGGGATTGATGTGGAGGACGTGCAGGGACGCGCCCTCGAGGAAATCGCATTAAAATTACCCGGACACTTAGGCGCGCAGGCAGCAGAGCTTGCGGCCATCGCATACATTGTAGAGCACCCAGATTCCTTCCCCAGCCCAGCAGACATATATTCAGACAGCCTATACGTCTGCAACAGCCTCACTGAATTTCTGCCCCTCTGGGAAACAAGAGGATTTGTTTCCGCGGATGGGAAACCCCTCCCCTCAGCCCCATTACTCCGCCATATTTTGCAAAAAGCCAAGGACAGGACTTTTGGCATTATAAAAGTCCGCAGCCACCATCGTTCCTCCTCCCCTGGAAATGTAAAAGCCGACGCACTGGCTAAGGCAGGATCCAGGCATGGGTACTTTTGGAAGCCCCCCGAAAGCGCGCCAGTGAGTGCGCCAGTGAGTGCAGTTCAGGCCATGCAGATTAGGATCGAAGATCTAGTAGAGGCCCAGAAGCAGGATAGCACTCTCGCTGAGATCGTGAAAGGGAAGTTTCCAGCCTCCTACAAGAGGTTCAGAAATACACTGACCACACATGACGGTGGTGTTGAAGGACACCCTTTATGTCGTTCCAGAGCAGGATAGGAACCAATTAATCTCTTTATTCCATGATGGTCATGGACACCAGGGAATCAATTCCACCACAGCCCACCTCAAACAGCTTTGTTGGTGGCCAAATCTCAAGGAAGATGTATCCCACTACATTGAGAATTGCCTCATCTGGAGACTTCCGGGTGCGGCTATGCAGAGCTAGGTCGCATATTCGGTAGCTCCCGCTTGGAACGGACTTTTGGGCTCTTTTACAGGGCCCCCACGGCATTTGTTTGACATTTCCCGGTGTGGGAGGAAGGCTGCAGCATTCCCCTGACAGTGTCCCCCAGGAATGTTGTGTCTTTTGGCTACCAGACCCGGCAGAAACAGTAAAAGATTTGGCTTGAGCTGCAGCAATAGACAAAGACCTCTTCCAGCATGCAGGCGGGGGAAGGGCAAGCTTAAAGCTGCAATCTGACGACTGTATCAAAGGTGAATTCTAGCAGCAGAGGGAACAACTGTGAAAAGATTTACCAAGGCCATTGAAGAAGCAGGGACGAGGCTTCCGGTGGCGGCCATGGAGGAGTAGGTCGCACATTCGGCAGCTCCCGTCTGGAACTGATTCTCAGACCTTTTTAAGGAGTTTCCATAGACTTTTTGGGGCAGACTGGTGAAGCGAACACTGCCAAAAGGATCCCTCTCGCCTTCCGGTTGCGGCTATGCAGAGCTAAGCCGCACGATTCGGCAGCTCCCGCTACCACAGACTTTCGGGCTCGTTAGGGGAGCCCCAACTGAACTTTTTTTTGACGCAGCCCATGGGGAAGGGAAGAGAGAGGTCCCCCTCCAACTTCTATGAAACGGACCAGAAGTGTCACGGCCAAAGGAGCGGCACTGGAGCAACGGGGGAAGCGAGGGAAAGAAAACAAAATGGCAGCGGACAGGGACAAAGGGGAGCTGCAGGAGTTCATCAAGCGCTGCTTCGAGGAGCAGCGCGAGGAGATGCGCAAGGAAATGTTGGCGCCTATGCTTTCGGCAATTGAAGGACTCGCGATCACCCAGAAGGCCCACGAAGCTAAGACCCAGGAGGTACAGAAAAGAGTCAGTCAGAACGAGGACGAGCTCGTGGGCCTGGCAGTGAGAGTGGAGCAGAACGAGGCGCTACACAAGAGGTGGGCGGGAAGACTCGAAGACCTGGAGAACAGGTCGATGAGAAAGAATCTGCGAATCCTGGGTCTCCCTGAAGGAGTGGAGGGGGCTGATGCCGGGGCATACGCGAGCACGATGCTCGAGGCGATGATGGGCACGAAGGCCCCTTCGAGGCCGCTGGAGTTGGACGGGGCACATCGGGTGCTGGCGAAGAAGCCCCAAGCAAATGAGCCGCCAAGGGCGATGGTGGTGAGGTTCCACCCGTTCACGGACAGAGAGTGGGTCCTGAGATGGGCCAAGAAGGAGCGGAGCAGTAAGTGGGACAATGCAGAGATCCGAATATACCCGGACTGGAGCACGGAGGTTTCAAAGCGGAGAGCGGGTTTCAACTGGGCCAAAGCAGCGTTGTACCGGAAAGAAGTGAAATTCGGAATGCTGCAGCCAGCGCGACTGTGGGTCACATACAAGGGCCAACACTATTACTTTGAAACGCCTGAAGAGGCGTGGACCTTTGTACAAGCCGAAAAGTTGGACTCTAACTGAGGGTCTGTGAGGGTGGGGGGGGGGGGGGGTGGTGTTTTGGGGTTTGATGTGTGATGGTTGTTGTATATAGGGGGTCAATCACGTGCAGGAAATGTTACATGGGCTGGGGGAGAGAGACAAGGCCACGACAGGAGCTGCGCCAGAGAGGGCGGAGCGGGCTTTGGAAAGGAATTTGGAAGGAATGCATATGGATTGGGAGACTCCCACGCGGGGAGGTCAATGGGACGGCGGGGGAAGCCGGGGTCAGCAGGCGTCACCTGACTTACGGGAGTGACATGGGGGGAGCAAAAAAGCTAGACAGGGGTCTAGCGGGGGGGAGGGGGGGGGGTTGCTGCTGCACTGGCCGAAAGGGAATGGGACACAGAAGAGGTGGTCGGGACGGGGGTCCCCCCTCTGGGGGACTGGAGTGTGAGGGAGGCGTGGACACGGGACTGGCCCAGAAATGGAGATGGCTAGTCGGCGGGGCGTGGGGGGGGGGGGGGGGTGAGAGCCCCTCCAATCCGGCTGATAACGTGGAATGTGAGGGGCCTGAATGGGCCGGTGAAGAGGGCTCGAGTGTTCTTGCACTTAAAGGGACTGAAGGCGGACGTGGCCATGCTCCAAGAGACACACCTGAAAGTGGCGGACCAGGTCAGGCTAAGAAAGGGATGGGTAGGACAGGTATTCCACTCGGGACTGGACACGAAGAATAGAGGGGTGGCAATATTGGTGGGAAAGCGGGTGTCATTCGAGGCCAAGACTATTGTAGCAGACAATGGAGGGCGATATGTAATGGTGAGCGGTAGGCTGCAAGGGGCGTGGGTGGTGTTGGTAAACGTATACGCCCCGAACTGGGATGATGCAGGATTCATGAAGCACATGTTGGGGCGCATTCCGGACTTGCAGATAGGAGGCCTGATAATGGGAGGGGACTTCAATACAGTGTTGGATCCAGCACTGGACCACTCCAAATCAAGGACTGGAAAGAGGCCGGCGGCGGCCAAGGTACTTAGGGGGTTGAGGATCAGATGGGGGGAGTGGGCCCATGGCGGTTTGCAAGGCCGCAGGCCAGGGAATTTTCTTTCTTCTCCCATGTAGGCACTTGTAGGCACTTGCAGCTGGAGCTTGTTAATTAGTTAATTGGATTAGGCCAGGTTTTCAGAGGCTAGATTCACAGTATAAAAGTGATCCCCTACAGTGCAGACTTTGTTTGCACTGAGTGTTGAATTTGGTGCATTTGAGTGCGATAGTGAGAGTTAGGTGACCGAGGGAGTTAGGTGAGGAGGGAGTAAGGCGCTCCTTTCATTTTGTTTCCGACATTTCCGCAATGAGTGCGAAGAGAGCCAGGAGTTTACAGAAAGTGTAGCTGACTGGGAGCAGGGTCGGAGGGCAGAGATCTAGTTAGTCCACAGGGCAGCTATATTCTGTCAGGTAAGAGGGGATGGAGGCTAGGCCAGTTACATGCTCCTCCTGTAGGATGTGGGTGGTGAGGGATACCACCGGTGTCCCCACTGACTATACCTGCGGGAAGTGCACCCAACTTCAGCTCCTCAAAGACCGTGTTAGGGAACTGGAGCTGAAGCTGGATGAACTTCGGATCATCCGGGAGGCAGAGGGGGTGATTGAGAAGAGTTACAAGGAGGTAACCACACCCAAGGTACAGGACAAGAATAGCTGGGTTACAGTCAGGGGGAAAAAAACAAACAGGCAGAAAGTGCAGGGATCCCTCATGGCAGTTCCCCTTCAAAACAAGTATACCGTTTTGGATGCTGTTGGGGGGGATGACCTACCGGGGGAAGGCCCTAGCGGCCAGGTCTTTGGCACTGAGTCTGGCTCTGGGGCTCAGAAGGGAAGGGGGGAGAATAGAAAAGCAATAGTTGTAGGAGATTCAATGGTTAGGGGAATAGATAGGAGATTCTGTGGTCCCGAGCGAGACTCCCGGAAGGTATGTTGCCTCCCGGGTGCCAGTGCCAGGGATGTCTCGGATCGTGTCTTCAGGATCCTTAAGGGGGAGGGGGAGCAGCCAGAAGTCGTGGTGCACATTGGTACCAACGACATAGGTAGGAAAAGGGGTGTGGAGGTAATAAACAAGTTTAGGGAGTTAGGCTGGAAGTTAAAAGCCAGGACAGACAGAGTTGTCATCTCTGGTTTGTTGCCGGTGCCACGTGATAGCGAGGCTAGGAATAGGGAGAGAATGCAGTTGAACACGTGGCTGCAGGAATGGTGTAGGAGGGACGGCTTCAGGTATTTGGATAATTGGAGCACATTCTGGGGAAGGTGGGACCTGTACAAGCAGGATGGGTTGCATCTGAACCAGAGGGGCACCAATATCCTGGGAGGGAGGTTTTCTAGTACTCTTCGGGAGGGTTTAAACTAATTTGGCAGGGGAATGGGAACCGGATTTGTAGTCCAGCAACTAAGGTAGCCGATATTCAGGACGCCAAAGCGTGTAATGAGGCAGTGGGGAAGGGAACACTGACAAAGGAGAGTACTTGCAGGCACGGAGAGGGGTTGAAGTGTGTATACTTCAACGCAAGAAGCATCAGGAATAAGGTGGGTGACTTAAGGCATGGATCGGTACTTGGGACTACGATGTGGTGGCCATCACGGAAACTTGGATAGAAGAGGGGCAGAAATGGTTGTTGGAGGTCCCTGGTTATAGATGTTTCAATAAGATTAGGGAGGGTGGTAAAAGAGGTGGGGGGGGGGGTGGCATTATTAATTAGAGATAGTATAACAGCTGCAGAAAGGCAGTTCGAGGAGTATCAGCCTACTGAGGTAGTATGGGTTGAAGTCAGAAATAGGAAAGGAGCAGTCACCTTGTTAGGAGTTTTCTATAGGCCCCCCAATAGTAGCAGAGATGTGGAGGAACAGATTGGGAAACAGATTTTGGAAAGGTGCAGAAGTCATAGGGTAGTAGTCATGGGTGACTTTAACTTCCAAAATATTGAGTGGAAACTCTTTAGATCAAATAGTTTGGATGGGGTGGTGTTTGTGCAGTGTGTCCAGGAAGCTTTTCTAACGCAGTATGTAGATTGTCCGACCAGAGGAGGAACAATATTGGATTTAGTACTGGGTAATGAGCCAGGGCAAATGATAGATTTGTTAGTGGGGGAGCATTTTGGAGATAGTGACCACAATTCTGTGACTTCCACTTTAGTAATGGAGTGGGATAGGTAAGTGCAACAGGGCAAGTTTTACAATTGGGGGAAGGGTAAATACGATGTTGTCAGACAAGAATTGAAGTGCATAAGTTGGGAACATAGGCTGGCAGGGAAGGACACAAGTGAAATGTGGAACTTGTTCAAGGAACAGGTGCTACGTGTCCTTGATATGTATGTCCCTGTCAGGCAGGGAAGAGATGGTCGAGTGAGGGAACCATGGTTGACAAGAGAGGTTGAATGTCTTGTTAAGAGGAAAAAGGTGACTTATGTAAGGCTGAGGAAACAAGGTTCAGACAGGGCATTGGAGGGATACAAGATAGCCAGGAGGGAACTGAAGAAAGGGATTAGGAGAGCTAAGAGAGGGCATGAACAATCTTTGGCGGGTAGGGTCAAGGAAAACCCCAAGGCCTTTTACACATATGTGAGAAATATGAGAATGACGAGAGCGAGGGTAGGTCCGATCAAGGACAGTAGCGGGAGATTGTGTATTGAGTCTGAAGAGATAGGAGAGGTCTTGAACGAGTACTTTTCTTCTGTATTTACAAATGAGAGGGGCGATATTGTTGGAGAGGACAGTGTGAAACAGATTGGTAAGCTCGAGGAAATACTTGTTAGGAAGGAAGATGTGTTGGGCATTTTGAAAAACTTGAGGATAGACAAGTCCCCCGGGCCTGACGGGATATATCCAAGGATTCCATGGGAAGCAAGAGATGAAATTGCAGAGCCGTTGGCAATGATCTTTTCGTCCTCACTGTCAACAGGGGTGGTACCAGGGGATTGGAGAGTGGCGAATGTCGTGCCCCTGTTCAAAAAAGGAACTAGGGATAACCCTGGGAATTACAGGCCAGTTAGTCTTACTTCGGTGGTAGGCAAAATAATGGAAAGGGTACTGAAGGATAGGATTTCTGAGCATCTGGAAAGACACTGCTTGATTAGGGATAGTCAGCACGGATTTGTGAGGGGTAGGTCTTGCCTTACAAATTTTATTGAATTCTTTGAGGAGGTGACCAAGCATGTGGATGAAGGTAAAGCAGTGGATGTAGTGTACATGGATTTTAGTAAGGCATTTGATCAAGTTCCCCATGGTAGGCTTATGCAGAAAGTAAGGAGGCATGGGATAGTGGGAAATTTGGCCAGTTGGATAACGAACTGGCTAACCGATAGAAGTCAGAGAGTGGTGGTGGATGGCAAATATTCAGCCTGGATCCCAGTTACCAGTGGCGTACCGCAGGGATCAGTTCTGGGTCCTCTGCTGTTTGTGATTTTCATTAATGACTTGGATGAGGGAGTTGAAGGGTGGGTCAGTAAATTTGCAGACGATACGAAGATTGGTGGAGTCGTGGATAGTAAGGAGGGCTGTTGTCGGCTGCAAAGAGACATAGATAGGATGCAGAGCTGGGCTGAGAAGGGGCAGATGGAGTTTAACCCTGAAAAGTGTGAGGTTGTCCATTTTGGAAGGACAAATATGAATGCGGAATACAGGGTTAACGGTAGAGTTCTTGGCAATGTGGAGGAGCAGAGAGATCTTGGGGTCTATGTTCATACATCTTTGAAAGTTGCCACTCAAGTGGATAGAGCTGTGAAGAAGGCCTATGGTGTGCTCGCGTTCATTAACAGAGGGATTGAATTTAAGAGCCGTGAGGTGATGATGCAGCTGTACAAAACTTTGGTAAGGCCACATTTGGAGTACTGTGTACAGTTCTGGTCGCCTCATTTTAGGAAGGATGTGGAAGCTTTGGAAAAGGTGCAAAGAAGATTTACCAGGATGTTGCCTGGAATGGAGAGTAGGTCTTACGAGGAAAGGTTGAGGGTGCTAGGCCTTTTCTCATTAGAACGGAGAAGGATGAGGGGCGACTTGATAGAGGTTTATAAGATGATCAGAGGAATAGATAGAGTAGACAGTCAGAGACTTTTTCCCCGGGTGGAACAAACCATTACAAGGGGACATAAATTTAAGGTGAAAGGTGGAAGATATAGGAGGGATATCAGAGGTAGGTTCTTTACCCAGAGAGTAGTGGGGGCATGGAATGCACTGCCTGTGGAAGTAGTTGAGTCGGAAACATTAGGGACCTTCAAGCAGCTATTGGATAGGTACATGGATTACGGTTAAATGATATAGTGTAGATTTATTTGTTCTCAAGGGCAGCACGGTAGCATTGTGGATAGCACAATTGCTTCACAGCTCCAGGGTCCCAGGTTCGATTCCGGCTTGGGTCAATGTCTGTGCGGAGTCTGCACGTCCTCCCCGTGTCTGCGTGGGTTTCCTCCGGGTGCTCCGGTTTCCTCCCACAATCCAAAGATGTGCGGGTTAGGTGAATTGGCCAATGATAAATTGCCCTTAATGTCCAAATTGCCCTTGGTGTTGGGTGAAGGTGTTGAGTTTGGGTAGGGTGCTCTTTCCAAGAGCCGGTGCAGACTCAAAGGGCCGAATGGCCTCCTTCTGCACTGTAAATTCAATGATAATCTATGATTAATCTAGGACAAAGGTTCGGCACAACATCGTGGGCCGAAGGGCCTGTTCTGTGCTGTATTTTCTATGTTCTATGTTCTATGTACACAAAGCCTACTCCTGGATAGATTTCTTTTTTCTGGGTAGGGCGCTCAACCCGAGGCTGGAGGGGACCGAGTATTCGGCTATAGCCGTTTTGGACCATGCCCCGCACTGGGTGGAACTGGAGCTGGGAGAGGAGAGGGACCAACGCCCGTTGTGGCGGCTGGATGTGGGACTGCTGGCGGACGAGGTGGTGTGTGGGAAGGTGAGGGGGTGTATCGAAAGGTACTAGGAGGCCAACGACAACGGGGAGGTGCGGGTGGGGGTGGTGTGGGAGGCGTTGAAGACGGTGATCAGGGGAGAGGCAATTTCCATTAGGGCTCATAGGGAGAAGACAGAGGGTATGGAAAGGGAGAGGTTAATGGGGGAGATTTTGAGAGTGGACTAGCGATACGCAGAGTTCCCGGAGGAAAGATTACTTGGGGAAAGACGACGGCTCCAGACGGAGTTTGACCTGTTGACCACAGGGAAGGCGGAGGCACAGTGGAGGAAAGCGCAGGGGGCGACCTACGAGTATGGGGAAATGGCTAGTCGGATGCTGGCACACCAGCTCCGTAAGAGGATGGCAGCGAGGGAAATAGGGGGAGTCAAAGATGGAAGGGGAGCCACGGTTCGGAGTGCGACGAAAATAAACGAGGCATTCAAGGCCTTTTATGAAGAGCTGTACAGATCCCAGCCCGCAGCGGGGGAAGAGGGGATGAGACGATTCCTAGATCAGCTGAGATTCCCGAGGGTGGAGGAGCAAGAGGTGGCTGGTTTGGGGGCACCAATTGGGTTGGAGGAGCTGAGCAAGGGTTTGGGGAGCATGCAGGCGGGGAAGGCCCCAGGACCGGACGGATTCCCGGTGGAGTTCTAAGGAAGTATGCAGACCTGTTGGCCCCACTACTGGTGAGGACCTTTAATGGGGCAAGAGAGGAGGGGACCCTGCCCCCGACAATGTCGGAAGCGACAATTTCTTTGATCCTAAAGCGGGACAAGGACCCACTGCAATGTGGATCGTACAGGCCGATCTCGCTCCTCAATGTGGATGCAAAGTTGCTGGCAAAAGTGCTGGCCACAAGGATCGAGGACTGTGTCCCGGGGGTGATCCACGAGGACCAGACGGGATTTGTAAAGGGCAGGCAACTAAACACCAATGTGCAGCGGCTCTTAAACATGATAATGATGCCATCGGAGGAGGGAGAGGCGGAGATAGTGGCAGCTATGGACGCGGAGAAGGCATTTGACAGAGTAGAGTGGGAGTACCTCTGGGAGGTGCTGCGTAGGTTTGGGTTCGGGGTAGGGTTTATCAATTGGGTTAAGCTCCTCTACAGAGCCCCGATGGCGAGTGTAGTGACGAACCGGCGGAGGTCGGAGTACTTTCGACTGTACCGAGGGACGAGGCAGGGGTGCCCCCTGTCCCCCTCTGTTGTTCGCATTGGCGATCGAACCATTGGCCATGTCATTGAGGGAGTCTAATAAATGGAGGGGAGTGGCCCGAGGGGGAGAAGAGCATCGGGTGTCGCTATATGCGGATGACCTGTTGTTGTACGTGGCGGATCCAATGGAGGGGATGGTGGAGGTCATGCAGACTCTAAGGGAGTTTGGGGAGTTTTCGGGCTATAAGCTCAATGTAGGGGAGAGTGAGCTCTTTGTATTACAGGCAGGGACCAAGAAAGAGGGATGGGGGACCTACCGCTGAGGAGGGCGGAGGGGAGCTTTCGGTATCTGGGGATCGAGATAGCCAGGAGTTGGGGAACCCTACATAAACTGAATCTGACGAGATTGGTGGTGCAAATGGAGGAGGATTTCAAAAGATGGGACATGTTACCGCTCTCGCTGGCGGGTAGAGTGCAGTCTGTCAAAATGGTGGTCCTTCCGAGGTTTCTGTTTGTGTTTCAGTGCCTTCCCATCGTGATCACTAAGGCCTTTTTTAAGAGAGTAGGCAGAAGTATTATGGGGTTTGTGTGGGCGAATAAGACCCCGAGAGTAAGGAGAGGGTTCCTGGAACGCAGTAGGGACCGAGGAAGGTTGGCGCTGCCAATCCTGGGGAGCTACTACTGGGCAGCAAATGTGGCGATGATCCGCAAGTGGGTTATGGAGGGAGAGGGGGCGGCATGAAAGAGGATGGAGACGGCGTCCTGTAAAGGAACAAGCCTGGGGGCGTTGGTGACGGCACCGCTGCCGCTCTCACCAACAAAGTATACCACGAAGTATACCACGAGCCCGGTGGTGGCGGCAACGCTAAGGATCTGGGGCCAGTGGAGACGGCACCGGGGTGCAATGGGAGCATCGGTGTGGTCCCCGATCAGGGGTAACCACCGGTTTGTCCCGGGGAAGATGGACGGGCGGTTCCAGAGCTGGCATCGGGCGGGGATTGGAAGAATGGGGACCTGTTCATCGATGGGACGTTTGCGAGCCTAGGGGCACTGGAGGAGAAGTTTGAGTTACCCCCGGGAAATGCCTTTAGATATATGCAGGTGAGGGCTTTTGTGAGGCGACAGGTGAGGGAATTCCCGTTGCTCCCGGCACAAGAAGTTCAAGATAGGGTGATCTCGGGAGTATGGGTCGGGGAGGGCAAGGTGTCGGAAATACACCAGGAGTTGAAAGAAGGGGGGGAAGCGCTGGTAGAAGAGTTGAAGGGTAAATGGGAGGAGGAGCTGGGGGAGGAGATCGAGGAAGGTCTGTGGGCTGATGCCCTAGGTAGGGTTAATTCCTCCTCCTCGTGTGCCAGGCTCAGCCTGGTACAATTTAAGGTGGTCCACAGAGCGCACTTGACGGGGGCGAGGTTGAGTAGGTTCTTTGGGGTAGAGGACAGATGTGGAAGGTTCTCAGGGAGCCCGGCGAACCATGTCCATATGTTTTGGTCATGCCCGGCACTGGAGGGGTTCTGGAGAGGAGTGGCGGGAGCAATATCTCAGGTGGTGAAAGTCCGGGTCAAGCCAAGCTGGGGGCTAGCTATATTTGGAGTAGTGGACGAACCGGGAGTGCAGGAGGCGAAAGAGGCCGGCATTCTGGCCTTTGCGTCCCTAGTAGCCCGGCGAAGGATCTTGCTAATGTGGAAGGAGGCGAAGCCCCCCAGCCTGGAGGCCTGGATAAATGATATGGCTCGGTTCATAAAGTTGGAGAGGATTAGGTTTGCCTTGAGAGGGTCTGCGCAGGGGTTCTGCAGCCGTTCCTAGACTATCTCGCGGAGCGTTAGAGGAAGGTCGGTCAGCAGCAGCAGCAACCTTGCGGGGGGGGGGGGGGGGGGGGGGGGGCGGTGGAGGGGACGACCTGGGAGTGGGGGGTGACGGGGGGGTGGGGGGAAGGGGGGAAAGGGGGGAATGCCTGGGAGGGTGGATGAGCAAGAGATAACATGAAGGGTTGGGGAAACTGGCACGTACGGGTGAGGCCCAGTGTACAAAGCTGTGTAAATATATCATTTTGCCATGTGTATATCTTGCTCTGCGCGATTTCCCGTTTTTTTTGTTACGGTTGGGGGGGGGGGGGGCGGGTGTTATTGTTTGTAAGGGAGAAAAATTGTGTTAAAAAACTTTAATAAATATATTTTTAACAAAAAAGAGAATTGCCTCATCTGCGCACAGAACAACCCAGATAGATATGCCAAAAAGGCACAACTCAGCCACACCCGACCCGTTAACGGCCCCTGAACTAACCTGCAAATCGATTTTATAGGTCCATTGCCCCCTTGCAGGAATGGCTATAAATATGTTCTGGTGGTCATAGACACTTTTACAAAGTGGGTGGAAGCATTTCTAGCCCGCACCAACACCGCGAAAACCACAGCCAAGATCCTAACACACCACATCTTCACAAGATGGGGACACCCCCGCAGTATTGAATCGGACCAAGGTTCTCACTTTACGGGACGGGTCATGCAGAACGTCCTCACGATATTTGGCATAACTCAAAAATTTCACATTGCGTACCACCCACAGTCGAGTGGTATAGTGGAGCGCATGAATCGGACCCTAAAAACCACCCTCCGAAAAATGGTCCAGCAGAACAACACCACTTGGGATTCAGTCCTCCCGTTTGCGCTGATGTTTTTGCGTAACACTGTTTCCACCTCCACAGGTTACACCCCACACACCCTCATGACCGGACGCCCCATGAAAGGGACAGAATACTTGTTAGGTTTAGACCTGACCAGCCCTGAAGTTACAGCCCTCACCCACAAGAAAACCGTTGAGCAATTAGTTGCTAATGTAAAAACGGCTCAGTTAGCAGCCGCAGTTAAATTGGGCACCAAAAAGAAACAGAGCAAGGCATGTTTTGATAAGGCAGTACATGCAACGGAGTATGATATAGGACAACAAGTGATGTTGTCTGTGTATAACCCCAGCACATCACTGTCTCCAAAATACTCGGGTCCGTACTCCATTACGGATAAAGTAAGCCCATCGGTAAAATAAAATACCCAAATGGTAAGACTGCGTGGTTTCATATCAACCAGTTAAAGGCTTATGGAGCACAGTCAAACCACGCCCACCACATCATGCTTGACGCAGCAGACCACACCCCGCCCACAGCCAACGTCACCAGACCAACACCCACCACGTCCAGCCCAGCCACAGACTCGCCCTCGACTCCATCCCCAAAATATACACTCCGCTCTGGAACGCCCACAGACTGCAGCAGCAGAGACAGCAACTGTGACTCGGACGATAGCCACAGCACGCCTCCCTACTATCCCCATACAACCGGACCCACACGCAGCGACTCCGATTTCGACTCCAGTGATCCCTTCATAATCACTTTTCTAAACAATTCCCACCACCGACCACCGAACCACACGGACGACCCCGACTTTGTCCCCACCCAACTCGACACTACGCATTGGCACCGTGACAACTCCCACAGACTCGTCCGCAATGACGAGAGCGACCCCAATTCACACCACGCAGCCCTCTCAGCCTTAATTCACTCCAGAGTTTGGCACCCGGGAGAAGGGGACGACCTCGAGTCGGACTCCCAAGCCGCCAACCCCTTTGCGACCCTGTTCGCAACAGAGAACTGAGGTGTCCACATGATGTTCAAAGGAAACGCTTGGGAGAAGTGTTGTCCTTCCTGATGGAACCTGCAGGATGTTTTATGCTGTTCGTTCATTTGTTTTATGTTGTTCGTCCTACAGTAAAATTTTCCAGCCGCTTGTTCAGCGGTACCAATTTGTCCACAGATACCTGGTCAACAGACCAGACGCTTGTTCAATGGAACTAGCTTATCTGCAGATACCTGGTCAACAGACCACACGCTCGTTCAGAGGAACTAGCTTTTCAGCTGATACTGGTTCGGGTACCAGACGCCCGATCGTAACTGCTCTTCTGATTCGAGGTTAGAATCACTGTAGCAACCCCGCCACGATGACTACATTTTTGCCCGTTCTTGTCGGTTGCTCAGGCAGTGGAGAAACGGCGTGAGACCCGCCCTGCCTGGGGACCCCCCCGTTGGTCAAACACGCTCGGGTAGGGGAGATACGGCATTGGTAGCCGTCCTAACTGGGGACTCCATCCAAATCTTACCCGTCGTGGCCCATACGCACCTCATTTGACATTTTTATTTCAAAAAGTTTTTTTGTTTTTTTTGGCAACCTTTAGGTTGCTGCCATATGCTATTTACATCCTGGAACATTTGGATGGTAAATCAGCACTGGTCCCTCACTGGGAAGTGTGCCGTGTCCTAAAATTTGTTTTGAAAAAAAATGAGGGAGTCACACATAGTGACCAATTATAAGGGTATAATTGGCCCCAGAAGGACAGACACACTAACATACCGGATATTATACCAAGGTAGTTACAGATACTATGCTTGTTTTACAGAACTCCAGAAGCTCCAGGACCGGAGAAAACAGAGAACACAAAGAAAGAAAAAGAAAGAGGACAGCCATGAGGACTTCTTACATCGTGATCAAAATCTTTTTATTGGACATTTGGTTGCGCGGGAACGCGGACCCCATTACTCCAAACCCCCCTGCCGTTAATGTTTCACTGCCCCGCAGTACCCAAAGCCCAGTCACCAGCGACACTGCATCTTCCTGGTGTGCCAGATTCATAACCTGGTACTCCCTGTCCTATGTAATTGAAGCACTGTTAGCGTTGGCGATAATCTGCTGACTATGCGCCTCCGCAAATGGCGAAGGAGAGCATACCGCGCTCGAACCCCGGTATATCGGATCCGATCCCCTATATTCGGTTATGACCAGACCCCCGACCCCCGCAACCCATAACACGATAATAAAGAACATGCACTTGCGTTTTCCTGTAACTAAAAGATGTACAAAACGTGTCATGAACAAAAAAATGTATGATCCTGAGCTTGACTGCCAAGCCAGGAAAGAGTATATTAAATGTTGTGATTGGTGTTGTATGTTTTAGGAAGATAGGATAATGCAATGTTTAGTGAGTATAGTGTATTTAGGTAAAATTAGAGGTTCCAAGTTTTTATCTTTTTGCATGCCCCTGCCTGACATAGCGCCCTTAGAATTTTTCAGGTAAAACTTTAGTGCATAGCTAGGGTCAGAGTAGTGGCCATGTAGAAGGTGTCCCCCCCCGGTCAGGGAACGGAAAGGACAAAATTTATGTGATCCTTCACGCTTCGCGTTAGGATCACAAGGAGGGAATGTAGCCACCTAAAATGGCTGATTCCCGATTAATTTGGACAAAACCGATGTAAAATGGCTAACTGAAAAGGCAACAGGGTACAAACGGACAGCTGCAGACAGAACAGTGTATTCGGCTTTGGGGAAGTCGGCCCAGATCGATACCTGCAACCATTAGCAGCACATCAACTCAGCCATCTGCAGTTTAATCGGCTATCCCCGGGAACAATTGCAACAAAT
The DNA here is from genome assembly GCF_047496885.1 of Scyliorhinus torazame. NCBI lineage: Eukaryota > Metazoa > Chordata > Chondrichthyes > Carcharhiniformes > Scyliorhinidae > Scyliorhinus > Scyliorhinus torazame. The sequence goes on along the minus strand of NC_092707.1, from coordinate 126,849,395 downwards.
TAGCAATTGAAAGCCGATCCAGACCTCTCGGCGCCAGCAGTGGCCGAGACAAAGAAAGGTGAACGACCACCCCCCGATCAAGGAATCGTCCCATTATTGGAGCATACCGAACCCAGTGATTGGGACCAAGTCCAATCACTTGGGACCAGGGTCAAGGTCCGCCCCGGGAGGCGGGAAGCCCCTGGGAACTATAAGAGTAAGGGGCCAAGTTCAGATCGACCCTTCTCTCCCTTCTTCTCCTGCTCGCAACCTTCGCAAGAACCATCAACAAGAAACCATAAGTTTGACTCCAGCGATCGCTACCCGATAGAGACTCCGAGCCATTGACCTGTATCAGCCTTTGAATCCCGCAGGCCAGACCCAATTCGATAAGCCATTCGTTTCCCTGACCTGGTGGGCCATACCCAAAGTTAAGTATTGGCCTGTAGTGGTAGGTAGTAGTCTAGAAAATAGGATTATTGTATAAGTATTTTTGCTGTATATAATAAATGATCGTTGATTTAACAGACACCCCCATTCACAGATGCCCCATCCACAGACACCCCTTCCACAGACACCCCATCAACTGACGCCCCATCCACAGACACACCCATCCACAGACACCCCATCCACAGACAACCCCATTCACAGACGCCCCATCCACAGACACCCCATCCACACACACCCTATCCACAGACACCCCATCCACAGACACCCCATCCACAGACACCCCTTCCACAGACTCTCCTTCCGAGACACCCCATCCACAGACACACCCATCCACAGACACCCCATCCACAGACACCCCTTCCACAGACACCCCATCCACAGACACCCCTTCCACAGACACCCCATCCACAGACACACCCATCCACAGACATCCCCATCCACAGATACCCCTTCCACAGACACTCCCATCCACAGACACCCCATCCACAGACACCCCATCCACAGACACCCCATCCACAGACACCCCTTCCACAGACACCCCATCCACAGACACCCCTTCCACAGACACCCCATCCACAGACACACCCATCCACAGACATCCCCATCCACAGATACCCCTTCCACAGACACTCCCATCCACAGACACCCCTTCCACAGACACCACCATCCACAGACACCCCATCCTCAGACACCCCATTAACTGACGCCCCATCCACAGACACACCCATCCACAGACACCCCATCCACAGACACACCCCTTCCACAGACACCCCATCCACAGACACCCCATCCACAGACACCCCATCCACAGACACACCCCTTCCACAGACACCCCATCCACAGACACCCCATCCACAGACTCCCCCATCCACAGACTCTCCTTCCGAGACACCCCATCCACAGACACCCCATCCACAGACACACCCCTTCCACAGACACCCCATCCACAGACACCCCATCCACAGACACCCCATCCACAGACACACCCCTTCCACAGACACCCCATCCACAGACACCCCATCCACAGACTCCCCCATCCACAGACTCTCCTTCCGAGACACCCCATCCACAGACACACCCATCCACAGACACCCCATCCACGGACACTCCTTCCACAGACACCCCATCCACAGACACCCCTTCCACAGACACCCCATCCACAGACACCCCATCCACAGACTCCCCCATCCACAGACTCTCCTTCCGAGACACCCCATCCACAGACACACCCATCCACAGACACCCCATCCACAGACACACCCATCCACAGACATCCCCATCCACAGATACCCCTTCCACAGACACTCCCATCCACAGACACCCCTTCCACAGACACCCCATCCACAGACACCCCCATCCACAGATACCCCTTCCACAGACACTCCCATCCACAGACACCCCATCCACAGACACCCCATCCACAGACACACCCATCCACAGACATCCCCATCCACAGATACCCCTTCCACAGACACTCCCATCCACAGACACCCCTTCCACAGACACCCCATCCACAGACACCCCCATCCACAGATACCCCTTCCACAGACACTCCCATCCACAGATACCCCTTCCACAGACACTCCCATCCACAGACACCCCATCCACAGACACACCCATCCACAGACACCCCATCCACGGACACTCCTTCCACAGACACCCCATCCACAGACACCCCTTCCACAGACACCCCATCCACAGACACACCCATCCACAGACACCCCATCCACAGACACACCCATCCACAGACACCCCATCCACGGACACTCCTTCCACAGACACCCCATCCACAGACACCCCTTCCACAGACACCCCATCCACAGACACACCCATCCACAGACATCCCCATCCACAGATACCCCTTCCACAGACACTCCCATCCACAGACACCCCATCCACAGACACCCCATCCACAGACACCCCATCCACAGACACCCCTTCCACAGACACCCCATCCACAGACACCCCTTCCACAGACACCCCATCCACAGACACACCCATCCACAGACATCCCCATCCACAGATACCCCTTCCACAGACACACCCATCCACAGACACCCCATCCACGGACACTCCTTCCACAGACACCCCATCCACAGACACCCCTTCCACAGACACCCCATCCACAGACACACCCATCCACAGACATCCCCATCCACAGATACCCCTTCCACAGACACTCCCATCCACAGACACCCCTTCCACAGACACCCCATCCACAGACACCCCCATCCACAGACACCACCATCCACAGACACCCCATCCTCAGACACCCCATTAACTGACGCCCCATCCACAGACACACCCATCCACAGACACCCCATCCACAGACACACCCCTTCCACAGACACTCCATCCACAGACACCCCATCCACAGACACCCCATCCACAGACACCCCCATCCACAGACACCACCATCCACAGACACCCCATCCTCAGACACCCCATTAACTGACGCCCCATCCACAGACACACCCATCCACAGACACCCCATCCACAGATACCCCTTCCACAGACACCCCCATCCACAGACACCCCATCCACAGACACCCCATCCACAGACACACCTTCCACAGACTCCCCCATCCACAGACACCCCATCCACAGACACACCTTCCACAGACTCCCCCATCCACAGACTCCCCCATCCACAGACACACCTTCCACAGACTCCCCCATTCACAGACACACCATCCACATACACCCCATCCATAGACACCCCATCAACCAACGCCCCATCAACTGCAGCCCATCCAGGACTTTGACTTTTGTGCCATCAGACAACACTTCCTCCTTTAAACATTTCTTTCACATCTACAAACATTTTGGAGTATTTTAGGTTTCTTCCCTGCACTATACATAATGGACTTTGAGTAGAGCTGCAGCTGAAGTCATATTAAGTTAATAATTCTCTTCTTATCTCATTGCAAATATTTATTTTCAAATGTCATGCATGAAAATATTTATTGCAGCAAAACTATTTGAATTGCAGAGCGTGTTACCAAAACACAAATAAAAATGCTATAATCCAGTCTAATAATTCAACTTTTGCAGTTGCCTTCATGGCTTTGGTTATAGGTGCTCCTTCAGAACTATTCTCAGTTGCATATTGCTTTGTGCGTTGTCAGCTCTTTTTAGTTGTGCCATGATTTTTGGAATCTGTAATCGGATTTTTTGGTTCCAAGAGGCTCAAGTGTGTGTAATATTGTCCATCAAGTGTCCAAACTTCCTTGAATAAATTAAAGACAGTGCCAATGAAAGGGTCAGCAGAACAATGATCGGCATGTACACTTAAAAGGGGAGCAGCAACACTTGGGGAGATGGTAGCTTATTGTAATGTCACTGGGTGTGTACTTCATGAGACATAAGCCAATGTTCTGGGGCCACAGGTTCACATGCCACCATGGCAGCTGGTAGAATTTCAATTCATAAAAGCCTGGAATTGAAAGCTAGCCTCAGTAATGGTGAAAATGAAACTTTCATTGGTTGTTATGAAAAACCCATCTAGTTCACTAATATCCTTTAGAGAAGGAAATCTGCTGTCCTCACAATTGCCACAGGTAAGCATTGTCCTAATTTGTCATCAATGATTCCATGGCCATCATTAGACTTTTAGTTCCAGATTTTTATTGAATTCAAATTTCACCATCTGCAGTGGTGGGATTTGAACTCTGGATTACTAGTCAGGTGACAATACCACTATGCCACGGCCTCCTCGTTCATAATTCATCTTGTTTATGGATCATTACTGGCACAGAAAGACATGTTTGCCGACAATGAAATCCAAAGGTAATTTGTTGTATTCTTAGCCCTCCATGTGCCTGTAGTCCCCTCCAGCTCCACAAGATTTTTGCACTTCTCCAATTCTGACCACTTGAGCATTCCAAATTTTAATGGTTCCACACCATCAGCTGCATAGACCCTAAACTTTGGAATTCCCTCCCTAAATCGCCCCGTCTCTCGATCTCTCTCTCTCTCTCTCTGCATCTTGATCTTTCTCTCCTCCTTTAAGTTCCCTTTTGAACCAACCTGTCAACTGCCCTACTATCTCCATAAATGGCTCAGTGTTAAACTTTGTTTGATAATGTTCTTGCGCAATGCCTTGGGATATTTTCCTGCTTCACAGGTGCTATATTATTCAAAGTTGTTGTTGTCATATGAAGCATTTTGCGATGTTTTGATGATATGCTTTTATTCTGTAGCGATGCAATTTTAAAAATGATTTTTCAGGTGCAAATGTTGAGAGACATCAGTGCCGTCGTACATAAAGGCACCTCATCCTTAACACAAGGCATGAACTCAAAGTCTATGCTCAAACTCAAGAGATGAGCTGCAAAGTTTGCCGAAAGTATTGATCCTTCATTTTTGTATCCAATCTTCAATAGAAGTTGCCATGCATACTTACAGTCATGGCAGTGACACATACATGCCAACCTGTAAATTAATCTCCTCAATATCACCATTGTAGTTGTTAAATAGGAGTTACTTTATTTGTACCATTCTGGAAATGCAAATTTTATCATTAACTTTGCTTTCATTTGTTTGGTGCTACTTTCAGCAAAGTCCAGTGCACAGCCCTGCTTCACTTACTGGTTTACATTGAAACTATGTTGGCTGCCATGTATCAGGATTTTTCCATGCATTGTAAATACTGCCTGACAGTCATTCTGTTGGAAACATCCAAAGACTGTCTGCATTGAGTTAAAAGCAGCACGGTAGCCTTGTGGATAGCACAATTGCTTCACAGCTCCAGGGTCCCAGGTTCGATTCCAGCTTGGGTCACTGTCTGTGCGGCGTCTGCACATCCTCCCCGTGTGTGCGTAGGTTTCCTCCGGGTGCTCCGGTTTCCTCCCACAGTCCAAAGATGTGCAGGTTAGGTGGATTGGCCATGATAAATTGCCCTTAGTGTCCAAAATTGCCCTTAGTGTTGGGTGGGGTTGCTGGGTTATGGGGATAGGGTGGCGGTGTTGACCTTGGGTAGGGTGCTCTTTCCAAGAGCCGGTGCAGACTCGATGGGCCGAATGGCCTCCTTCTGCACTGTAAATTCTATGTAAAAAAAAATATATTGAGGCAAAGGTACCAGCCACCAAAGCGTCTGAAGTGAATAGGGACTCACTTTTATGACAAAGTTATTACTAATCGATTGTGTACAGGAATCAATTGCTTCATACTTAGGCAAATCATTGCTCTCTATGCTACATGTCCTCTAATAATATCCATAGCCCATGTGAAAATGGACCACCCAATAAAGGTCATCATAGAAACCCTACAGTGCAGAAGGAGGCCGTTCGGCCCATCGGGTCTGCACCAACCCTCTGAAAGAGCACCCCACCTAGTCCTACTCCCCTGCCCACCCTGCCCTATCCCCGTAATATAACCTGCATATGCCGAGACAAAGGGGCAATTTATCATGGCCAATCCACTTAACCTGCACATCTTTGGACTGTGGGAGGAAACCAGAGCCGTCGGAGAAAACCCACGCACACACGGGGAGAACATGCAAACTCCACATGGACAAGGCCAGAATTGAACCCAGGTCGCTGGCACTGCAAAGGCGCAGTGCTAACCACTGTGCCACCTTGCCACCGTACCATTATATCATTATATTTATATTAATATAATGGATAAATGGATTTTTCTATCCAAGGGTAGTAACAGATAGGAAATACAGGAAGCTGAATGGATTTACGATACAGCAGCCATGATCTCATTGAATGGCAGGATAGGCTTAAGGGGCTGACTACCTTTCCTACCGGCTGAGTTTTTGATGGGATGCGGAGGTGGGACAGGAGAGAATGGGGGTTGGGGCATCCCACAATTTCTCTCTATCAGCCAGTGAGTCGGTCTACCCCTTCCAAAAGCAGAGGCAACCAATTCAGTCAATTAAACTTTCCATTAAAGGTACTTGTCAGAAGCTAGACTGGGCTCCCACCGAGGCCATAGCCTTGCCAATGAATGAGATTGGTTCCCAGCAACAAAACCAGAGGACCATCAATGCCTCATTGAATTTAATCCCACCCCCCATTATTATCGCAGGGCCACAGTTCTGCCTCCAATATACCAACCTGGCAGCTGTGACAAAAGGGCACCACCATCTAAAGGCACACTCTTATTCCCCTACCTTTATTGACAGATCCCACCTCTGATGGTGAGGCAGCTGACCTTTTAGTGCTGGTCTGTCTCCTATTGACCCTCCTGCCATTAGAGCTCACAATCCATTATTAATTCAGTGAGGCTCCTGAAGGTGGTGGAGAATCTGTGGGTTCTGTCCCACTTTTTCTCCTTTTCTTTCTTTCATGGGTGTGGGTGGCACTGGCTAGGCCAGAATTTATTCCATTCCTAATTGTCCTAGAGAAAATGGTGGTGAACTGCCTTCTTGAACTGTTTTGTCCTGGATGGCGTTGAACCTCTTGAGTGTTGTTAGTACTGCACTCATCCAGGCAAGTGGGGAGTATTCCATCACGCTCCCACACTCCTGACCTCTACCTTGTAGATGGTGGACAGGCTGAGGAGAGTCAGGAGGTGAGTTACAATTCCCAACGCCTGACCTGGTCTTGTAGCCACAGCATTTATATGGTTGTTCCAGTTCGCTTTCTGGTCAATGGTAAGCTGATAGTGGGGTATTCAGCGATGGTAATGCCATTGAATGTCAAGGAATGATGATTAGATTCTCTCTTGTTGGGGATGGTCATTACCCGGCACTTGTGTGGCATGAATGTTACTTGCCACTTGTCAGTCCAAGTCCGGATATTGTCCTGATGGGTGGGTCTGGGAGCTGGAAAGGTAAATTCGACCTCATCTTGTGGAGCTGCTTCTCAGTGAAATTTGGTGAAGAAGGTCTTTTCTGCTTCTGTCAGACAGAGATTTGTCTGCAGCTGCAGTAAATGTTTTCGGAGCTTAACTACAGTGAATCCCTGTCAACATCAACTAGAGCTGCCAAAGCAACAAATGCCCATGCACAGTAAAATGATCCTATTCTGGATGAAGCTGATATCTAAATATAGATGGGAGCATCTGAGAAAACATGTGTTCCACAGGGATCAGGTCAGTGAGGAAAATCTGATGCTAATAGTGTTAAGAGGAAAGCTCTCTCGAAAGAGGCCCACGAATGAGATCACATTTTTATTCAAACTGAACTCACCTACAGTAAAACTAACCAGGAACATCGATCATCCTAATTTTTTTTCATTAATTGTCCAGTTTCCCAATGCCCGACCATTTATAATCCTGTATAATACTGATGCTAATCCCTCTGGGTTGAAGGGATTGTCCATTCGTGTTCAGCTACTGTATCCAATCATAGGTCATCCCTGTAATAAATGTAACACTTCAATGGTTCAAATTTCCATTGGATTGTAGTAACAGAAATTAAAACTCCAATCATCACAGCAGTTGAAGAACATTGATTCACTTAGGGATCGATTGCCTGTTTTTTTAATGTGAGGAGAATGTCTGCTTCTGTGCAACTAATGTCCATCTCATGATATTACATTCTCAGCAAGAAACACCAATTTTCTTTGCCTGCTTCCCTGGTGTGGAAAACCACATTCTCACATGAGTTATTGGGCTTTTTTTTCAACGCATTTTATTCAAACTTGTATCAAAGTAGGTTGCAGCAAATAAACACCCCGGGAAACATTCTTCCCAATAATCAACTATACAGTTTGTACAGATTTTTCTCCTTCCCCCCCTTCCCATCACCCCCCCCAACGCCCCCACCCCCCCACCCCCACCCCCTGCGACGAACAGCTCCTCAAACACGGTCACAGACATCCCCCACCTTTTCTAAAACTCCTCTGCTGAGCCCCTTAATTAATACTTTATCTTCTCTAACCGCAGGAAGTCATACAGGTCACCCAGCCATGCTGCTACCCCGGGTGGCGATGCCAACCGCCACTCCAGCAAAATTCGTCGCCATGCAATCAGAGAGGCGATGAGCTCCGGCTTCTCTGAAACCCCAAATATCGCCACCAAAGGGTCCGGGTCCACTCCCTCCTCATTATCCTGGCTAAGACCACGAACACGCCCGCCCAGAATCTTCCCAATTTTCACAACCCCAAAACATGTGCGCATGATTCGCTGGCCCCGCCCACACCTCTCACACTCATTTGCTACCCCCTGAAAAAAACTACTCATTCTCGCCCGTGTCATATGTACCCTGTGCACCACCTTAAACTGTATCAGGCTCATCCTTGCACAAGAGGAGGTCCCGTTTACCCTTCGTAGTGCCTCACTCCATACTCCTCAATTGATCACCATTCCCAACTCCGCTTCCCGTTTCTCCTTGATCTTCACCACCCACTCGCCTCCCTGCTCCCCCAGCCACTTATATATATCCCCACTTCTTCCCTCCCCTTCCACATCTGGAAGCAGCAGTCCCTCCAGCAGGGTGTATCCCAGCAATCTAGGGAACCTCTCCCAGACCTTTCGTGCAAAGTCCCTAACCTGTAGATACCTGAAATCACTACCCCTCGGCAGCTCTACCCTCTCTCTTAGCTCGTCCAGACTGGCGATCCCTTCCTCCAAATACAAATCCCTCACCTTGATCAGCCCCACTTCCCTCCACCTCCTGTATACACTATCCATCCCCCCCGGCTCAAACCCATGATTCTCGCACAGCGGCGTTAACACCGACATCCCTTCCACCCTAAAATGCCTCCTCAGCTGATTCCATATCTTCACCGTGGACTGCACCACTAGGCTCCCTGAATACCTACTCGGAGCCATTAGCAATGCTGCCGTCAACATTGCACTCAAACTAGACCCCTTACAAGATTCCTCCTCCACCCTAACCCACTCTACCCCTTCCCTTTCCCAGCACCGCCTCACCTTGACAACATTCGCCACCCAATAATAATGAAGCAAGTTTGGCAACGCCATCCCCCCCCTGCTGCCTCTGCCTCTGTAGCAGGGTCCCTTCCACCCTCGGCACCTTCCCCGCCCATACAAAGTCAGAGATGATTGTGTCCACTTTCCGAAAAAAAAGCCTATGTTATAAAGATTGGGAGAGCCTGAAAGATAAACAAGAACCTCGGCAGAATATTCATTTTCACCACTTGGACCCTCCCCGCCAACGTTAAGTGCCGTGTATCCCACCTCTTAAGAGTTATTGGGCTGTTACCTACTGAGAAAGTCAAGCAAACTTCAATTCTCTTTTAGTCACTGAGCACATTCAGGACTGAGAGTAACAGAGTCCTGGACTTGAAAAGACTCAAAGAATGTGGGGATTGGATGCGAACATGAAATTGAGGTCAAGGGCCAGCCATTGTTCAAGAGCAGAGCAGGCTCGAGGGACCTTATGGTCTACTTCTGTTCCTGATTCTTAAGTTCTTACGTTTCAAAGACAGATTCCAGGTTTGTTATGGCCTGAATTTTCAGGATGCAGAGGTTTAGTTCCCACCTTCTAAAGAGTTGACAAGGGACTCTTTCCCACGGACTCCAGCATTGATATAAGGTGCCCCTCACTCAGGAGGTAGTCCCCCCCACCCCCGCCCCCTCCAGTCCCTCCAAGCACTCAGTTCCCGGATCCGGACCAGATAAGTGGCAGGGGTTCCAGGGGTGGGAGGGTAGGGAGGGTGCAGGGTGGGATAGTGTAAAATTCTGCCCTACGGGATCATTAATGTGTTATGGGTGCAGCTCTGTAAAGATATGTGCAGTTCCTGATCCAACTATCGGTTCTGCAACTTGCAATTTATTTGGTCTTCGTTTTAACTTGATTATCGCACATTCTCGTATAATTCCAGCATGTCAGAAAATGACCAAAATAAGAAAACTCTGCAAGACATTTCCATGCTCATGGTTTATCATGGCAGTGACTGTTTAATATGATAGTCAATAACTAGCATCTTCTCATTTATTGTTAGGTAATCATTTTTAAATTATGTTATCACCGCTGACTGCACACTGCGAATTCCGTGCCACGGGTCGTACGGGTGCCCCAGGCATCGTCTGGCCTCAGCCGACCCATCAAAGGGATGGGTGTGCTCCAGTGGAGCAGTGCCTTTTTGTTGGCTGGATTAAGTGTGTGTGGGGAGTGGAGCACTAAGATGCAGCTCAGTTTATCGTCCTCTAAAGTGCCAATCCTGACTCCAGCGTATTCAACACCGTTTCTCATTGGAATTGCTCTTGTTCAATGTGGCGCTGGTGCTAGCCCATTAATGGTTGATGAATTGCTCCGGTGCCAATTTTGCTGTCATAGAAGTTCACCGATCCTGTCAGACTCTGAAACAGAGAATCCAGCCCCTGGTGAGAAAGAAGGCAAGTCGAGTGGTGGTAGGGGTGTGCTGGATTTATCACAGGTACTTGGACTACATTAGAATGAAATTTAATTTACATGTCGTATTCTTTCCACTGTTATATTAATTCCATGTCCAGATATTGTAAATCTATTTACAAATGCTGGAATGCCTGTGGCTAAACTGGGATTTCTTACATTATGATGTGAGTGTTGCAATAAATCAAAAGGCGATAACCTGGGCTGCCAAGTTGTCTAACTGCTGTCAGACATATTCACAGCACCGACTTACATCATGTCCTTGTGATTTCTCTTCAGCTGTCCCCCAATGCCACTCTACTAGAATTACAGGGCAAGTTTCTAAGTTTACGCCTGGGCCCCAGGTCACTAGGACGCAAGCACATGACTGGGTGATTTAAAACACCAACGATGCTGTCACATCAGAGGCAGATGCTGAAGGGCTGGCAACAAGCCACGACTTATAAATGGAAGGTGACTTCATTCAAGCACACAGTAATATGGTGACACCCATCTATGGAGGTAACTCTCTGATGAATATGACATTTAAACCATCATAAATTACCAGTCTAATGTATGACAGTACACATTTACAAAACAATCCATATCTGCCTAAAAGGGTTCACGTCAATGTTTATCATTTGCTTTTGCCTTGAGTACAGGATGAACTCATTTAACCCTGTGCACGTGCCCAGATTGTTTTTTTTAATTCAAAATGGCTCTGTGGAGTGGATCCTTTAGGATCTTCACGCATTCTTTCTTGTTTTTCTCTCCTGTGATTCAAAGTGTGTAAATGCTTTCAATGTGTTCACTTTGCTTCAGGGATTCTGTTGCTTGTCCACGGAGGATGTGCTGCAAAATCCCAGGATACCATTGACAATTGAAAATTTGGTGCTGAAGTCCTGGCTTGCAAATACTGGAAATCTAAGGTACTTGTACATCTTTTGTTCACGCTGTTTCATCTTTTCACAGGTGTAGCTCCATAGCTATAGCTAAAAAATGGATGAACTTACAATTAAGTCAGTAATGTTTCAGGAGGAGTATATTTTTTATTAAATTCATTCATACTAGGCAATAATTTACAGCTTTGGCAACAGAATCTTTACTTTGGCAACAGAATCTTTACTTTAAACATGAATTTCACTCTCTAGGAATTGCTCTTGGCTCTGGGGACCTTGTAGTTTGGAATTTTGAGAGTTGCTTAAAGGGTCCAATTTTAACTCACTCAAAACCCATGCATTTAGACTGAGTTAAAATTAGACCCAATCTCCCTAGTTTGCCTGAAAAATGAATGCATGTATTATTAAAAATTAGTTATCATCTAATAAGACATTTCCGAGGCCTGACATGAAGGCAGGATATGTACAATGGAGGTGCATGATCTCAGATGAAAATATTTTCTTTCCTTTGTGAATGGTTGTCTGTTTTAATGGATACTCTAACCCAAAACCAAACCCAACCAGATTGGAAAAGATACAAAAGCAAGCTACTGCAGATGCTCAAAAGGTGGAATAAAAACAGAAACTGCTGGAAACAGATTCTGACAACATCTGTGAAACATTTCAGCTCAATGACCTTTCATCAGAATATTTCATGGGTTCTGATGAAAGATCACAACCTGAAACATTGGGCTGGATCATACTCTGGGAGAAAGCTCCCTGCACTCAAGAGTAAATGTCGGGGGCTTTAATTAGAATGAGGCTGGACTTCAGGAGGATGTCCTCACCTCATAGAGCTGCCGGCCAATGGGAGGCCAGCAACTGCTTGCCACACCAGGTTGGGTGGTTACTGTCAATATTGCAGGAGGCCCTGGTAGGTCCAGATCTAACCAGTGATGGCAAGAAGTTCACATTTATGGGTCTATCCACCTTTTTCCTAGCCAGTAAAATTCATCCAGACTACTCTGTTTCTCTCACTCCAGGTACCATAGAATTTACAGTGCAGAAGGAGGCCATTCAGCCCATCAAGTCTGCCCGGCCCTTGGAAAGAGCACCATACCCAAGCCCACACCATCACTCTATTCCTGTAACCCAGTAACTACACCTTTTTGGACACTAATGGCAATTTAGCATACCAATCCACCTAACCTGCACATCTTTGGACTGTGGGAGGAAACCGGAGCACCCGGAGGACCCAAGCCGGGAATCGATCCTGGGACCCTGGAGCTGTGAAGCAACTGTGCTAACCACTATGCTACTGTGCTTCCAGGTCTGCTGAATATTTCCAGCATTTACCGTTGAAAAAGATTCTGTTTGTTGAAAAGGTTACCCAAAATAACTAAACTGGATCGGTTTGAGATCTGAATTAAATTATCTCTCACCTCTGATGTCTCCAGATATTGCCACAAAGAATGCAGTGCTCAAGGAATTGGACGGTATGGTAGAATCAAGGAAGAATGACCATCGTTTGGTGCAGTTGGTATCCTTATTTATGGATCGGCCATGTTGAATTAATAGTTTTTGAAGTACAAAGAATGCTGGTTTACACATGGGGGTGATTTTCAGCCCAGGTTAGCTGCCAGCGACAATGGTGATGTGGTGGAAATTCCTGCGAGAATTGGAAAACGCGATTCTTGTCGCGATCGCGTTTTCTGATTTTCCACGCTTCTCACCGTGCGTAACGAGGTTCAGGCTCAAAAATGGCGACAAGTTCATTTAAATACATTTTAATGCATTTTACCAAACCCCCCTACTGCCACATGCAATGTAGGAATTTGATGATCCCATGAAGCCAGGTTTCAGTCAGGGCCTGATACTCTGAAATAATATGGGAAAATCCACCCATGATTTTGCTGACTTTCATCTGTGAGCAAAATCTCCCATATAGTGTAGTTATATTCAAATTATTCCTTTGTATACCAGCTTTCCTTGCGGCATTGCTGCCACTGCTAATTCCTCATTTGCTCTTTCTCTTGTTTTGCAGTAGAGCTAGTCCAGCCCAGTAAACAATGGCTGACATCCTCTCAGATCAAATTTATAAGCATTCTTCAGGCAGGAATGATTCCGCAAGGCTCGAGGAGTGGGGGGATCAAACACTTGTTTTACAAATTTGTCTAGACTTGCTTTAGGATATCAGAATTGTATTCAATAATAATTATGATTATCGTGTGAGATATCTGTATACTGTTTCTGCTCATTGTTACTGCATAGGATTTCCTTGTTTCCTTGGAGCCATCCTTCACTCTTCAAGTTCAGACAAGCTTGGTATAGATGAAATAATGAGCTGTATATTTTGCTTAAAAAAGGGAACAATAGTTATACTCTAAATGACTGAAGATTCAGTCCTGTGAATGAGTTGAGGAATTTGGAGGTACAGGTTCACAGGACTTTAAAGGGGGATTAAAGACTTATAAGACTGTTAATAAAAAAAACAAATAAAATTGCAGGTTTTATCTCGGGATATAGAATATAAAAGGCAAGAAGTTATGACGAGCCTATAGCAAACCTGAAAAGATTGCAGTTGGAGTACTGTCATGTGAGAGTACCTTTAAGAAATGGGTGTTTATAAATGGGTGTGTATATAAATATCTTTAGTCAGAGTATCTTTAAGAAATGAGTGTTTACTACTGCAGTGATGTCAGAGAGTGGGTGGAGCTGGGCTGTCTGTCAGCTTTTTTATTTTTGTTTTAGGCTGTTTGCTGCAGGGTGTGTTTTAGTTTTGTTTTCAGTGTTGGAGCTGAAGCCAGATAGAGCAGCTGTACTGGTGATCTCTCTGCCATGAAAAGACTATCTCTTGATCATTTGGTGAATTCAGAATTATAAATGTTTTCAGTGGTGACTTTAACCTGATGTGCTTCTGTTAAAAGGTGTTTCTTTTTGTAAGTCTTCTGGATGTTAAAAGGACAGCGTAAGCATTACTTAATGTTGTATTCTTTGGGGTTGTATTTGAATTAATGGTTGCTAAGATGTTCACTGTATGTTTTTAAAAGGTTAACTTGATTTCATAGAATAAACGTTGTTTTGCTTTATAAATTACTTTTCCATTTCTGCTATATCAGACCTGTAGAGTGGGCCGTGTGCTCCCCATACCACAATCTGTTAAAAGTTGTGGGTCAGGTGAACTCCATGATACACTTTGGGGTTCTCTAAACCCTGGCCCATAACAGTACTCTGTGTGATATTGAGAAAGTTAAGTGAGGGGACGATACAGATTCACTAGGATGTGACCTGGTGTGAGAAAATATAAATAGAAAATATAGAGTTGAAACTGAGCTCTTTTGTGCTGGGAAAATGCAGACTACAGGAGGTATGATTGTAGTGTTGATCAAAAGATGGGACATGGTAGGTGGAGGCAGACTTTTTCCAGTCATTGAGTGGTCATGAATACAAGATTAAATGGCAAAGATTTAGATCAGAAGGCAGGAGACATTTCTTTGCACAGAGAATTGTGAGATTGTGGAATTATCTTTGTGAGTTAGTGGTGGAAGCAAAAGTTAGGACAGCATTTGATATTAGATTGGAAATCTGGATGGGGGAAAATGGGTTACAGAGATGTGGGAACAGGCAGGTAAATGTGATCAGAACTATTGATCACAGAGAGTAAATTTCATTGTGCGCCGATATAGCTAAATGTTATTTTTCCAATGTTGTAACTTACATGTATTTCAAATTTCTGCTCAGAAGCTAATGGTTTTTCTAACTGCTCTATTTGGTGAAAGTGGAAATCCTATATTAATCTAAATGTTTCAAGGTGCCAAGGCTTTGAAGTGATTCACAGAAACAACTGTAGGAAAATTGGAACCAGTTGCCATTTTAATTGGTAAACATTATAAAAACTATAAGAAAACATAAAGAATCTTTCCTGTCAGACGGCAAAAATAGTCCCTTAAATAAGACCATAAGACCACAAGACATAGGAGTGGAAGTAAGGCCATTCGGCCCATCGAGTCCACTCCACCATTCAATCATGGCTGATTTCAACTCCATTTACCCGCTCTCTCTCCATAGCCCTTAATTCCTCGAGAAATCAAGAATTTATCAACTTCTGTCTTAAAGACATTTAACGTCCCGGCCTCCACCGCCCTCTGTGGCAATGAATTCCACAGACCCACCACTCTCTGGCTGAAGAAATTTCTCCTCATCTCTGTTCTAAAGTGACTCCCTTTTATTCTAAGGCTGTGCCCCCGGGTCCTAGTCTCCCCTGTTAATGGAAACAACTTCCCTACATCCACCCTATCTAAGCCATTCTTTATCTTGTAAGTTTCTATTAGATCTCCCCTCAACCTCCTAAACTCCAATGAATATAATCCCAGGATCCTCAGACGTTCGTCGTATGTTAGGCCTTCCATTCCTGGGATCATCCGTGTGAATCTCCGCTGGACCCGCTCCAGTGCCAGTATGTCCTTCCTGAGGTGTGGGGCCCAAAATTGCTCACAGTATTCTAAATGGGGCCTAACTAATGCTTTATAAAGCTTCAGAAGTACATCCCTGCTTTTATATTCCAAGCCTCTTGAGATGAATGACAACATTGCATTTGCTTTCTCAACCTGCAAGTTTACCTTGAGAGAATCCTGGACTAGGACTCCCAAGTCCCTTTGCACTTCAGCATTATGAATTTTGTCACCGTTTAGAAAATAGTCCACGCCTCTATTCTTTTTTCCAAAGTGCAAGACCTCGCACTTGCCCACGTTGAATTTCATCAGCCATTTCTTGGACCACTCTCCTAAACTGTCTAAATCTTTCTGAAGCCTCCCCACCTCCTCCATACTACCTGCCCCTCCACCT
Organism: Scyliorhinus torazame; assembly: GCF_047496885.1. Classification (NCBI taxonomy): domain Eukaryota; kingdom Metazoa; phylum Chordata; class Chondrichthyes; order Carcharhiniformes; family Scyliorhinidae; genus Scyliorhinus; species Scyliorhinus torazame. The sequence goes on along the minus strand of NC_092707.1, from coordinate 126,832,991 downwards.
ATCTTCGTATCATCGGCAAACTTAGCCAGAATGCCCTCAGTCCCGTCATCTAGATCGTTAATATATAAAGAGAACAGCTGTGGCCCCAACACTGAACCCTGTGGGACACCACTCGTCACCGGTTGCCATTCCGAAAAAGAACCTTTTATCCCAACTCTCTGCCTTCTTTCAGGCCTTAGAATTACACTGTGGTTTAATTGTGTAGAAGTACTTAACATTGGGATAAAGTTTCTTCCTACTGTATTTTAATGCTTATTAACACAGCAGTAACCCATTTATTTTAAACAGATGATGCATTCATTAAAATAGAGAGCAAGGCATTGTACGTGAATGTGTTAAACATTCACACAATATTAAGCTACCGCCATTTCATGACCTTCTTGGGTCAGGGAGATATTTTACATTTATGGCAGGAAATAGTTCTTAGTTTTTTTAAATGGCTTTTTAATGGCCATTAATCAAAATTATAGATGGTCGGACTTCCAGTGGTAGCCATGAAGTGAGAGGTCACACATAAGATGGGATCTGATTTTAGGCCCTTTTTGCATGTTTAACGGGTGCTATGTAGGTGAAAAAATGATATAGTTTAAGAGTTTGGAGCCCTCCTCGGGTGTGGAATGTCGAAAGGTTACCAAACATGGAATGTGTTGAGTAAAGGGCTCTCATCGGACTCAGAAGATATGCATGCGCAGGAGGGGGAAACATGGCGGAAGAACATGTAGTGTCATTGCCTGCTCAATGGTCGACTGAGAATTTGGTGGAGTCCCTGACAGGAGAATTTAGAAAGCAGAGACATGCGGTCACGGACGATCTGTCAAAAGTGACTGAGCCAATTCAGGCAGCTCTGGAAAGAGTGAAACAGCAATTCGAAGCACAGAACTCATCAATGCAGAGAGTGGAGGAGACGGTCTCAGATAATGAAGGTTTTCTTACAGGAGACACACCTGAAAATTAAGGATCAGACACAGTTGAGGAAAGGGTGGAGGGAAACAAGAATTCCATTTGAGTTTTGGCCCGATGACGAGGGGAATTGCGGTGCTCATCAATAAGAGGGTGGCCTTCTCGGTGGGTAACATAGTGGTGGATCCGGGGGGAAGATACGTAATGATGAGTGGTAGGTTGGAGGGAGCTCCTGTGGTCTTGTTGATAGTCAAATTAGGAGTCCGGGGGAAGAGTGATTCCTGATCCAGAAAGGGTGAATGGGGTGTTTGAGACCTTTTACCGAGGGCTATACAGGTCAGACCCTCCAGAGCGGGGGTCTGATATGATACAATTCTTGGATGGATTGGACTTCCCGGTGGTGGAGAGGGAGAAAGTTCAGGGGTTGGAGGCTCCACGCGGACTGGAAGAAATTATGAAGTGTATTTGTTCCATGCTGTCTGAGAAGGTACCAGGTCCAGGAGGATTCCCAGTGGATTTTACAATCATTTGTGTCAGAACTGGTGCCGCAACTTCTGGGCATGTTCAACATTTCGCCATTGTGCGGGGTGCTGCCCACCACTTTGGCACAGGCTTCCATCTCTTTAATCCTGAAGAAGGATAAAGATCTGGAGGACTCTGGGTCATATCGGCCCATATCCCTGGTGAATGCCGATGCAAAGTTGTTAGCAAAGGTGCAAGCAACTCGCTTGGAGGAATGTCTGCCGGGGGTAATATTGGATACAGGTTGTGAAGGGCCGGCAATTATCTGCCAATATAAGGAGACTCTTGAATATGGTGATGTTGCCCCTGTTGGGTTCCAAGCCAGAGGTGATAATCTCTATGGACGCGCAGAAAGCGTTCGACCGGGTGGAATGGGAGTATCTTATTGAGATACTGGGGTGGTTGGGGTTTGGACCTAGGTTCATCTCATGGATCTAATTGTTGTATAGGTCTCCACTGCGAGCATTCATACCAATGCAATAAGCTCAGGGTATTTTCGGGTGTATCGGGGAACAAGGCAGCGGTGTCCACTATCCCCATTACTTTTTGCTTTGGCTGCTGAACCATTGAGTGGGAGTATATAGACATGGGAGGTTTGGAGATTGAGTGTCCCTTTATGCAGTGTGGGAAAGGTTCTGGAGATATTAAGTAAGTTTGGTTCCTGTTCGGGTTATAACCTCAATGTGGGCAAGAGTGAGGTAGGCCCGGTGAACCCTCATGGACAGGGTGTGGGTCTGGAGAAATTGCCATCTCGGCTGGCCAGGTCGAGTTTCAGATATTTGGGAGTACAGGTGGCCCACGAGTGGGCATTGTTGCATAAGCTAAATCTGGCCAGTCTGATAGAAGGGGTGAAGGGGGACTTGAAAAGGTGGGATGCCCTCCAGCTATACTGGAGGGAAGGGTGCAAACAGTGATAATGACGGTCCTTCCAAAATTCTTATTTGTATTTCAGAACCTTCCAACCTTTACCTAAATATATATTTTGGAAAGATTATCAAACTGATTTCAATCAGTGTATGGGCGGACAAGACCCCTCGTGTCCGGAGAGCATTTTTGCAGAGTGATAGGCAGTCAGAGGATTGGCATTGCCCAATTTGATTCATTACTGCTGGGTGGCAAACATGGAGAAGGTTTGGAGACCGATGGTGGAGGAAAGGTCAGTTTGGGGGTGGATGGAGACGGCTTCTGTCCAGGGCTGTGTTTGAGAGCATTGGTGATGGCTCCTCTTCTGTTCTCACTAGCCAGGTACTTTCCTAGCCCCATGGTAATCGCATCCTCAAGAGTATGGAACCAGTTTAGGCAACATTTTAAGCGGGAGTCGAAGTCGTTGAGGGCGCCGATGTGTGGTAACTACAGATTTATCCCTGCAGGAATGGACTCGTTGTACAAGGTCTGGGAAGGGAAGAGTGTGGAGAGGTTTATGGATATATTCATGGAGAGTAAGTTTGCGGGGTTGGAGGAACTGGTGGAAAAGTTTCAGCTTCCGGGGGGAAATGGGTTCAGGTATTTACAGGTGAGGATCTTTGTTCAAAAAGAGTTTGCTATGTTTCCTCGGTTGCCGCCCTGTCTCTGATGGATAAGGTAGTGTCTTTGGGTGACAGGAGAAGGGAAGATCTCTGATATTTATGGGCAGTTGACGGAGAAGGCTTCACTGGAGGAGATAAAGAGAAAATGGGAGGAAGAGTTGAGTTGTGTATTTGAGGGGGGATGTGGAGTGATGCCCTACACAGGGTAAACTCTATCTCCGTGTGTGCGAGACGGAGCCTGATCCAGATTAAGATAGTGCACAGAGTGTGCATGACTAAAACACGCATGAATGGATTCTTTTCAGGGGTGGAGAACAGATGCCAACATTATTCAAGGGAATCAGCAAACCACTTGTACATGTTTTGGGCCTGCCCTAAATTGGGGAAGTTCTGGGCTTCTTTTTTTGAGATGATGTTGCAAACTTTCCGGTTGGTTCAATTGCTCTGTTTTATTACCTTTGGTCTCGAGTCGCCAGGTATCTTTATGATACCGCCACGAGGTTCAAGTCCAAGTAATGATCAATAACTCAATACATCAATGAGTAAGATTCAAATCAAAGCACATTTATTATACACAGTAATCGCTACTCATGCACAAATTCTACGTCTAAGCTACTTCTACAACTAACAGGCCTATACTTAACTTCGGACTGGCCCACCAGGTCAGGGGAACAAATAGCCTTTCTTTCGGGTTCTGAGTCTGCGGGATTCGAAGTTGGTACGGATTGGTAGCTAGGAGCGCCTATCTCGTAGCGAGCGTTAAATTAAGACTTACTTCTTTCCGGTGGTCACTGCACTGGTCACGGTCAATGTTGGTTCATGTTGCTGGGTGACCCGGGCAGGACGAAGAGGTGAAGAGCGATTTGAACTTGGGGCTTAACTCATATAGTCCCAGGGGCTTCCCGTCTTTTGGGGCGGACCCTGTACCTGGTGCCAAGAGATTGGACTTTGTCCCAATCGCTTGGTTTGATCTCTCCAATACTGGAGCGGTTCCCTGATCGATGGGCGGTCTTGAGGAGCTCGTTCACCTCCTTTGTGTTGGCTCCTGCTGGCGCCGAGGAGTCTGGCTTTGCTTTGTGTGTCCAAAATGTTACCTATTGTTTCCGGGGATTGCTCATCAGTATGTAGATAGCTGCTACTTTGTAATGCTGATGGTCTCTGGTATCGATGTTGTCTGGCCTTTTGCAGAGTTGAATACACAGCAAACCTGCACCTGCTGGTTTCTGTCTATATTGGCTGACTTTCCCATCAGCCTTTGCCGTTCGCCATTTTAAATCGGGAGCTGGCCAATTTAGGTGGCTACACTCCATCTTTGTGATCCTAACGCGAAGCATGAAGGATCACATAACTACGTTGTTTTCATTTCCTGACCCGGTGAGCACTTCTTTCATGGCCTCTATACTGACCATAACAATGCAAAAAAATTTTAACTAACAATTCTAAGGGCCGCTATGTCAAACAGGGACATGCATTATGAAACAAGAAAATGGGAACCTCTAACTATCCTTAATACACTACTCTCACTTAAACATTTCATCACTCTAACTTCCCCAACCATACAAACAAAATCATAGCAGTTTATACACATTTTTCCTGCCTTGAGCAGTCAAGATCAGGATCGTACAATTGCACATGACCATTTCTTTATTTATAACAAAAAACGCAAACGAATGCTCTTTATTATAGATCGCGGGGGTTGGGGGTCTGGTTGTATCCGAAAATAGGGGATCTGATCCTATATACCGGTAGGCTCTCCTTCTCCATTTTCTCAGACACATAGTCTGCACGATGCAGCAGAGTATCGCCAATACCAATAAGGATTCTATCACGTAGGACAGGGAGTACCAGGTTATAAACCTGGCACACCAAGATGGTGTGGTGTCGCTGGTGACTGGGCTCAGGGTACTGTGGGGAAGTGAATCATTAACGGTTGGGGGGCTTGAGGTCATGGGGTTCGCGTTCACGCACAACCAAATGTCCATTATCACGATGAACAATCCGGAGGATGTCCTCATGGTTCTTCTTCTGTCACTTCTCTTCTCTTCTCTTCTCCGGTCCTGGAGCTTCTGGAGTTCTGTGTGAACAAGCATAGTATCTGTTACTATCTTGGTTTAACATCTCATATGATAGCCTGTCTGTCCTTTAGTGCCAATTACTCCCTTTATAATTGGTCACTTGTGTGACTCCCTCATTTATTTATTTTTTCAAAACCGAATTTTAGGACAAGACACACTTACAAATAATGAACCCGTGCGAGCCGTCTCGCAGACTGTGCGGTTTACCATCCAAATGTTTCAGGATGTAACTAGCATATGGTAGGCAACCTAAGGGTTACCTGAAACAAAACAAAACTTTTTGAACTAAAACTTTCCAAAATGAGGTGCGCATGGGCCGCGATGGGTAAGAGTTGGATGGAGTCCCCGGGTAGGACGGCGACCAATGCTGTGTGTGCCCTACCCGAGCGTAGCTGACCAGAGTGGGGGTTCCCAGGCAGGGCGGGTCCCAAGCCATTTCTCCACTGCCTGAGCAACCGACAAGAACGGGCAAGAAATGTAGTCATCGTGGGGGGGCTGCTGTAGTGGTTCTTCCCTCGAACCAGAAGGGCAGTTATGAACGGGCATCTGGTATCTGTCGACAGACGAGTTCTGCTGAACTGGCGTCTGGGACCTTAACAAGTCTCTGCAGAGAAACTAGTTCCTCTGAACTAGCGTCTGGCCAATAGAAAGTCTCTGTGGGCAAGTCCTCAGAGGTTTCGGCCGAATAGGCGTGGGGCCGTGAAAAAAAATTCCGGTCTGACATACAACATTTAACAAACAGTACAAACAACATAAAACATGCTGCAGGTTCCATCAGAAAGGATACCGTTTCTCCCAAGCGGTTCCTTTAAAACATCATCTGGACACCTCAGTTATCGGTTGCGAACAGGATCGCAAAGGGGTTCTCGTTTTGGGAGTCAGACTCAAGGTCATCATCTTCTCCCGGATGCCAAACTCTTGAATGTATCAGGGCTGATAGGGCTGCATGGTATGATTTCGGATCTCTCTCGTCATTCCGGACGAGTCTGAACGAGTTATCTCTGTGCCAGAAGGTGGTGTCTAGTTGTGTGGGGATGGAATCGGGGTCGTCATTGTAGGTCAGTGGTCGGTGGTGGGGTTTGTTCAGGAAAGTGATCATGAAGGGATCACTCGAATTGTGGTCAGATTTGCTGGGTGTGGGTCCTGTTGCATGGGGATAGTAGGGAGGCGTGCTGTGGCTTTCGTCCGAGTCACAGTCGCTGTCTCTGCTGCTGCAGTCTGTGGGCATTCCGGGGTGGAGTGTATATTTCGGGGGTGGAGTTGAGGTTGAGTCCATGGCTGGGCTGGACGTGTTGGGGGAGGGTAGGGTTACATTGGTTATGGGTGGGGTGTGGTGTGCTGCGTCGAGCATGACGTGGTGTGCGTGGTTCGACTGTGTTCCATATGCCTTCAGCTGGTTGATATGGAACCACGCAGTCTTTCCGTTGGGACACTTTATCTTGTAGACGGAAGGGCTTACTTTGTCCGCAATGGAGTACGGACCCGAGTACTTTGGTGACAGGAATGTGCTGGGATTGTATACGGAGAGCATGACTTGCTGTCCTACACTGAACTCAGTCGCATGCACTGTCTTGTCGAAACAAGCCTTGCTCTGTTTCTTTCTTGTGCCCAATTTCTCTGCGGCTGCTAGCTGAGCCGTTTTAACATTATCCACTAATTGCTCTACTGCTTTCTCGTGTGTGAGGGCCGTCACTTCGGGGCTGGTCAATTCTAAACCTAATAAAAATTCTGTGCCTTTCATGGGGCGTCCGGTCATGAGGGTGTGTGGGGTGTAACCTGTAGAAGTTGAAACTGTATTACGCAAAAACATCAGCGCAAAAGGGAGGACTGATCCCAAGTGGTATTGTTTTGCTGGACCATTTTTCTGAAGGTGGATTTTAGGGTCCGATTCATGCACTCCACGATACCACTCGACTGTGGGTGGTATGCTATGTGGAATTTTTGGGTGATGCCAAATATCGTGAGGATGTGCTTCATGACGCGTCCCGTAAAATGCCTTGGTCGGATTCAATGCTGTGGGGGAGTCCCCATCTTGAAAAGATGTGGTGGGTCAAAATCTTGGCTGTGGTCTTTGCCGTGTTTGTTCTGGATGGAAATGCTTCCACCCATTTGGTAAACGTCTCTATCACCACGAGTGCATATTTATAACCATTCATGCAAGGAGGCAATGGTCCTATAAAATCAATCTTGAGGTTAGTCCAGGGGCCATTAACGGGTCGGGTATGACTGAGTTGAGCCATTTTGGCATATCTGTCCGGATTATTCTGGGCGCAGATAAGACAGTTCTCGATGTAGTGATTTACATCGTCCTTTAAATTCGGCCACCAACAAAGCTGCTTGAGGTGGGCTGTAGTGGGATCGATGCCCTGATGTCCATGACCGTCATGGAATAAACAAATCAGTTGATTCCTGTCCTGTTCAGGAACCACATAAAGGGTGTCTTTTAACACCACACCGTCATGTGTGGTCAGAGCATTTTTAAATCTCTCGTAGGGTGCTGGATAGTTACCTTTTAAAATCTCTGTGAGATTGCTGTCCTGCTTCTGGGCCTCCACTAGATCCTCGATCCTAGTCTGTGAGACCTGAACTGCACTCACTGGTGCGCTTTCGGGGGGTGTCCAAAAATATCCATGTCTGGAACCTGCTTTAGCCAGTGCGTCGGCTTTCACATTTCCAGGAGGGGAGGAACGATGGTGACTTCGAATTTTGACTGTACCAAAAGTCCTGTTCTGTGCTCTCGCTAAGATGTGACGGAGTAATGGGGCTGAGGGGAGGGGTTTTCCGTCTGCGGAAACAAATCCTTTTGCTTTCCACAGAGGCAGGAATTCCGTAAGGCTGTTGCAGACATAGAGGCTGTCCGAGTATATGTCTGCTGGGCTGGGGAAAGAATCTGGGTGTTCCACGATATATGCGATGGCCGCAAGTTCTGCGGCCTGTGCGCCTAAGTGTCCTGGAAGTTTTATTGCTATTTCTTCTAGGGCGCGTCCCTGCGTGTCCTCGACATAAATACCGCAACCTGTTATGCGCTTCACATCCAATATTGTGGAAGATCCATCCACATATATCTTAATAGCTCGCACGTGTCTGTGTGCTGGGGGCTCTGGGTTGAACTGCCTATCTCTCTGGGGGGTGTTTTAGCAATAAAGGGGCCTGTGTTGTGGTGTACAGAGATGATATTACATTCATGCAGGGTTCCGGGGTACTGTAAGTTGTCGGCTAAAAAAGTGTGGGTCTTTGTCTGTTTTACAGTGATGTCCCATCCCTGCAAGAGATGGGTCCATCTGGCTGCTCTTATTTGACTGACTGTACCGTTCTTGAGTCGTCCGTCCAGTAAAAGTTGGATGGGGGTGTGTTCTGTGAGAATTGTGACGGGGTTCAGTCCAGTAATGTACGAAAAATACTGAACTGCCCAAAATACTGCAAGCAGGTGCCGCTCACAGGCTGAAAATCCCTGCTCCACAGCATCTAAAATTCTGGAGGCGTAAGTTACGGGCCTTAACTGTTCGTGCCGTTCCTGGAGGAGCACGGCCGAAAGGGTGCGGTCTGTGGTCGCTACCTCTATAGTGTAAGGGGAAAGCGGGTCTGGAACTTATAGTGCGGGGGCTGCTATGAGTGATTGCTTCAACGCATCCACAGCATCTGTATGCTGCGGAAGCCATTCCCAGGGGGCTCCTTTCTTTAGGAGGTCTGAGAGGGGCGCTGCCTTGCTGGCGAAACCGTCAATGTGGTTTCGGCAGTAGCCAACCAGTCCTAAAAACGACCGGAGGGCTGAAACGTTCTGGGGAAGGGGCAATTTAGCAATCGAGTCAATTCTTTTACGCTCGATCTCGCGTTTACCATGTGTGATAATTGTTCCCAAATATATCACCTTGTCTTCCAAAATCTGGGCCTTTTTGGGGTTGACTTTACAACCGATTGAGTGTCAGAGTTCCAGGAGTTCGGCGAGAAGCTCAATGTGCTCTTCCTTGGTGTCTGTCTGCAGTAGTAGATCATCTACGTACTGGACGAGACATTCGGGGGCGAGAGAATTTGGCTAAACCATTTGCCAGCTATCGGTGGAAAATGGAGGGGGAGTTGTGGAATCCTTGTGGCAGGCATGTCCACGTGTATTGCTGATTCTTAAAAGTGAAGGCAAATTTGTACTGGCACACCTTTGCCAATGACATCCCAAACCGTAAAGAATCGTGAATTGAGTCCGTGCTTGAGTATGGTCTCGGGACTTGTGGCTACTGTGGGGACTGCTGCGGGGGTGATTTTGTTGAGTTCCCGGAATCGATGGTCAGTCGCCATGATCCATCGGGCTTTCTCACTGGCCAAATTGGGGCATTATTAGTGGAGGCTACTGATCTAAGTACGCCCTGCTCTAATAAGCTATTCGGGGCAGCACGGTAACCCTGTGGATAGCACAATTGCTTCACAGCTCCAGGGTCCCAGGTTCGATTCTGGCTTGGGTCACTGTCTGTGCGGAGTCTGCACATCCTCCCCGTGTGTGCGTGGGTTTCCTCCGGGTGCTCCGGTTTCCTCCCACAGTCCAAAGATGTGCGGGTTAGGTGGATTGGCCATGATAAATTGCCCTTAGTGTCCAAAATTGCCCGTGGGGTTACTGGGTTATGGGGATAGGGTGGCGGTGTTGACCTTGGGAAGGGTGCTCTTTCCAAGAACCGGTGCAGACTCGATGGGCTAAATGGCCTCCTTCTGCTCTGTAAATTCTATGAAAAAGCTTTCGATTACTTTTGCGATTTCGCCCTCTGCCTCTTGGGGAAAACCATATTGTTTTGGGGGTCTAGGGTCATGTCCTGTGATCTGTACGGAGTCAGTCATCCAGCCACAGTCGTGTTTGTGGGTCGCGAATGCTGTCCTGTTCTTTTGCAGAACTGCCCTAACCTGCTTGTCCGTACTAAGCGTGGTCGGGATGAACCAAAATTCACCTACTGCGCTGATTTTGTTGGCGTATTCTCCTATGTTGAGCATTGCGGGGGCTCTTGCAGACTTTGCCATTTTCCAGACACACTGGTTGACTGAATCGAATGATAAGTTGTGGGAATTCATAAAATCGATTCCCAGAATGTGTTCTGCTGTGTGGGGCAGGTCAACTAACACTACGGGGTGCTTGGTGGTGATGGTTCCGATTTGAATGGGTACAGGGGCTGTGATGTGTCCCTGCTCTGAGTGGCCTGTAAAGCCGCTGAGGCTGATGGTGGCTGTATTGACCACGTGTCTTTTTGAAACAGGGTGGAGGAATTTATTGTGGTGCGGGACCCTCCTGTGTCCCATAGAAATTCGATGGGCTGTTCCCGAATTTTCCCTGCAACTACCGGTCGTCTGGACCTATCCCAAAGGGTGTCGCAGACCCAACTGGGGGAGCTCAAACACCGTCAGTCCGTTCCGGTCAGGTCCGTCTGATCTGAACGGGCACTAACACTATGAATGGGCTCTGTCTTCTTCTTACTCAGAGTGCCCGTCTGCTGGGCTCTCTGTGGCTTTCTAGGGGCATTGCACTCCCTTGCAAAGTGTCCCAACTGTCCACAGTTGTAACACTCCTGTGACTTGGGTGGGGGGCTGTTCTTTCCTTCATTTACTCATGCGGGGTTCTGGTGTGTTGTAACTGCCTGTATATCTGCGTCGGCCTGCTTTTCCTCGGGATTTTTAACTGCGGGTTTGCTTGGTACACATTGCTCCCAGGCGCGGGACAATGTTTTTACTACCCACTTCTCGTTATGAGCCTCCTCTGAGGGATCATAATTTGCGCAAACGTTTTGTCCTGTTTCTGTGGCATGGGAGATAAGGGTGCGGGTCCATTTGGCCATGTTGTCTGGGGACAAATGGGCACTTCTACGTCTCCAAAAACCGCTGCAAAGTGGATCCACAGGCGTCCAGCAAATGCTGTGGGGTGTTCGGCTTTCTTTTGCCTGCATTTGTTGAGGCCATCTACGTGGTCACCCTGGTTATACCCGATCGCATCCAGGATCGCGGTATGCATTTCTGCAAGGGTGCCTCCTCCCACATTCTGTGGGTCGGGAAGGGCTGCTGCGACTGAAGGATCTAAACTTAAAACTGTGAGCTTTACATGCTCTCGCTCATCCAGGCCGTGCATGGTCGCCTGCTGCTTTACTCTGGCAAAGAAATGGTGGGGGTCTGAGGTGGGGAGGAACGGTGTGATCTTATCGCACGCGTCCCGTAATTGGGTCACTGTTAAGGGGGTGGAGTATAGAAATTCCGCATTGCCCGATGCGGCTGTGCGGTGGCTGGCTACTGGGTTCATTGGAGCTTGAACTATCTGCTCTGTGGGGGGTTGGGGCGCTTTTCTCTTCTGGGGCTTTCCCTGCGCACATGTTCCCTGAACATATCTCTGCGCTGTCTCATTCAACTCTTCCCAATCAGGGCCGTCTTCCTCATCTAATTTTGCTCCAAAGGTTTCCTGGAATCCTTATTGAACTGAAAGCAGAGCTTGCAGCTCTGCAATCTGCTTCCGGCACTTTGCGTGGTCTAGTGAGCTTTGTCTTTGCTCTGTGGTGGCAGCATGGAGTGCTCTTAGCGCTGCCTTCAGGTCACTACACCATCTCTGTAATGCTTCTACCTGCTTCTCTGTTTCTTCACGTACCAGGACTGCACGTTGCGTGTCCTGATAGGCCTTTTCATATTGGGACTGGAAGTTGCTTAAGTGCACCAGACAAGACTGGTGTGCCCACTTGGCATCCTCCACCTCTCCGTCTTTTGCTGCCAACTTCCTTCTCAATTCTAATTTCTCTTTTTCTACCTCACTTACATCGACCTTACTCGTTCGATGTATGCCTTCTACTTCTTTCCGGAGCGTCCTAACGACCTCCTCTGTGCCTCGCAACTGTGCCAAGCAGGACACGATTGCCATCAGCTTGGGAGCTTTCCCTAAGCTCTTTTTGTGGATCTCGCTCAGGGTCTCCCACCAAGTATGTCCTATACTCCCGGGGCCTGATTCCTCATTGTCACAGAATTCACTCCAAAGGGGCCATCCCTTCCCTTTGAGATATTTCCTGATATCTTCCTCCCAAATGGGACATTGTCCCACTCTACTGCTGCTGGTCGCTGCGACCGCAAATTCCTCGGGGTTCATGAGGCGTTGCATTACCTGCATTGCCATCTTTCCTATCCGAATGCTGCTCTTCAAATTTGGGACAGGGGTATTAAGGCGGTGCTGTAAATACAGGTACGGCTTTCGCTACTTTCCGAAACACAAACTCCCGACAGTTTTGTCGTAACAAAAAATCTATCAGTTTTACCTTATCGCCCTGTTAGTTACGCATGCATACATACACTTCCGAATTATGAGTATTGATCAGAACTGCTTGAACACTTGTGGTTTTCTGTTCCCAATTGTATCTCAAATTCAAATTCTTGGGTTCTCCCGGATTGGTGAAGCCACTTCTAGATCGGGTCCCACTAGAGTCGCCAAATAATGTTGCTAACTTTCCGGTTGATTCAATTGCTCTGTTTTATTACCTTTGCTCTCGAGTCGCCAGGTATCTTTATGATACCGCCACGAGGTTCAAGTCCAAGTAATGATCAATAACTCAATACACCGATTAGTAAGATTCAAATCAAAGCACATTTATTATACACAGTAATCGCTACTCATGCACAAATTCTACATCTAAGCTACTTCCACAACTAGCAGGCCTATACTTAACTTCGGACAGACCACCAGGTCAGGGGAACAAATGGCCTTTCATTTGGGTTCTGAGTCTGCGGGATTCGAAGTTGGTACGGATTGGTAGCTAGGAGCGCCTATCTCGTAGCAAGCGTTGAATTAAGACTTATTTCTTTCCGGTGGTCACTGCACCGGTCACGGTCAATGTTGGTTCGTGTTGCTGGGTGACCCAGGCAGGACGAAGAGGTGAAGAGCGATTTGAACTTGGGGCTTAACTCTTATAGTCCCCAGGGGCTTCCCGCCTTTCGGGGCGGACCCTGTACCTGGTCCCAAGTGATTGGACTTTGTCCCAAATCTTGGTTCGATTTCTCCAATACTGGAGTGGTTCCCTGATCAATGGGTGGTCTTGAGGTGCTTGTTCACCTCCTTTGTGTTGGCTCCTGCTGGCGCCGGGGAGTCTGGCTTTGCTTTGTGTGTCCAAAATGTTACTTATTGTTCCCGGGGATTGCTCATCAGTATGTAGATGGCTGCTACATTGTTATGCTGGTGGTCGCTGGTATCGATGTTGTCTGGCCTTTTGCAGAGTTGAATACACAGCAAACCTGCACCTGCTGGTTTCTGTCTATGTTGGCTGACTTTCCCATCAGCCTTTGCCGTTCGCCATTTTAAATCGGGAGCTGGCCAATTTAGGTGGCTACAATGATGTCAGAAGTTTTGGGGGGTGACGGTGGCACCATGCCCATGGGTGACGATCTTTGGGGTACTGAATGAGCTGGAGCTGCAGGAGGGTAAAAGGGCTGATGTGCTGGCCTTTGCCTCCCTGATAGCCTGGAGGAGGAGCGGGCACCGGAGCCACCTAGGGTGACGGCTTCGCTGGAGGACCTATCTGAGTTTCTGGAGAAAATTAGGGGGTCGGAGGAGGAGGGGTTCTATTCAAGCTGGAGGCTGTTTATCTCTTTTAAGAATTGGTGGGGTGTCGATGGGGGAGGGGGAGTTGCATAAAACAGGGTCATGTGGGATGGGTTGGTATTTTATTTTAAACAAGTTGTACAGGGTTGAGTCTTTGTTGTGTATGTTGTAAAATGGAAAATGTCCTGAATAAAAAACAATTAATTATAGATGATCCTAATTTTCATGCAATTGTTTCTTTCATCGGGAATAACAAGGTAAAATCAATTATGATGCACCTACAAAAATGTTTCTTTCTCATTTCGGCATCTAAATTGTCATTAAAATAGAATCAATCGTGAATATTTTGCTTGCCCGGAAACAGAATTACAATTGGAAATAGAACTGGACAGTTATGGCTCAGATTCTAATTTGTAAATCTAAATTTAATGAGGGCCCCAGTGAGGGTGAGGTCCATATTGCGATGCTTCACGAGATTCGGATGAACCTTGCAAGATGTTTCAAGCGTCGTGAATCCCGCGAGAAGCCTCTCACGAGATTCAACGGCGTCGTCGCGTCACCAAATGGGGCGTGGTGATGTTAGCAAATCCCGCCAGACATATTGGTGAAGAATAATACTTTTTCTGGATCAGAGGGCAGGGTAGAGCGCAGAATGTGGCCTCCAGCAAGAACCTAGTACAGCTCCATCACTTCACCCACACCGATATTTCACACTGGGTGCTATGAACTTTAAATCAGCTCAGCTCATCCACTAAAACTATGCTTTAGGCTATTGTAGGAACAAGCACCCAAGGCCATCGAGCCTCCAAAGCACATCTGTGGATGAGGGGGCTCCGGAAGAACCATCACATTGCTCACCCGCACCCTGCACCAGTGCAGAGATACACACATCAGTGGGGGTAGCGCAAGGTTAGAATCGGGGTCACCTTCTGGAGAAAGCCTCGCAGACCCATTTCTGTAGCAATCAGAGGCAGGGACAGGACCCATCCCCTCCTTCAGCCCTCCTTCCACATTATACCCCAGTATTTGCTCTGTTCACCTTGCACAGCCCTCCTTCCATATTGCCCCCCAGATGACTTGTCCTCGCCATGGCACACCACCCAAACAACCCCACCATCCCCCCAGCCCCATCGCCTCCCCTTGCACTACACCCTGGTTGAACCTCGGACCTTTGTTGTCGTGGCTGCATGGGTCCCCGAGAACAGTGCTGTCCACTGAGATACTGGAATGGTACTGGAGGAATGGAGACCTCTGTACTTCCCAACCCCAGGCACAGCCCTGAACCGAGACAGTAGGCGCAATCTTCCCAAAAGGGAACAAAGTCCCCGAGCGAGTGCATTTAGCTGTGTCTTTCCCGACACTCGTAGTGCCAAGAAACATATGGCTATTCAACATGATTCATGTTGAATAAGGGGCCTGAACAGGGAACACATGGCCGAGGCCGCACATAGTCCCATTTTTTACAATGAGGAGCTCCACTCGCCAGAAACCCCCGTTGTAGCAAGAGATCGGGATGCCATTTTTAAATGGTGTCCCGATGACCAAGGTCCCACAAAGATTTCCCAACCTCTCTCCCAGCCTGCATGCACTATGGGAGGGTCTCCCAGCAACCCCCACAACCCCCCAACACCCACACCAGGCAACCCCAGCCCAATCATACGAACGCATAAAATGAAAGTTTGGCACCTTGGCAGTGCCAACCTGGCACTCTGGCAGTGCCCCTGCTAACTGCCAATGCCAGGCTGGCAGTCTGGTGACACCAGCAGTGAAAGGGCACCACCCTGCCCAAAGGGCATGCAAATGGTGGCGTTCAATCACCTTGGAGACCCCTGTCATGTGAGAGTACCTTTAAGAAATGGATGTTTATCAAATAGCTGTCGTGGATGTTCCTTTAAGAAATGGGTGTTTATCAAATAGCTTCAGTGATGTCAGTGTGTGGGTGGAGCTGAGCTGTGACTTTGCTTTTACTTTTGCTTTAAGCAAAAAAACTGCTTTGTGTCTGTGTGTTTTAATTTTGTTTTCAGAGTTAAGGAAGCTGCAGTCACAGCAAGAAGGTGCATTAATCTCTCTCTGCAATCTAAAGACTGTCTCCAGATCATCTGAGGATTTCAAAGTAACACCTGTTTCCGTAGAGAAATTAAATCTGCTGTCTTTCCGTAAAACGGGTCTTTTGGTCTTATGGGTGTTGTTAGGAAAGTTATGAAGGGTTACTTATAGAATATTATATCTGTGGGGATTATTGGCGCTGATAGTTGTTAAGATGTTTACTGTGGATTTATAAAGTGTTAACTGGATTCATAAATAAACTATGGGCGGGATTCTCCGCAATCGGCGCGATGTCCGCCGACCAGCGCCAAAAACGGCACGAATCAGTCCAGCGTCGCGCCGCCCCAAAGATGCGGAATTCTCCGCATCTTGAGGGGCCGAGCCCTCACCTTGAGGGGCTAGGCCCGAGCCAGACTGATTTCCGCCCCGCCAGCTGGCACGGAAATGGCTTCGCCGGGCGACGCATGCGCGGGAGCGTCAGCGGCCGCTCACGGCATCCCCGCGCATGCGCAGTGGAGGGGGTCTCTTCCGCCTCCGCCATAGTGAAGACCATGGCGAAGGCAGAAGGAAAAGAGTGCCCCCATGGCATAGGCCCGCCCGCGGATCGGTGGGCCCCGATCGCGGGCCAGGCCACCGTGGGGGCACCCCCCGGGGCCAGATCGGCCCGCGCCCCCCCCCAGGACCCCGGAGCCCACCTGCGCCGCCTTGTCCCGCCGGTAAGAGAGGTGGTTCAATCCACGCCGGCTGGCGTGGGTTGTCAGCGGCGGGACTTCGGCCCATCGCGGACCGGAGAATCGCCGGGGGTGAGCCCGCCGACCGGCACGATTTCCGCCGACCAGCGCGGCGTGATTCCAGCCTCCGCCCAATCTCCGGTGGCGGAGAATTCGGGACACGGCGGGGGCGGGATTCATGCCGGCCCCCGGCGATTCTCCGACCCGGTGGGGGGTCGGAGAATCGCACCCATGGTTTTGTTTCAAAAGTACTTTAGATCTCTGTTGCATCACACCTGTAAAATAGGCCCTTGTGCACCCCATAACCACAATCTATTAAAAGTTTTGGCAGGTGAACTCTAAGATACACTTTGGTGTTCTCTAAACCCTGGCCCATAACACCCCCACAAGTACCATTCTGTCTGGTCCCTGTTTGTGGGACTAGTATCAAAAGGCAATCGCCCGAGGTCCCCGAGATGAAGGGATTGAATCCCAAAGCCTCAGGTACCTTGTGAATCTGCACATTAGAGTGATCCCACCCATTCATCTTGCAACGTCTTGCGAGAATGTTGCGCTATAGTGAGCTGCTTTTCTGGTGCAGCATGGCCGGAGGATCACGCCCTGTGTCACAGGAGGGTCCATGGATCCAGCTGCATGGTACTGTCCATGAAAATCAGCTCAGCATGGAGATGGAGAGCAGGAACCGGTCTGTCCAGCAGAGTGGTGTTGAGGGTATCAGGTAGCTTTTGTTGCGCTCACCTCAAAGTCTCTGGTGAACTGAGGACCATCTTGTGCATGCCACGTTTTATCAATTGATGCTGATATGATTTCCCGTTGGCATGATGCAAAAGTGGAAGGCCTGACGGGAGGTCCGTGGGAAACTGTTTTAATCAGCATTCATGAGATACAAATGGTGTTCACACCACCTGCCAGCTGATGACTAACCCATCATTGGGAGAATTGCAACTTGATTTTCCGCTGGCGGGTTTCTGAATTTTTGGCTCCTACCAGATTCTCCACATCTGCCCACCACCAAACCGGTCGCGGGCGCAATGGGAAAACGCTGCCCAATGTGAGGTCAATATTAATCACCCCGCCATTGGAAGCTATGTCTCGAGTTGGTTAGTCCCTAAACTTTGGAATTCACTCACCAAACCTCTCTGCCTCTCTACCTTTCTATTCCCCTTTAAGACATTCCTTGAAACCTGTCTCTTTGACCAAATCTTTTGCACCTGCCTCACCTTATGTGGGTCAGTGACAAATATTGCTTTGTAACACTCCTGTGATGTTCCTTGGGATATCTTATTATATTAAGGGTGCTCTATAAATACAAGTTTTTGTTGCTATTGACAGACTGCTACTATAAGAACAAGTACCTTTAGTTGGGTTTAGCCATCTGGTTGAAACCAAATGATACCTGCTGTTTTTATTCTAAAATCCGGACTTGCAGTTCAGGCAGAGTTGTGTATAGTTTAAATCCAGGTGTGTGTGTTAAGATTTCCTTCCAAATCTGTAGGCCCAGGGATGGTGCAGGCCAGGCCTATAAGCCTTTCTTGAATTTGAATTGTGAGAATGTTTAACCACACATGTTAGTTGTGGAGGATACATTTTAATTAATTCTGTTCAAGAACTTTAAAGATTGACTGGAAAACCACTTCTGGCCATTCATTGTTGACAAGTTAGCAGACTCATTTCCGTTCATGAGAACAGTGACTGTCGCTCTCTCTCACTGTCTCCCTGATTAACCTCAAGTTCTATTTTCTTACCAGTTTAAGACCTTGTGCCCCCAAAAAATATTAGTTTAACTTAGCTGCAGAATAATGCATTTAGCATGTGTTTGTCTCAGTCACGCTTTATTAATGTATTTTCTGGCAAGCTCCTCTTCAAGCTAAGTAGGTTTCCTCAGCCACAATTTAAACGATTCATTCACTGAAACCTGATTTAATTTATTATTTTATTTGTGCTGGTGTGCTGAAGACTGGTTTATAATTTGTGCAGGAAATGCCAATTCTGACACACAGTGGCAGCAGTGTGTACCATCTACAAGATGCACAGCAGCAACTCACCAAGGCATCTTTGACAGAACCTTCCAAACTCGCGACCTCTACCACATAGAAGGACAAGGGCAGCGGATACAGAGGGACACCACCAGCTGCAGGTTCCCCTCCAAGTCACTCACCATCGTGACTTGGAACTACGCCGCCGTTCCTTCCCAGTCGCTGGTTGAAAATCCTGGAACTGCCTCCCTAACAGCACCGTGGGTGTAGCTACAACGTGCAGTGGTTCAAGAAGGTGGCTCAACACCACCTTCTCAAGATAAATTCGGAATGGGCAACAAATGCTGGTCTAGCCAGCAAAGCCCACGGCCCATTAAGTAACTTTAAAAAATGCAAAAATAAATTAATTTTGGAAAATTATTGTTAAAATATAGGAAGCAACTTACAATTAATGACAGGAGAACCGAGCGAATAAGTTCAGAGACCACATTACACAACCTAATATTGAGTGACCCATACAGTAAGTGACCCATAACTTCAAACGGTGAAACCCAGGAATAGTCACATCCCAAATAATTTTTTTAAAAATAAAAAATTTAGAGTTCCAATTCATTTTTTCCAAACAAGGGGAAATTTAGCATGTTCAATCCACCTACCTTGCACATCTTTGGGTTGTGGGGGTGAAACCCACGCAAACACGGGGAAAATGTGCAAACTCCACATGAACAGTGACCCAGGGCTGGGATCGAACATGGGACATCAGCGCCATGAGGCAGCAATGCTAACCACTGCGCCATCGTGCTGCCCTTACATTGAAAATAAAAATGATGATAGACATTACCAGGCATGATGAGATTATCAGGCAGGAGGTGTGTTTGAAAACAGGAAGTGCATGCTTGGCAAGAGGTCTTTATTATAAAGACACATTAACAGCTCCCCGGGACAATACTCATAATAGGTTTGAGGATATGGGGCGGGATTCTCTGACCCCCCGCCGGGTCGGAGAATCGCCGGGGGCTGTCGTGAATCCCGCCCCCGACGGTTGCCGAATTCTCCGGCACCGGGGATTCGGCGGGGGGCGGGAATCGCGCCGCGCCGGTTGCCGGGCCCCCCCCCCCGGCGATTCTCCGGCCCAGATGGGCCGAAGTCCCGCTGCTGGAACGCCTGTCCCGCCGGCGTGGATTGAACCACCTCTCTTACCGGCGGGACAAGGCGGCGCGGGCGGGCTCTGTGGTCGATCTGGCCCCGGGGGGTGCCCCCACGGTGGCCTGGCCCGCGACTGGGGCCCACCAATCCGCGGGCGGTCCTGTGCCGTGGGGGCACTCTTTTCCTTCCGCCTTCGCCATTGTCTCCACCATGGCGGAGGCGGACGAGACCCCCTCCATTGCGCATGCGCGGGGATGCCGTAAGTGGCCACTGACGCTCCTGCGCATGCGCTGCCCGGCAATGTCATTTCTGCGCCAGCTGGCGGGGCACCAAAGGCTTTTGCGCCAGCTGGCGGGGCGGAAATCAGTCTGGCGCGGGCCTAGCCCCTCAAGGTTAGGGCTCGGCCGCTCAAGATGCGGAGGATTCCGCACCTTTGGGCCGGCGCGATGCCGGACTGATTTGCGCCGTTTTTGGCATCGGTCGGCGGATATCGCGCTGAATACGGAGAATTTCGCCCATGGTTTTACAAAGAACGGACTATTTTTTTTTTTTTTTTTATTTTTTTTTTTTAATTTATTTTTCCTTTTCTGAGTTACCAAGCCAGGGCTCAGAGTGTGGGTCAGGGGCGAACCCCTAATCCAGCACCTCGCCTGCTCCAAAAAATGAATTCAAATTGAATCAAATTTATGGTCCCCACAAGAGAGACATACCAGATCTGAACCCAAAGGCTCAATCTACAGACACTTGATCTTAGCCAAAAGGCCGAGAAGCGATGGACCGGACTATTATAACATACAATGCATAATGTAGTATTCTGATGCTCAGAGAAGCTATGCCTTTACAGTACAGGTTAGGGTCAGTCAGAGCTTAATTGTTATTTAGACCATAAGACCGCAAGACACAGGAGCCAAATTAGGTCACTCGGCTCATCGAGTCTGCTCCACCATTCAATTATGGCTGATATGTTTCTCATCCCCATTCTCCTACTTTCTCCCCATAACCCCTGATCCCCTTATTAATAAAGAACCTATCTATCCCTGTCTTAACGACACTCAGCCAGACAGGTGGTTGATGTGTTGGTGGGGGAGCATTTAGTGATAGCAAACACAACATGGTTCAATTTAAAGTTGTTATGGAAAAAGAAATCGACAAGTTGCAAAAACAGGTTTTTGATTGGGGGAGAGTAGATTTTAACAAAATAAGGCAGGATCTGGCCAAGGTAGACTGGAAAGAGTTACTTGTGGGGAAACCTACAGAAGAGCAGTGGGGAGCGTTCAAAGGTGAAATGGGGAGGGTACAGTCCTAATATGTTCCCTCTAGGGTAATAGGAAGATGTAACAGACCCAGAAAGCCATGGATGACCAGAGAAATTCAGGATGCGATGAGAAGGAAAAGAAAGGCTTTTAACAAGTTTAAGGGGAGCAAGTCTGCAGAGGCATTAGTGGAGTACAGAAAGTACAGGATGGAGCTTAAGAAATCAATTAGGAGAGCAAAGAGGGGATATAAGAAAGCTCTGGCTGGTAAAAGTAGACAAAATCCCAAGATATTCTATAAGTACATCAATGGTAAGAGGATAACCAGGGAAAGGGGAAAATCTGTGGGTGGAGCTAGAGGACATTGGTGGGGTGTGTTGAATGAATATTTCACATCTGTCTTCACCCAAGAGAATGAGGAGGTAGTTATGGAACTCGGGGAGACAGATTGTGAGGTTCTTGAACAAATTGTCATAGGGAATGACAAGATATTGGAGGTATTGGTGGGCTCAAACATGGACAAATCTCCAGGTCCGGATGAATTGTGTCACAGGCTGCTGTGGGAGGCGAGGGAGGAGATTGCTGGAGCTCTGACCCAAATTTTTAATTCTTCTCTGGCCATGGGAGAGGTGCCAGAGGACTGGAGAACAGTTAATGTGGTCCCATTATTTAAGAAAGGTTGTAGAGAAAAGCCAGGGAACTACAGACTAGTGAGTCTCATGTCAGTAGTTGGGAAACTACTGGAGAAGATTCTGAAGGAGAGAATCTATCTTCACTTGGAGAGGCAAGGTTTGAGCAGGGATAGTCAGCATGGCTATGTCAGAGGGAGATCATGCCTAACAGATTTGATTGAATTTTTTGAGCATGTAACCAGGTTATAGATAGGGTAGTGCAGTTAACATGGAAGATAGGAGAAGGAGCAGGAGGAAGCCTTTTGGCTCTTCGAGCCTGCTCCGCCATTTATCACGATCATGGCTGATCATCCAACTCATGGGATACAGGATGATTTGATAAGGTGGATTCCTAATTGGCTTAGCGGTAGGAGACAGAGGGCGATAATTGATGGCTGCTTTAGTGTCTAAATCCAGTGACCAGTGGCGTACCTCAGGGATCCTTCTGGGCTCCCTATCGTTTGTCGTATATATAAATTACATAGATAACTATGGATCAATAGGTTTGCGAATGACACAAAGATTGGCCGGGTGGTTAACAGTGAGGCTGAGTCTCTTGGGTTACAGGAAGATATAGATGAGTTGGTCAAATGGGCGGATAAGTGGCAGGTGGAATTTAACCCTGAAAAGTGTGAGATGATACACTTTGGAAGGAATAATTTAATAACTAGTATACTTTGAAAGATCTGACACTGGGAAGAACAAAGGGACTGTGGCGTGTTTGTCCATAGATCTCTGAAGACGGAAGAGCAGGTTAATAGGGTGGTGAAAAAGGCATTTGTTTTTATCAATCGGGGCATAGATTACAACAGCAGGGAGGTCATGATGGAGCTGTATAGACTTTTGGTGAGGTCACAGCTGGAGTACTGTGTCCAATTCAGGTCACCACATTATAGGAAGGATGTGATTGCACTGGAGGGGTGTAGAGAAGATTCACCAGAATGTTGCCTGGGATGGAACATTTAAGTTATAAAGAGAGGTGGGATAGGCTTGGGTTGTTTTCTCTAGCGCAGAGAAGACTGAGGGGTGACTTGATCGAGGTTTACAAGATTATGAGGGGCATGGACAGGGTGGATAGGGAGCAGCCGTTCTCCCTAGTTGAAGGGTCAGTTATGAGGGGACACAAGTTCAAAGTGAGGGGTGGGAGGTTTTGATGGATTTGAGAGAAAGCTTTTTCACCCAGAGAGTGGTGACGGTCTGGAATGCACTGCCTGGTAGGGGGGTAGAGGCGGGATGCCTCACATCCTTTAAAACGTACATGGATGAATACTTGGTACACCATAATATTCAAGGGTATGGACCAAGTGCTGATGAGGGATTAGGTGGGCAGGTCAGGATCGGTGCAGACTCGATGGGCTGAAGGACCTCTTCTGCACTGTAGGACTTTGTGATTCTGTGATTTGGCCGCCACAGCCTTCTGTGGCAAAGAGTTCCATGGATTCACTACCCTCTTGATGAAGAAATTCCTCCTCATCTCAGTTTTTAAGGATTGTCCCTTCAGTCTGAGGCTGTGGCCAAGGGCTCTAGTTTTTCCTACAAGTGGAAACATCCTCTCCACGTCCACTCTATCTAGGTCTCTCAGTATCCTGTAAGTTTCAATAAGATCCCCCCTCATCCTTCTAAACTCCAACGAGTACTGACCCAGAGTCCGCAACCGCTCCTCATATGACAAGCTCTTCATTCCAAGGATTATTCTTGTGAACCTCTTCGGGATCCTTACCAAGGCCAGCTCATCCTTCCTTAGATACAGGGCCAAAACTGCTCACAATACTCCAAAAGGGTTTGACCAGAGCATTATACAGCCTCAACAGTACATCCCTGCTCTTGTATTTCATCATGAAACTTTATAAACGTGAACCACTCAAAAGTTTCAAGCTTCAAGTGAATTGTGAACATTTTATTTTCTTTAATAGTATTTTATGGTGCTAGATGCAACAGTTTTTATAGAAAAAACATTAATGGGCGTGATTTTCAGGGCCCGTTCGCCGCAGGGACCATAATGGGATTTGTGGCAGCGAGATCTGTTTGCATTCCTCGTCATACCCCCATTGGTGACGTAATCAGGTTCACACCCAGAAAGGATATGAACTGATTTCCATAGATTTAAATGTATTTAATATCAATATAGCTTAACGACATTGCTTCCCGGCACGTTAGATGCTCACTCCTGCCACTGTGATGTCATACCGGTGGAATCACTACTGGTTTTCGAGGCTGGGCAGTGCCCCCTGTCAGGATCCCTTGGCACTGTCTCCTGGCACTGTCGGAGAACAGTTCCAGGGAGCACTGCGAGGGGGCAACTTTCTCCATTGGTGAATGGGGGCTTCCCCTTATGTGTGTTGGGGGTAGGGGAGAGGGATTCATGCTGGAGAATGCACTGCCCAGCCTTGGCCCGCAACCCAAGGGCAAAGTCTCCACACCCCTTCCCTCCCATTATGCACCGACCCCCACAGCGGATAATCCTCCCGGCAGGATTTGGTGAAAGCTTTCCCAAGTGTGAACCTGACGCGATGGAGTTCATGGTGGGTCAAGGAAGTCGGTGCATACCTGAGGTTGCCTCCAAAGTCCATCGGAAAGCGCTCCTCCCCCCACAATGCAACAACAGAAAGCACTTAGATACTTTTGATGTGGTGATGATTATGAACTGTCAATCATAGCAAGAGTGTTTATAAACATTGTGTTTAGCAACAAGGCAGGGTACGCATGGTGCCTTCAAGCATGAAGGGAAAGATAGATGAACAATCGACCAAGTCTCTGAAGTAATAAGACTATCAATCACTGGCTAATGCAACGTATTGCTGTATGAAATTTAATGGAAGATATGCATTTCATAGGCTGTCAAGGGTTTTGAGACCCTTTGAAGTGTACTTGGCTTTTGAGGAAGCCTCTGATATTTATAACAGCTGCTGCTTAAACCCCCCTTAACTCACTTTCAGACTGTGCATTCCTGATCCTAACCACTGTTGAAAAATATTCATCCTGGTGTCGCTTTTTATTCTTTTGGCAATCATTTTAAATTGACTTTCTCTCTACCTACTCAGTCCAGACCCCTCATGATTTTGAGCACCTTCCATAAAATCTCCTCTCAACCTTCTGTGCTCTAAGGAGAACAGCCCCAGTTTCTCCACTCTTTCCGTGTAACTGTAGCCTCTCGTCCCCACAACCATTCTCAACTTTTTTATACTCTGTAGCCGTCATATTTTTTTTTAAGTGCGGTGCCCAGAACAGTTGAGACCAAATCAGTATTTAGTAAAGGTCTATTATAAAGTCCTTGCTCTTGTACTCTATGCTTCGATTTATAAAATCATTTGTCAGCAGAGCTTTAAAGAGACAATCAGCTTCTTAAACTGTGTGTTCCATATTCTATTTTGCATTGATTTATGTGTGAAAATATTTTGTTCTTGTTGTGTTGGGAAAGGATTAGCTTTCTGTTATATTTGAGCCACAATTCCTGTTGTTAGATGGCTGGATACGAAAACAGTCCAGCTCCCAGCTCTCTGCAGGGAAGGGAGAACTATTTCTACCAGTTTTATTTTCCTCCAAGCCCTTGGTTTCAACCTGCAATATAGGCCAAAATCGTTCTGTGCTGGCAAAAGTGGTTGTGTTGTTACCCAGAGCCAAATGTTTTGCCTCAGGTCATGTGTCTGGTTTCTAGTACACCACACATTTAACAAGCCAGTACTGGAGACTTGAAAAACTTCATTTTGAAACACACACAGCTGTAAACATCCTTCTAGGCATTGTTGTTCGGTCACATATTAGTTTATCACTTAAGGCAGTCATTTTCAACCCCAGGGTCGCTGGCGGGTACCGAGAGGGTCATGGGGTCATGCATCGCGCCGTTCCCGATCGCAGGAAGAGGTGCTAAATTTAAAATGCCGACCCCGTCCGGCTTTTAGAATGCCGGCTGTTCCGCGCAGGCACAGGCCCAGAGCCAAGCTGCACGGAACGCCTTCTCCCGACATCAGCGTGCTGACCCAGGAGCAGAATTTTTATTAAATCACTGGAGTCTTCCTGCCTGGAGCGGTGGCAGAGAGCAGGTTGTCCACTGACAACACATGTTCTGGGCGTGAGAGCGTTTCCTCCGTTTTGTAGCTGCCAGCACTGCTGGTGTGAACTCCAAGGCCTCTGATGAACAATCCATGAAGAAGAAACTGAAAAACAGGAACAAAGGAGCACGAATTGATTACTTGAGGTGTGGGTTATTAATTATGCCACCGCGGACGGTGATGTGTTGAGTGGACACACATCAGGTAGCTCTCCTCCAGACCAGAACTAAATTAGGTGGATTTTGCCCGAAAATTCAAAAGCAACTTAGCCTAACTGAGAAAAGGAAGGAATAGAACCAGAATGCAGCGAATAGGAGCTTGACGGGTCAAAAGGCCGACTGAAGTGGTGGAAAAGGCCTCGAGAAGCAGGCGGACGAGCCGGCAGACCCACGAGACGAGGGGGCCTCGGTCACCCAGGAGACATGGAGGCCGACACCCCGAGCATCAGCTTCCCCCCCACCACCTGGAGATGAATGGAAGGCATTCCTTATGAAGGAACTGACCGTCATGAAAGAGGCGATAAAGGTAAAAATCCAGATCAGGGTCAAGGTGGCGGTGACAGAGGCAATGGCCACTGCAAAAATCAATTGATGGATTTGGGAAGAAGGTGGAAGCACAGGAAACAACATTCCATGAATTAGAGAAATCCTCAACGGACCAGAGCGACAGGATCATTGCCCAACAGGTAGAAGTTAAAAGGTTGGCGGCCCAAGGGAACTTAAAAGGGAAAGTCGAGGACCAAGAAAACAGGTCCCAACGCCAGAACATTCGAATTGTGAGCCTGCCAGAGTGTATTGAGGGCAGGGATCCAACGAGCTATGTCGGCCAAATGCTGGGCAACCTAGTTGGGAAAGACAACTTCCCCAACCCCCCACAGATCGACATAGCGAACAGGTCGCTCAGGCCAAAACTCAAGGCAGGGGAACAACCGAGGACAGTCATCGCGAAGCTGCATCGATACCAGGATCGGGAGAAGATCCTGAAGTGGGCAAGTCAGACCAAGGCGAGTACCAGGTTACGGCACAATATCCGAGTATATCAGGACATTGGGGCGGACTTGGCAAAATGCAGGGTCGAATTTAATCAGGCAAAATCAGCCCTGTACGGGGTGCAATTCGGAATGCTATTCCCAGCCAGGCCCTGGGTAACATCCAGAACAAGGAGCATTACTTTACCACCCCGGTGAAGGCAAATGAATTTGGACGGACAAACTGTCTGGACAAGGGGCAGGAGAGGCAGTGATGAAGGCAGAACAGAGAAGGAAATCGAAAAAGGTAGAGACTTCTTAGGCACTTGATATGTTTACACGGGACTGTGCTGCATCGCTCTGATCAGAAAGACCGGGTCACGGAAGGACGAGGATAGGGGAATGCAGGTCAGGGTGAGGTACAGGCAGAGGATGCAGTTAGACAGAGAGCATAAGTTAAGGGTAAGATCAGCCCCAGGAGGGGAGCCACCACACCATCAGGGATAGCTAGCACAGGAAGAAAGACAGCAAGGGGTGCTGTGACGTACCTCCTGGCAGGGAGGGAGCGCCTAGCTAGGTGGGGGGGACGGACGGGGGGGGACAAGGGCAGGGAGGGGGAACACATGGGAGGGATGGGGAAGGGGCCACACAGGGAGGGGGTGTGGGGGAGGGGGTGAAGGAACGCAAAAGGAACATGAAGGGAAGAACGGGTTGGCGTTTGGATTGGCTTCAGCAGGCAAGGTGTAGGCTGAAGTAACAAGATGGCACCACAAGCAGCCACCTTGGAGGGTCCCTAAACAAAGGGAGACCCCGGAGTGCAGGGCCGCACCCACGTGGTGGGCACACAGTTGCCGATCATGTTGGGTGCCCCTGGACAAAGGGAAACCCCGGGGTGCAGGGGCTTGTCCATCAGGTAAGTATGGTTGATGCCTCAGGAAGGAGGGGAAAAAGAACCCCACCAAGATTATCACCTGGAATATCAAGGGACTTAACGGCTCAGTGAGAAGATCCAGAGTCTTCACCCATTTAAGAAGTTGGAAAGTCGACAGTCTGCAAGAGACACACCTGAGGGAGAAGAACCGACTGCAGATAAGGAAGGGCTGGGTGGGACAGACATATCACTCATGATACGGGCCGAGGGCTAGGGGAGAAGCCATACTGATTAACAAGAGAACAAAGTTGACAGTGACAAGGATGGTCACGCATCCAGGGGGACGGGGGATGGTCAGCGGTTTCCTCGACGGGGCACTAGTAGTTCTGGTAAATGTGTACGCTCCCAACTGGGACGACACGGAATTCATAAAGAAGACCATGGCGGAAGTCCCCAACATCGACACACACACTGATCATGGGGGGGTGGGGGCTTCAACTGTGTACAGGAACCATGGGCGGACCAATTGAGTCCCAGAACAGGGAAAAAGACAGGCATGACTAGGGAACTGGGAGCATTCATGGAGCAGATGGGGCGGCAGGTCCTGCACCCCGGTGAGAGGGAATTCTCGTTCTTTTCGCCGGTGCACAAAGTATACATACGGATTGAATTCTTTGCAGTGGGGAAATCGGTACTTCCAGAAATAGTAAGGGCGGAATACTCCGCGATAGTCATCTCCAACCACGCTCCACATTACATGGATGTGAGGTTAGAGACAGGCCGTGCCCAACGTCCCACATGGAGGTTGGAAACTGACCTTTTGACCGGTAAGTTCTGCCAGAAAACATCACAGGCCACAGGCGAGTACATCACTAACTAGAACGAGGAAGTCTCACCTTCCACGTTCTGGGAGGCACTGAAGGCGGTGATTAGGGGAGAGATTATAGCCTATAAGGCATGTAGGGATAGGGAAGAGAGGGAGGCCTGGCGACAACCGATCGAGTCCATCCTGGAGGTTGACAGAAAATACTCCGAGGCCCCGACCGTAGAGCTTCTGACAGAGAGGAAAAATCTGCAGATGGACTTTAATCTGCTATCCCCAGGAAGGCATTGCACCAACTCCGCCAGACACAGGGGACCTTCTACCAACTCGGAGAAAAGGCTGGCCGCCTACTGGCTCACCAGCTGAGAAAGCAAGCAGCCAGAGGGAAATAGCGCAGGTCAAGGACAGCAGAGGCAGACTGGTAGCTGAACCAAAGGAGGTCAACCGAGCATTTGAGACCTTCTACCAAGGGCTGTACACGTCCGAACCCCCGATGGGGACGCGGGGATAACACGGTTCCTCAATGGACTGGACATGCCAGTCATGGTGGACGATAGGCAAAGGGAGGTGGAAGCACCAATAGGACTGGGAGGGATTATGAAGAGCATCAGCTCCATGCAGGTGGGGAATGCGCCAGGACATGATGGGAGAAGACAGGAGAATAGGGATGAGAAAAATATCAGCCATGATTGAATGGCAGAGCAGACTCGATGGGCCGAGTGGCCTAATTCTGCTCCTATGTCTTCTTGACTTATGCTCTTATGGTGCCTGGTGGACGTCTATAAAAAAATCGCACCAGCTCTGGCCCTGCACCTATGGGACATGTTCACAGACTCGCTAGCGAGGGACACCCTGCCTCCAACGCTAACACAGGCCACGATATTGCTTACCCAATAAATATAAAGACCCGACGAAATGCGAATCACATAGACCCATCTCACTGCTCAATGTGGACGTGAAGATATTCACAAAAGTCCTGGCTCAACCTGGGAAAGAGTGAGGCATTACCAGTGAACCCGAATGGGGGAGGGACAGAGCTGAAGGTCTACCATTCCTACTAGCCCAAAGCAAATTCCCCGACCTGGGGATGCAGATAGCCCATGACTGGACACAATCCACAAGTGGAATCTGACCAGTCTGGTGGAGGAAGTTAAAAAGGACCTACACAGATGGGATGCACTCCCGCTCCCCCTGGCAGGGAGGGTGTAGACAATCAAGATGAACGTGCTGCCGAGGTTCCTCTTCCTGTTCAGATCCATACCGATCTTCATCCCCAAGGCCTTTTTCCAAGGGATAGACAAAAACGATCATGGCGTTTGTGTGAGGGGGAAAGAACCTAAGGACCCCCAAGCTGACACTGCAAGGGAGGAAAAATCTGGACAGCCTGACCCTTCCAAATCTACAATACTATCACTGGGCAGCCACAACCGAGGGTGAGGGAATGGACACGAGAACCCAACAAGGAATGGGTGAGGCTGGAGGAGTCCTCCTGCAAATGAACAACCCTCCGGGCACTCGCTACGGAGTGCCCCCAGCGCCCCCCCCCCCCCACCCCCCCCACCCCCCCACCCCCCGCCCACGGCAAAATACACATCCTGCCCAGTGGTGGTAGCCACATTGAGGACTTAGAACAAAATGAGGCAGCATTTTGGTTTAATCGAGATGTCCTCCATGGCCCCATCTGTAATAATCGTAAATTCCATTCAGCCATGCTCGACACCACCTTTAAAAAATGGAGACAAGATGGGGGGACGCTAGTGGTCAGGGACACACTCGAAACCCGAGACGAACTAACGGAAGATCTGGAGCTACCGACAGGACAGGAACTCTGGCACCTTCAAATCAAACACTTTCTCAGCAAGGAGACGACGAGGTACTCTAGGATCCCCAGAGACACTCTAATGGAGGAACTATTAAGCACGGACAGTAAGGAGGGGGGGAGCAGTGGAGACATCGATGGACGATTGATGAAACGGGCAAGGACACCACTGAACAGAGCCAGGAAGAAATGAGAGGACAAACTCGGGACGGAAGTGAGTTGAGGACTCTGGAACGAAGCACTGAGTAGAGCTAACTCCACCTTCTCCTGCGCAAGGCTAAGCCTCATGCAGTTTAAAGTGGTGCACAGAACCTGAATGAACAGGTTCGTCACAGAGGTGGAGGATAAATGCGAACGGTGCCTGGGAGGCCCGGCCAACCACGCCCACATGTTCCGGGCCTGCCCCAGACTTGTCGGGTTCTGGACAGTCTTCTTCGAGGCGATGTCCGAGGTTGTGGGGGTGAGGGCGGAGCCGTGCCCGAGAATGGCAGTCTTCGGGGTATTGGAGCAGCTAGAACTACATGTGGGGAAGAGGGCCGACACCCTGCCTTTTGATTCCTTAATCGCCCGCCGGAGAATCCTGCTTGGCTGGCGATCAGCAGCACCACCCACAGCTGCAGAATGGCTGGCAGACCTGGCGGAATTTCTCTACCTGGAGAAGATTAAACACGTCATCTGGGGGTTGGACGAGGGCTTCCACAAAGTGTGGGGGGCCTTTCATCAGCCTGTCCCAAGACCTGTTCGAAGGCAAACAGCAATGAAGTTACTGTGAAAAGCCCCTAGTCGCCACATTCAGGCGCCTGTTCAGGTACACAGAGGGGAAATTCAGAATGTCCAAATTACCTAACAACACATCTTTCGGGACTTGTGTGAGGAAACCGGAGGAAACCCATGCAAACACGAGGAGAACATGCAGACTCCACACAGACAGTGACCCAAGCCGGAAATCGAACCTGGGACCCTGGAGCTGTGAAGCAACAGTGCTACCCACTAGGCTACCGTGCTGCCCATGACACTCAGTAGTATGACACCAAGCAAAAGTTAGTGCCAGGAAAGAACCAGACTATCAACGGGGGCAGGGGAAGGGGGGGAGGGTGCGGATGGAGAGAATGTATGTACAGTATGTAAATAAGAAATATCACAACGTGTAAATATCAGGTGCACCAAATGTTAAGTTATCATTCTGCAAAAACTGGAAAAATACCAATAAAAATATATTTTTAAACATGTATTGTGCCACTGTAAATCGGGATCCATAGTGCATGTGTGTTATATTCCTGGAAGTACTGGCAAATGAAAGTTTAAAACCCTCAATACCTGAAAGGCATTTGAAGACTAAACATGGCGAGTTTGAGGACAAACCTCTTGATTTTATTCAGTGGATGCAGTGAGATCTTAAATCATCAGCTGGAGTCCTTAGCAGAAATGTACCTTTTTTTTTAATATGTTTTATTGAAATTTTTTTCCCAAACAACAATTTTTCCCCTCTTACAAAGCAAACGCAACAATAACAATACAGAAATTTTTAACAATACACAAGTAACAAAACCCCTTTATCTTTGACCTAAACTAAACTAAACCCCCCCCCCCCTCCCCCTGGGTTGCTGCTGCTGGTCATCTGTCTTCCCTCTAACGTTCCCCTAGGTAGTCGAGAAATGGCTGCCACCGCCTGGTGAACCCTTGAGCCGATCCTCTCAGGGCAAACTTTATCTGCTCCAGTTTAATGAACCCCGCCATATCATTTACCCAGGCCTCCAGTCCGGGGGGTGTCGCCTCCTTCCACATGAGTAGGATCCTGCGCCGGGCTACTAGGGACGCAAAGGCCACAACGTCGGCCTCTTTCGCCTCCTGCACTCCTGGCTCTTCCGCAACTCCAAATAGAGCTAACCCCCAGCCTGGTTTGACCCGGGCCTTCACCACCCGCAAAATCACTCCCGTCACTCCCTTCCAATACCCTTCCAGTGCCGGGCACGCCCAAAACATATGTGCGTGGTTTGCCGGGCTCCCGCCACACCTCCCACATTTGTCCTCCACTCCAAAGAACCTGCTCAATCTTGCTCCCGTTATGTGTGCTCTATGTAGCACCATAAATTGAATCAGGCTAAGCCTGGCGCATGAGGAAGAGGAATTTACCCTGCTTAGGGCATCAGCCCACATACCGTCCTCTATCTCCTCCCCTAGTTCTTCTTCCCACTTTCCTTTTAGTTCGCCCACTGACTCCTCCCCCTCTTCCCTCATCTCTCGGTAAATCTCTGACACCTTGCCCTCTCCGACCCACACCCCTGAAAGCACCCTGTCCTGTATCCCCTGTGTCGGGAGCAACGGAAATTACCTCACCTGTTGTCTAGTAAACGCCCTCACCTGCATATATCTCAAGAAATTTCCCCGGGGCAACTTATACTTTTCCTCCAATGCTCCCAAGCTCGCAAAAGTCCCATCTATAAATAAATCTCCCACCCTCCTAATTCCCAACTGGTACCAGCTCTGAAATCCTCCATCCATTCTTCCTGGGGCGAACCTATGGTTGTTCCTGATTGGGGACCCCACCAGGGCTCCCCGCACCCCTCTCTGTCGCCACCACTGTCCCCAGATATTCAATGTTGCCGCCACCACCGGGTTCGTAAACTTTTTAGGTGAGATCGGTAGCGGCGCCGTCACCAGCGCCTCTAAACTCGTCCCTTTACAGGACTTTCTCTCCAGTCTTTTCCACGCCGCTCCCTCACCCTCCATCATCCATTTACGTATCATTGCCACATTGGCGGCCCAATAGTAATCGCCCAAGTTCGGTAGTGCCAA
This sequence comes from Scyliorhinus torazame, assembly GCF_047496885.1. Taxonomy (NCBI): domain Eukaryota; kingdom Metazoa; phylum Chordata; class Chondrichthyes; order Carcharhiniformes; family Scyliorhinidae; genus Scyliorhinus; species Scyliorhinus torazame. The sequence goes on along the minus strand of NC_092707.1, from coordinate 126,800,287 downwards.
TCCTTCTCTGTCCCTACTACGCTGAAGGAACCCCCTCCTTACTCTCGGAACTTTCCCTGCCCACACGAAGCTCGTGATGCTCCTGTCTATTTTATTAAAAAAGGTCTTGGTGATTAGTATAGGGAGACATTGAAATACAAATAAGAACCTCGGGAGGACCATCATCTTAATTGCTTGCACCCTGCCCGCCAGCGATAGAGGCTGCATGTCCCACCTCTTGAAGTCCTCCTCCATTTGTTCTACCAACCGTGTCAGATTAAGTCTGTGCAAGGTTCCCCAGCTCCTAGCGATCTGAATCCCCAGGTATCGGAAGTTTCTTTCCACTTTCCTTAGAGGCAAGCCTTCTATCTCTCTACTCTGGTCCCCTGGATGTATCACAAATAATTCACTCTTCCCCATGTTTAGCCTATACCCCGAGAAATCCCCGAACCCCCTCAAAATTCGCAAACCTCTATCATCCCCCCCGCTGGGTCCGACACGTATAACAATAGGTCATCCGCGTATAACGAGACTCGGTGTTCTTCTCCCCCTCTAATCACCCCTCTCCATTTCCTGGAGTCTCTCAACGCCATGGCCAGAGGTTCAATTGCCAACGCGAACAACAATGGAGACAGCGGGCATCCCTGTCTTGTTCCCCTATATAGTCGGAAATACTCCGATCTATGTCGACCTGTAACTACACTTGCCGTTGGAGCCCCATAAAGAAGTCTAACCCAGCTAATAAACCCGTTCCCAAACCCAAACCTCCTTAACACTTCCCATAAATACTCCCACTCCACCCTATCAAATGCCTTCTCTGCGTCCATTGCCACTATCTCTGCCTCCCCCTCCACTGGGGGCATCATTATCACCCCTAATAGTCGTCGTACGTTAACATTCAGTTGTCTCCCTTTTACGAACCCTGTCTGGTCTTCGTGCACCACCCCTGGGACACAGTCCTCTATCCTCGATGCCAGTACCTTTGCCAACAATTTGGCGTCCACGTTCAATAATGAAATGGGTCTATAGGACCCGCACTGCAACGGATCTTTATCCCTCTTCAAAATTAACGATATCGTCGCCTCCAACATCGTCGGGGGTAGAGTGCCCCCTTTCCTGGCCTCATTGAACGTCCTCACCATCAACGGGGCCAACAAGTCCACATATTTTCTGTAATACTCCACCAGGAACCCGTCTGGTCCTGGGGCCTTCCCTGCTTGCATGCTTCCCAGTCCCTTAATAACCTCGTCCACCCCAATCGGTGCCCCCAGGCCTACCACCCCCCCGCTCCTCCACTTTCGGGAACCTCAATTGGTCCAGGAACTGCCGCATCCCCTCCTCTCCCTCTGGGGGTTGAGACCTATACAGTTCCTCATAGAAGGTCTTGAACACCTCATTTATCTTTCCTGCCCTTCGCACCGTGTCTCCCCTTTCGTCTCTAATTCCTCCTATCTCCCTCGCTGCTGCCCTCTTTCGCAATTGATGAGCCAACAGGCGACTAACCTTTTCCCCATATTCATACCTCCTCCCCGTGCCTTCCTCCACAGTACCTCCGCCTTTCTGGTGGTCAGAAGGTCAAATTCCGTCTGGAGTCGTCTCCTCTCCCTGTACAATTCCTCCTCCGGGGTCTCTGCAAATTCCCTATCCACCCTTAAAATCTCCCCCAGTAATCTTTCCCTTTCCTTGACCTCTGTTTTCCTTTTGTGGGCCCCAATGGAGATCAGCTCTCCTCTGACCACCGCTTTTAGTGCTTCCCATACCACTCCCACAGGGACCTCGCCGTCGTCATTGACCTCCAGGTATCTCTCAATACACCCCCGCACTCTTGCACACACTCCCTCATCCGCCATCAGTCCCACATCTAATCGCCAGAGTGTTCTCTGCTCCCTTTCCTCTCCTAATTCCAGGTCCACCCAATGTGGGGTATGATCCGAAACCGCTATGGCTGAGTACTCAGCTTCTTCCACCCTAGAGATCAACGACCTTCCCAAAACAAAAAAATCTATCCGGGAGTACACTTTATGGACATGGGAGAAGAAGGAAAACTCCCTAGCCCTAGGTCTAAGAAATCGCCATGGATCCACTCCCCCCATTTGGTCCATAAACCCCTTAAGTACCTTGGCCGCTGCCGGCCTTCTTCCGGTCCTTGAGCTGGATCTATCTAGCCCCGGGTCCAGCACCGTATTAAAGTCCCCTCCTAAAATCAAGTTTCCTACCTCCAGGTCCGGTATACGCCCCAGCATCCGTCTCATAAATCCCGCATCGTCCCAGTTTGGGGCATACACATTAACCAACACGACCTCCATTCCCTCCAGCCTGCCACTCACCATTACATATCTACCTCCGCTATCTGCTACGATGTTCTTTGCTTCAAATGCTACCCGTTTCCCCACCAAAATGGCCACCCCTCTATTCTTTGTGTCCAGTCCTGAGTGGAACACCTGTCCCACCCATCCTTTCCTTAGCCTAACTTGGTCCGCCACCTTTAGGTGCGTCTCTTGGAGCATAACCACGTCTGCCCTTAGTCCTTTCAAATGCGCGAGCACTCGGGCCCTTTTTATCGGTCCGTTCAGGCCTCTCACGTTCCACATGATCAGCCTCACTAGGGGGCTACCTGCCCCCCTCCCGTGTCGACTAGCCATTACCTTCTCTCGGCCAGTCCCATATCCCGCCTCCGCGCTCCCGCTCGCTCCCCCAGCGTCGCACACCATCCCCGCCCACCCACTCTTTTGCCATTTCCTTTTGGATTTCCACAGCAGCAACCCAGTTGTCCCCCCCCCCTCCCCCTCCCTCCCCCCCTCCCTGCTAGATCTCTTTCTAGCATGATTGCTCCCCCATATTACTTCCGTAAGTCAGCTGACTTCAACTGACCCCGGCTACTCCTGCTCACTCCTCGACCCCCCCGTGTGGGGAACTCCCATCCGCCTTGTGCCTGTCTTCCCGCCTTATTCTTTCTGGCGCGGGAACATCCCTTTACCTGACCCGCCTCGTATGGTGCAGCTCCCTTTCCCCTCCCCCTCCCCTTCCCCATTCTCCAACTATGTCCTGTCTTTCCCCCCTCACCGGCGCCCACATTTCCCCAATGTCTCCCCCCTTCCCAATTTACTTCTTAATTAACTTCAACCATAACATTAACAATAACATTTCCTGCAGCATCAGTCCCTCAGTTCCGATCCAATTTCTCTTCTTTGATGAAGGTCCATGCTTCCTCCGCTGTCTCGAAATAATGGTGTCTCTCCTGATACGTGACCCATAGTCTTGCCGGCTGCAGCATCCCGAACTTCACCTTCCTTTTATGCAACACCTCTTTGGCTCGGTTGAAGCTCGCCCTCCTTCTCGCCACCTCCGCACTCCAATCCTGGTATACCCGTACCACTGCATTCTCCCATCTGCTACTCCGCACCTTTTTAGCCCATCTCAGGACCTCTTCTCTATCCTTAAGGCGGTAAAATCGCACGATTATCGCCCTGGGTGGTTCTCCCGCTTTTGGTCTTCTCGCCGGAATCCGATTTGCCCACTCCACCTCCAAGGGGCCCGTAGGGGCCTCAGCACCCATCAGTGAGCTCAGCATCGTACTTGCGTACGCTCCACAGTCCACTCCTTCCACACCCTCAGGGAGACCCAGTATCCGAAGGTTCTTCCTTCGCGCTCCATTTTCTAGGGCTTCGATCCTTTCAGTACACTTTTTATGAAGTGTCTCGTGCGTCTGTGTCTTAACCGCCAGGCCCAGGATCTCGTCCTCAATATCTGTCACCTTCTGCTCCACCACGCGGAGCTCTGTCTCCTGGGTCTTTAATGTCTCCTTGAGCTCCTCAATTGCCTGTAGCAACGGGGTCAGCACCTCCCTCTTCAGCAGCTCCACGCACCGTCTCACAATTTCATCCTGCTCAGGCCCCCATGTCGCCTGCGCTTTCTCCGCCGCCATCTTGTACTTCTCTCTTTCTGACCCTTTGGTCGACGATTCCTCGCGCTGCAGCCGCCGCCGCTGGTTTTTTCCTCCTTCGTTTGGGGGGGACTCCCTTCTCACACACCCCACACCGGGTTGCGTCGTCGAAAAATTCCCCGTTGGGGCTCTTAAAAGAGCCCGAAGGTCCGTCGGAGCTGGAGCCGCCGAAGCGTGCGGCTAGCTAGGCATCACCGCAACCGGAAGTCTCTTCAGTGGCCTTGATGAGGTCTTTTCACAGTTGTTCCCTCTGCTGCTAGAATTCACCTTTGATACAGGCCCTCAGGTCAGATTGCAGCTTTAAGCTTGCCCTTCCCCCGCCTGCATGCTGGAAGTGGCCCTGTTTATCCTGCAGTTGCAGCGAAATCTTTTACTGTTTCTGCCGTGTCTGGCAACCCAGAGACATACCCTTCCTGGGGGACACTGTCGGGGGAATATTGCAGCCTTCTTCCCACACCGGGAAATGTCAAACAAATGCCGTGGGGGCCCTGTAACGAGCCCAAAAGTCCGTTCCAAGCAGGAGCTGCCGAATATGCGACCTAGCTCTGCATAGCCGCACCCGGAAGTCGCAGAAATGTACCATTGAATGACAAAGCAAATGAGATCATGAGGACCAAGCAGGTTCACCTTTAAAGGTAAGTGAAAATGGTGGGTCGCAAAGTTTGGGCAGCGGGGTTCGCGAAGGTTGCCTGGCGTGGGGCGCAAACGTCAGCCACCATGGGTCGCGAAGGTTGGCCAGCATGCATCCCGAAGGATGGCCGCTTGGTAAAAATGGATCCTCGGCAAATACGTTTGAAAAACACTGATTTAATTTATTGTCTTTTAAAAAGATATTAAATTTAAATGCTCTCTATCTCTGGTATAACCCCACTAAACCTACGGGGACGACCCGATTAATCACCCGGTGAGCCTCGTGGAGTCCGAGCTCCCAACGCTGAGGGGCGGAGGCCCGTCAGTGATCTCATTAATTCCACGGGATGAAACACAGCCCAGACAGGAGTCAAGATTCCAGAACAGTCCCCGCTGGGAGTTGGACCGGTGCTTGTATGTAGTTTGCATAAACCAAGAGTTGAAAATAAACCATTTTTGCCCATCTGAAAAGCCTGAAAGCTGGCATAGCCTTCCTAAATGAAACACACCTGAGAGAGGACCAAACGCAGAGGTAAGAAAGGGCTGGGTGGGATAGATGTATCACTCGTGTTTACATAGATTTACATAGAATTTACAGTGCAGAAGGAGGCCATTCGGCCCATCAAGTCTGTACCAGCTCTTGGAAAGAGCACCCTACCCAAGGTCAACACCTCCACCCTATCCCCAGTAACCCAGTAACCCCACCCAACACTAAGGGCAATTTTGGACACTAAGGGCAATTTTTCATGGCTAATCCACCTAACCTGCACATCTTTGGACTGTGGGAGGAAACCGGAGCACCCGGAGGAAACCCATGCACACACGGGGAGGATGTGCAGACTCCGCACAGACAGTGACCCAAGCCGGAATCAAACCTGGGACCCTGGAGCTGTGAAGCAATTGTGCTATCCACAAGGCTACCATGCTGCCCCTATGGGACGAGAGCTAGGGGAGTAGCCATATTGATTAAGAGGACGAGATTCACGGCAACAAGGGTGGTTATTGGATTGAATTTGTTTATTGTCACGTGTACCGAGGTACAGTGAAAAGTATTTTTCTGCGAGCAGCTCAACAGATCATTAAGTACATGAGAAGAAAAGGGAATAAAAGAAAATACATAATAGTGCAACACAACAAAGACAATGTAACCACATAAGCACTGGCATCGGATGAAGCATACAGGGTGTAGTGTTAATGAGGTCAGTCCATAAGAGGGTCATTTAGGAGTCTGGTGACAGTGGGGAAGAAGCTGTTTTTGAGTCTGTTTGTGCGTGTTCTCAGACTTCTGTATCCCCTGCCCGATGGAAGAAGTTGGAAGAGTGAGTAAGCCGGGTGGGAGGGATCTTTGATTATACTGCCCGCTTTCCCCAGGCAGCGGGAGGTGTAGATGGAGTCAATGGATGGGAGGCAGGTTCGTGTGATGGACTGGGCGGTGTTCATGACTCTCTGAAGTTTCTTGCGGTCCTGGGCCGAGCAGTTGCCATACCAGGCTGTGATGCAGCCCGATAGGATGCTTTCTATGGTGCATCTGTAAAAGTTGGTAAGAGTCAATGTGGACATGCCAAATTTCCTTAGTTTCCTGAGGAAGTATAGGCACTGTTGTGCTTTCTTGGTGGGAGCGTCGACGTGGGTGGACCAGGACAGATTTTTGGAGATGTGCACCCCTAGGAATTTGAAACTGCTAACCATCTCCACCTCGGCCCCGTTGATGCTGACAGGGGTGTGTACAGTACTTTGCTTCCTGAAGTCAATTACCAGCTCTTTAGTTTTGCTGGCATTGAGGGAGAGATTGTTGTCGCTACACCACTCCACTAGGTTCTCTATCTCCCTCCCGTATTCGGACTCATCGTTATTCGAGATCCTGCCCACTATGGTCGTATCGTCAGCAAACATGTAGATGGAGTTGGAACCAAGTTTTGCCTCGCAGTCGTGTGTGTACAGGGAGTAGAGTAGGGGGCTAAGTACGCAGCCTTGCGGGGCGCCGGTGTTGAGGACTATTGTGGAGGAGGTGTTGTTGTTCATTCTTACTGATTGTGGTCTGTTGGTCAGAAAATCGAGGATCCAGTTGCAGAGTGGGGAGCCAAGTCCTAGGTTTTGGAGCTTTGATATGAGCTTGGCTGGGATTATGGTGTTGAAGGCGGAGCTGTAGTCAATAAATAGGAGTCTAATGTAGGAGTCCTTGTTTTCGAGATGCTCTAGGGATGAGGGTAGGGCCAGGGAAATGGTGTCTGATGTGGACCGGTTGCAGCGGTATGCGAATTGCAGTGGATCAAGGCGCTCTGGGAGTATGGAGGTGATGCGCTTCGTGATCAACCTCTCGAAGCACTTCATTACGACTGAAGTCAGGGCCACAGGTCGGTAGTCATTGAGGCACGTTGCCTGGTTCTTCTTTGGTACCGGACCAAGGTTATGGACCAAGGAGGACGGTACGTCATGGTCAGCGGTGTCCTAGACTGGGCACCGGCAGTCCAGGTTAATGTGTATGTGCCCAACTGGGACGACACAGCTTTCATAAAAAAGACCATGGCGGAAATTCCCGACAATGACATGCACAAACTGATCATGGGTGGGGCGCTTTCAACTGTGTACAGGACCCGTTGACGGACCGATTGAAACACAAATCGGGCAAAAGGATGGGGATGGCCAGGGAGCTGGCAACATTCATGGAGCAGATGGGGGCGGTGGACCCATGGTGGCTCCTACACTACAGTGAGAGGGAATTCTGGTTCTTTTCACTGGACCACAAGGCATACTCAAAGATAGACTTCTTTGCAGTGGAGAAACTGGTGCTTCCAGGAATAGTAAGAGCAGGATACCCCGCAATAGTTATCTCTGACCATGCTTCACATTACATGGATGTGAAGGTGGAGACAGGCCGTGCCCAGCACCCCACGTGGAGGTTGGTAAAGGACCTCTTGGCCGATAAGGTCTTCTGCCAGAAAATATCGCAGGCCATATGTGAATACATTACATACAACCGGAACTGGGAAGGCTCACCTTCCACATTCTGGGAGTCACTAAAGGTGGTGATTAGGGGAGATTATAGCCTACAAAACTTGTAGAGACAGGGAAGAGTGGATGGCCAGGCAGCAACTAATCGACACCATCCTGGAGATGGACAGAAAGTACTCTGAGGCCCCGACCGTGGAGCTTCTGCCGAGAGGGAAAATCTACAGATGGACTTTAACCTGCTATCCACTAGGAAATCAGTGCACCAACTCTATCAGGCACGGGGGACCTTTTACGAGTACCGGGGGAAAGCTGGCCGCCTCCTGGCTCACCATTTGAGAAACCAGGCAGCCACGAGGGAGATAGCCCAGGTGAAGAATAGCAGAGGCAGACTGGTAATTGAACAAAAAGAGGTGAACCAAACCTTTGAGACATTCTACCGAGGGCTGTACACCTCTGAACCCCCCGACGGGGATGCGGAGGTGAAACGGTTCCTCGATGGACTTGACATGCCAATTGTGGGGGACGATAGGTGGGAGGAGCTGGGAGCACCAGTGGGACTGGGAGAAATCATGGAGAGTATCAGCTCGATGCAGGCAGAGAAGGCGGCGGGACACGACGGGTTCCCGGCAGACTTGTATAAGAAATTTGCACCTGCCCTGGCCCCACACATGTTTGAAGACTCGTTAGCGAGGGGCACCTTGCCTCCTACACTAACATAAGCCACGATGTCGCTGATACCCAAAAAAGACAAGGACCTGACGGAATGTGGATCATCTCGACCCATTTCACTGCTGAATGTAGACGTGAAGGTACTCGCAAAGGTCCTGGCCAAGAGACTCGGGTACTGCGTAACAGAGATGATCGCAAAGGACCAAACAGGCTTTGTCAAGGGTAGACAGAAAACTGTGAACATCAGGGAGCTGCTGAATGTAATAATGACCCATCTGGGGAGAGAACACCAGGGGTGATCATGTCTCTCCATGCAGAAAAGGCCTTTGACAGAGTCAAATGGAAGTACCTTGGTTTGGGCTAGGGACAGGGTTCACCTAGTGGGAACTCCTGTATAACGCCCCCAAGGCGAGCATTCAGACCCACACCAGCAGCACAGAATACTTCCAGCTACACAGAGGCACAAGGCAGGGATGCCTGCTGTCCCCGCTCCTGTTCGCCCTGGCAATTGAACCCCTGGTGATCGCTCTGCGAGACGCGGAAGGCTGGAACGGCATCCGAAGAGGAGTCAGAGAGCACAGAGCCTCACTCCATGCAGATGACCTGCTCCTCTATATCTCGGACCCACAGAAAGGCCTGAAAGCAATCATGCAACTTCTGAGAGAGTTCAGAGCCTTCTTGGGCTACAAACCCAACCTGGGCAAGAGCGAGGCATTCCCGGTGAACCTGAACGGAGAAGGGACAGAGCTGGAGGGACTACCATTCAACTAGCCCAAAACAAATTCCGCCACCTGGGGATCCAGATAGCCCACGACTGGACACAGATCCACAAGTGGAACCTGACCAGCCTGGTGGAGGAAGTAAAAAAGGATCTCAAGAGATGGGATGCACTCCCGCTTTCCCTGGCTGAGAGAGTGCAGAAGATCAAAATGAATGTACTACTGAGGTTCCTCTTCCTGTTGTGACCCATAATGATCTTCATCCCCAAGGCCTATTTCCACAAAGTGGACAAAATAATTATAACAATTGTGTGTGTGTGGGGGGGGGGGGGGGTATAAACCAGAGGATACCGAAGTCAATGTTGCAATGGAGGAAAAACATGGGCAGTCTAGCCTTACTGAATCTACAGTACTACCACTGGGTGGCCACAGCCGAGAGGGTGATGGATGGGTGAGAGGATGGATATGAGAGCCAACTAGGGAATGGGTGAGGCTGCAAGGGAATGACCCTCCGAGCATTTGCCACGGCAGCCCTCTCATCCCCCCCCATCAAAGCACACACCCCAGCCCAATGGTGTTAGCCACATTGAAGACGCAAAATCAAAGACGGCAACATTTTGGCCAACCGAGCTGTCCTCCATGACCCCCACCTGCGGCAACATTCCTGCCGGCCATGCTTGATGCCACCTTTAAAAAGTGGAGACAGGATGGGGGGGGAGGGGGGGGGGGCGTTAGCAGTTTGTGATCTCTACATATGGGACAGACTCGCGACCTTAGATAAACTAACAGAGGACCTAGACCTACTGACAGGACAGGAGCTGAGGCACCTCCAAATTAAACACTTTCTCATTCAGGAGACGGCAAGGTACCCCAGGGCCCTGAGAGACACTCTCCTAGAGGGACTAATTAACACAGAAATTAAGGAGGGGGGGAACTGCGGGAACATATGCAGATGGTTACTAGACAGGGCAAGACTACCATGGACAAAACTAGACGGCAATGTGAGGGTGGAACTGGGGGACAGAAGTGGACTGAGGATTCTGAAGCGAAGCACTGAGCAGGGCCAACTCCACCGCCTCCTGTGCTAGGTTAAGCCTTACGCAGTTTAAAGTGGTGCACAGAACCCACCTGCCTGGAACCCAAATGAGCAAGTTCTGCCCAGAGGTGGAGGACAAATGTGAAAAGTGCCAGGGAGACCCAACCAACCACGCCCACATTTTCTGGGCCTGCCCCAGACTTGTCGGGTTCTGGATAGCTTTCTTCAAGGCAATGTCCAAGGTTGTGGGAGTGAGTGTGGAGCCATGCCCGAGAGTGGCAGTCTTCGGGGTATCCGACCAGCCAATCCTTCATATGGGAAGAGGGCCGACGCCCTGGCTTTTGCATCCCTAATTGCCGCCGGAAAATCCTGCTCGGCTGGCGATCAGGCGCACCACCCAATGCTGCAGACAGGCTGGTAGACCTGGCAGAATTTCTCCACCTGAAGATCAAGTACACCATCCGAGGGTCGGACGAGGGCTTCCACAAAGCGTGGGGGCCTATCAGCAGCCTGTCCCAAGACCTGTTTGAAGGCAACAGCAACTAGGAAGAGAGGGGGGATGGGGAGAAGAGAGGGAAAAAGACAAGGGAGGATATGTATAAGAGGCAGGGGCAGAGGGGGGAGGGGACGGAAAAGATCCCAAAGACGGCACAAAACAAAGCACTGAAGGCAAGTGGAGGAGGGGAAGGACCATGCAGGCCCTCCCCTCCCACACCAAACAACAAAACATAAAAATCCCCAGCTGGGGGAAAAAGGGAATGAAACGGAACATACCTCCAACAGGGGAAAGGGGGAGGGGAGAGGGTGGGCCACTTGTGAAAACTGGTGTACATAGGACACGAACTGGCTTGTAAATATCAGACACACTTGAGCTGTTACTTTGTAAATACCATGGGCCTTACACTTTGATGCACTATCAATTACGAGATGAGAGTAGAGAGTAATCGAGGCTTTATTACACAGAGATGTGTGGCCTCCTACAGCTGCTGCCGAAATGGCTGGCATTCGGAGAGCACACATATTTATACTCCACATACTAGGCGGAGCCAGCAGACAGGGCTCTACCCCTGTAACTGTAGTACAGGGGCCTTACCATAATATCCTCGTATGCAGTGCAGTATATACAATATAATACAACAGTGGTGACTACCACATTCACCCCCTGTTAAAAATGAGTCCAGTGGTGGGGGTGGAAAACGATTTACATACATACATAGTTTTGTCCATGGTAGTCTTACATAAATTTCAGAGAAGGTTACAAATTTAGACGGTCGGGTGCCTTGATCCGTCGTTGAGAGCGCCGCAGTGCTGGTGGTGAGTCAGGCGTCGGCTCGGTCGTCGGTGACTCCGGGAGCGTGTCGATATCCTCTTCATCCCCGGGTGGGACCAAGGGGAGAACGGATTGTCCTGGAGCGGGGGCTGTGGTGGGGTGCGCTGCGGGAAGGGAGGGTGGTGCCGGGGCAGAGGCGGGGGGGGGAGGGGGGGGGAGGGGGGGGACCCAGCTGGTGCCAGGTCCCTGAGGGAGACTGTGTCTTGGCGGCCGTCGGGGTACGCTACGTAGGTGTACTGCGGATTTGCATGGAGTAGTTGTACCCTCTCAACCAACGGGTCCGGCTTGTGGATCCGCACATGTTTGCGGAGGAGAACAGCTCCTGCAGCTGCCAGTCGTGTTGGGAGCGAAACCCCGGAGGTGGACTTTCTGGGGAAGGCAAAGAGACGTTCATGGGGGGTTGCATTAGTCGCCGTGCACAGGGGCAACCAAATGGAGTGAAGTCCGTCAGGGAGGACCTCCTGCCAGCGAGAGGCCGGGTGATTTCAGGACCGTAGGGCCAGCTGGACGGCCTTCCAGAACGTCCCATTCTCCCGCTCCACCTGCCCGTTTCCCCGGGGGTTGTAGCTGGTCGTCCTGCTCAAGGCAATGCCCCTGTTGAGCAGGTACTGACGCAGCTCATCGCTCATAATTGAGGATCCCTGGTCGCTGTGGACATAGGCGGGGAAACCGAACATAACGAAGATGGTGTTGAGGGCTTTGATGACAGTGGCAGATGTCATATCAGGGCATGGGATGGCGAAGGGGAATCTGGAATATTCATCGACCACATTGAGAAAATACGTGTTGTGGGCGGTGGAGGCGAGGAGCCCTTTGAAGTCCATGCTGAGGCGTTCAAAGGGAGGGGAGGCCTTCACCAGGTGCGCACGGTCTGGCCGGTAGAAGTGCAGTTTACACTCCGTGCAGACCTGGCAGTCTCTGGTGATAGCCCTGAATTCTTCGATGGAGTCGGGCAGATTGTGGGCCTTAATGAAGAGATAAAACCGGGTGACCCCTGGGTGACAGAGATCATCGTGCAGGGTCCGGAGTCGGTCCACTTGTGCGCTGGCACATGTACCTCGGGACAGGGCATCGGGGGGCTCGTTGAGCTTACCGGGGCGATACAAAATCTCGTAATTAAAGGTGGAGAGTTCGATCCTCCACCTCAAGATCTTATCATTTTTGATCTTACCACGCTGTGTGTTGTTAAACATGAAGGCAACCGACCGTTGCTCTGTGAGGAGAGTTAATCTCCTGTCGGCCAGGTAATGCCTCCAGTGCCGCACAGCTTCAACGATAGCTTGGGCCTCCTTTTCGACGGAGCAGTGCTGAATTTCGGAGGCATGGAGGGTGCGGGAAAAGAATGCCATGGGCCTGCCTGCCTGGTTGAGTGTGGCGGCCAGAGCGACGTCTGATGTATTGCTCTCGACTTGGAAGGGGAGCGTCTCGTCGACCGCGTGCATCGCGGTCTTGGCGATGTCGGCCTTGATACGGTTGAAGGCCTGGTGAGCCTCGGCCGTCAGTGGGAAACCGGTGGAGTGGATGAGTGGGCGGGCCTTGTCCGCATAATTAGGGACTCACTGGGCGTAGTACGAAAAGAACCCCAGGCATTGTTTGAGGGCCTTGGGGCAGTGGGGAAGGGGGAGATCCATGAGCGCATGCGATCGGGGTCGGGCCCTAGAACTCCGTTCTGAACCACATAGCCGAGGATGGCCAATCGGTTTGTGCTGAACACACACTTCTCCTTGTTGTAGGTTAGGTTGAGGAGTTTGGCGGTGAGGAGAAATTTGGAAAGGTTAGCGTCGTGCTCCTGCTGGTGATGGCCGAGGTATGGGAAAGTGGCCCGCAGTCCGTACCAGTCAACCATTCGGCCCATCTCCCGTTGGAAGACCGAGACCCCGTTAGTGACGCCGAAGGGAACCCTAAGGAAATGGTAAAGGCGGTCGTCCGCTTCAAACACGGTGTACGGGCAGTCCGCCTTACGGATGGGGAGCTGGTGATAGGCAGATTTCAGGTTCACTGTCGAGAAGACCCAGTACTGTGCAATATGATTGACTATATCAGATATGCATGGGAGGGGGTACACGTCGAGCTGCGTGTACCGATTGATGGTCTGACTGTAGTCAATAATCATCCTGTTTTTCTCCCCAGTTTTCACCACTACCACTTGGGCTCTCCAGGGGCTGTTGCTGGCCTTGATGATACCTTCCCGCAGCAGCCGCTGGACCTCAGACCTGACTAAGATCCTGTCCTGGGCGGTGTACCGTCTGCTCCTGGTGGCAACGGGTTTGCAATCCGGGGAGAGATTTGCAAACAGAGAAGGCGGGTCTACCTTAAGGGTCATGAGGCCGCATACAGTAAGGGGTGGTAGGGGCCCGCCAAATTTCAGGATTAGGCTCTGGAGGTTGCACTGGAAGTCCAGGCTGAGTAGCAAGGCAGCGCAGAGGTTGGGGAGGACGTAGAGCCAGAAGCCGTTGAACTCTACGCCCTGGATGATGAGGGTGGCGATGCAGTATCCCCGGATCGCCACGGAGTGGGATCCGGAGGCCAGGGAGATTCTCTGGTTAATGGGGTGTACCGCGAGGGAGTAGTGCTTTACCGTATTGGGGTGGATGAAGCTCTCAGTGCTCCCGGAGTCCAGAAGGCAGGATATCTCGCGTTCGCGAAGTTGTGCGGTCGTGACTGATCGATCATGATGGAGGCGAGACGCGGCTGTGTCGTCGGCGGTTGCAGGCGATGAGCGGCCCGATGAGGTCCTGGGCCGGGGTCCTGAGGCGGGGAAGATGGTGGCGCCCATGGGGCGCACGTGTCCTAAGGCAGGCAAGATGGCGGCGCCCTCGGGCCACACGTGTCCTGGGGCCGCACGTGTCCTGGGGCAGGCAAGATGGCTCCACCCATTGTTTATGAGGCAACCAAGATGGCGGCAGCCACGGGCCGCACGTGTTGTGAGGGGAGAAAGATGGCGGCGCCCACTGGCCACACGTGGGGGTTGCAGGGACAATAGCGGTGATTGAGCGGGCCTGGCACACTGCAGCGAAATGTCCTTTCTTGCCGCAGGCGTTGCAGAGCGCGCTCTGTGCCGGCCAGCGCTGCTGGGGGTGTTTTGTCTGTCCGCAGAAGTAGCACTTGGGTCACCCGGGGTTGGTTGGCTGCCGCGCAGCGCAGGCGTGGGGTTGGCTGGGGGCGGTCGCTGATGGGGTCCATGATGGGGTGGCCGCTGGCGGGGTCCACAATGCCCAGGAGGGGTGGGCCGTGCGGTCGGTGGCATATGCCTGTACGTTGCATGAGGTGACTGTGAGTGAGAGCGCTAGTTTCTTGGTCGCCGCGAGGTCAAGCGTAGCCCCTTCTAAGAGGCGCTGGCGGATGTAGGCCGACCCTATGCCCATAATGAACGTGTCTCTCATTAGCAGGTTACAATGTTCAGCGGCCGAAAAGGCCTGGCAATCACAGTCTCTCACCAGGGCGAGAAGAGCACACCAGAAGTTTTCCACAGACTCACCAGGAAGTTGGTGCCGCGTGGACAGGAGGTGCCTGGCGTAGATCTTGTTGGTCTGCTGAGCGTGGTTCTCCTTCAGTAGCACCATGGCCTCTGCGTAGGTAGGCGGTCCTGGATGAGGGAAAGGCACCGGAGCTCAGCCGCGTGAACAGAATCTGGAGCTTCTGTGCTCCTGGGACTGGGCCTGTCGCAGATCCGACGTATGCTTCAAAGCAAGCTAGCCAATGTGCAAAGTCCTTTTTGGCGTTGTCTGCTTGAGGATGCAGCTGCAGGTGATCCGACTTGATGCGGTGATCCATCTTTGTAAAATCTCTGTGTAATAAATTGATGCACTATCAATTACGATGAGACGAGAGTAGAGAGTAATCGAGGCATTATTACACAGAAATGTGTGGCCTCCTGCAGCTGCTGCCGAAATGGCTGCCATTCGGAGAGCACACACATTTATACTCTGCCTACTGGGCGGAGCCAGCAGGCAGGGATCTACCCCCGTACCTGTAGTACAGGGGCCTTACCGTAATACCCTCGTATGCGGTATATACAATACAACAGTGGTGACTACCACACACTTCAAACTGTTATACTGTTAAAGTTGAAAATGGCAATCAAAATATTTAAAAAAAGAAAAGAAACCATTTTTGACTCTCCTTCCCGAACTCCTCCTAGATTACCATATTGGCAATGAGGAGAAAGTGGAATCGCAGTTGTTGCTGCTAGCCATTTGGAATACAGTCATCTCTCTTCACGTGGGAATAAGGTTTGCACCATGTTGAAAATGCTGCTCTTTGACAGGCTCGCTGCATTCAATGCAGGCGTGGACCACTGGGCTCAGTACATGGAGCATATGTGCTTTTATTTTTAAGGCGTGTGCTACATTGGGGATGATTGCCAGGCGGTAAGTCTTCTGACCTCCTGTGGGTCACCTATCTACGCGGTCATAAACAGCCTAACATACCCCACAACCCCAGACACAATGTTCAAAGAGCTAGTGGCGCATGTGACAAACCACTACGACCCCAAGCCATTGGTCATTTTGCAAAGATACCAATTTAACACGGCCGAGAGAACACCAGGGGTATCCGTTAGCGAATTTATGGCGCAATTGCACAAACTGGCAGAGTATTGCGACTATGGGCCATCCCTGCCCAAAATGCTACCGGACCGCCTTGTAAGCGGAGTAAATAATTTGGCGACCCAGTGTAAATTGCTAGCTGAGTCGTTGCTGGGCCTGAGAAAGGACATCGAGATCCCCCTTTCACGGGAGAGCACAGCGAAGGGAATGCAGGAACTCCAAGGGATGTCAGGGATGCAGGTAAACAGCGTTGGATGCCCCACATTCAGATGCATGGCGCCCCCTAGGGGCGGGACCACTGGAACTGTCACCCTGGTCCGAACACCGTCGGGACCAGGCCCATTGGCCGAGTGCCACTGTAACCAGGCAGGACAGCTCCCCGGAGTCAATGGAGGATGATCCACGGTGGTGCGGCACTTGTGGCTAGTGAAGCCGCAAAGAGAGGAAACCACAGGCAGCCAGCAAACCCGCCTCCTTTCCCAAAGGAGACACCAGCTCAGAGCAGGGCCCTCCACCGAGAACAGCCTGCTGAAGATGAGTGCATGCAATTAAATGACATTGCCGCGCAATGGGTTGCCCTATCTGAATAACTCTCAAGGCGAACAGACACCCGTTGGAAATGAAGTTGGACATGGGGGCCGCAGTTTCAGTAACAGGGAGGCCGACATTCACAAAAATTTGGACGGGGATTCAGCAGCTGGGTTTGGGGGACACTGAGGGAAGACAAGCAACCTACATGGGGGAACCGCTAGCCATAGCAGGCACGACTATGACCCCAGACACCTATGGACAGCAATCCGTTAGGCTACCATTAATATTAGTGCAGGGCCCCAGACCGAGTTTGCTGGGCCACGATTGGCTTCAACACCTCTAGCTGGACTGACAACGGATCTTCCAGTCGGGCACCAGACCACTTTCCAAAGTCTTGGGAAAGTACCCAGAGCTCTTCCAGGAAGGCCTGGGCAAAGTTAAGGGGGCCAAGGCCAAGATACCCTGAGTCCCAGCCAAAATATTTAGGACCCCGCCCGGTCCTCTACCATTCTTGGCGAAAGTTGAGGACGAGCTCAGACAATTGGAAGGCCTCGGTATCATCCAGCCAGTACATTTTGCCAATTGAGCAGTGCCAGTAGTCCCGGTACTAAAGATGACAAAACTGGACTCCTGTGTGGGGATTATAAGTTGACCGTAAACAAGGCCTCTTGTCTGGACAGGTACCCGATGCTGATGATAGAAGACCTTTACACGAAGCTAGCTGGGGGTCATTCCTTTTCCAAGCGTGATAAGATTCACGCCTATCTCTAGTTGGAGTTGGATGCCGATTCTAGACGTTACATGACCATCAATATCGACAAGGGCCCCTAGGAATATACAAGGTTGCCATTTGGAGTGTCATCAGCTTGCACAATTTTTTAGCGCATCATGGAGAACATCCTCAAAGGGCTACCACATGCGGTGGTCTACTTGGACAACGTCCTGGTCACCGGAGTCATAGAAAGGGATTACCTGAGCAATATGGAAAAAGCGCTCTGTCGGTTTTCCAAAATGGGTGAATGCCTCAAGAGGGAAAAGTGCATTTTCCACACTAGGAAGTCAGGTACTTGGGATATCGAGTTGATCAGGACATCCTACACCCAATTGAGGAAAAGCTGCGAGCGACAAGACAAGTCTCCACTCCAGAAAACGCGGCAATGTTGCGGTTAACCTTAGGTCTCGAAGAATTGCTGCAGAAAATTTATTCCCAGCATGGCTACCACCCTCGTACCGCTACACACATTGCTCAAGAAGCACCAAGAAAGGGTGTGGTGAGTGCCTCAAGTGGAAGCCTTTGCCAAGGTAAAGCTGTAGCTATCATCGTCGGGGTGGGTGACCCAGTACAACCCTTCCAAGCCCCTTTTGGTGACATGTGAAGACTCAGCTAATGGCGTCAGGGCAGTATTAGCCCACTGCATGGAGGATGGATGGGAGAGGCCAATAGCGTACGGACTTTGGCCGTGGTGGAACGCAATTACGCCCAATTCGAAAAAGAAGGCCTGGTCCTCACCTTTGCAGTGAAGAAATTTCATCAGTACGTGTCTAGGCATCAATTCACCATTGTGACAGACCACATGCCATTGCTAGGACTTTTTAAAGAGGAAAGGTGATCCTGCCAATAGCATCGGCCTGGATTCAGTGATGGGCCCTATTGCTAACGGCGTATGAGTACGTATTTGAGCATCACCCAGGTATGCAGATCACAAATGCAGACATGTTGAGCCGGCTCCTATTACCAATATGGCCCCCATCCCCATCAATGGCTGATGAGATTGTTTCAACACAAAGTTTTATGGACACCTTACTAATCATTGCCACCCAACTATGTGCCTGGAGGCAAAAAGACTCAGTATTGGTGAAATTACACCACATCATTTTGCACAACGGCCAGCAAGAGAAGCTGCCAAAGAACACCTTTGACACCAGGATATGGGGGCTCATTGTGGAAGATGGCATCCTCCTGTGGGGAATTTGCACCGTGATCCCAAGTCAGGGCAGACAGGCCATACTCCAGGATCTGCACAACAGACTGCCAGGGGTACCAAAAATGAAGATGCTGGCCAGAAACTACGTGTGGTGGCCAGGCCTGGATGGCGAGATCAAACGACTGGCCCAACAATGTGTCATTTGCCAGGAGCATCAGAAGCTTCCGCCAGCACCATGGGAATGGCCGGCCTGACCTTGGGAATGCCTGCATGCAGACTTTTCTGGGTTTTTTCATGTTTCTGTGTTTTTACTCATAGAAGATGCCCATTCCAAGTGGCAAGGCATCCATCGATGTCACCAACCACGTCGAAGGCCACCATGGAGAAATGGCGACTCTCCTTCAGCACTCACGGCATTCCGGAGGTGCCAGTTACAGACAATGGTGCCTTGTTCATCAGTGATGAGTTTGCACACTTTATGAAGGCAAACAGGGTGAGACACATCCAGACGGCCCATACCACCCTTCGCCGAGCGAGCGGCGTAGACCTTCAAGAGAGGGATGAAGAAACAGACCACGGGATCCATGGAAACGAGATTTGCACGATTTTTATGAAATTACCGGACCATGACACATGCGTCGACCGGCACAGTACCAGCTGAACTATTGCTAGGCTGGAGGCTCAGGCACCGCCTTAGCCTCACGCTGCCTGATATTGACGGGAAAGTGCAATGCTGTCAGAGGCACGGTCGAGGTAGGCAGAGACTGACCAAGGGTTTCCGACCGGAGGACGCAGTTTACGGTCCGAAACGTCGGGGATGGTGTCTATTGGATTCCAGGGACTGTGACACCACAGACTGGACCAGGCTCGTACCAAGTAAAGACTCGTGAATGGACATTGCGGAAGCACCTTGATCACCTCAGGAGCAGGGGGTCAGTGCTAGGACACACCCCACCAGAGAAACCATCTTCCAGTCACATCAGCGCGGCACATCTGGGCATAACATTCCGCCGATGTGAACGGCCAGAAAATTCTGGCCAGACGTTTGGAGTCCAAATGATCAATTCACGGAGCTTTTCAACTTCACTGTGTTGAAATCAGCTTGTGAAAAATGTTTGTACAATTTGCTCAACTGTTCTAGCAATCAAATCCTTTGTTACAAAAAAAATTATTTTGTTGCTCCCTATCTATTGAATTGTTATGAATCTTTAAATCATGGTCAGTAACCACAGCGCAAGTCATCCCTTCTGTTTTCATCCTCCCTGTCTTGTATGAAGCATTTTTCTTTCTGCAGTAGTCCCAAGGGTGTCTGAACACCCACAGTATCTTACACAAGTGGCCAGTTATTATGTTTGAGTCTTGGTATTTAATGTTACCAGGCTGTTCGAATATGTGGGACACACCACCAGAGCTCAATCCTAGCTGATGTCCTCTCTTTCCGGCAATGGTAATTGAATAATGAACAGGACTCGTAATCCTGGCAGATATTTTATTTTCCCTAGTTCAGGGACCAATTAGTTACCCCAACTGCAATCCCTTCTTATAGCAGCTAATTCAGTTCAGACCAGAATCAAACATGGAATCTTTTAGTATTAAAACAGTCTATAAACTAATGGGATTGTCTTGTATTAGTTACCCCAACTGCAATCCCTCCTTATCAAACATGGAATCTTTTAGTACTAAAACAGTCCATAAACTAATGGGATTGTCTTGTAAAAGTATCTGGCTGGATGAAAAATTCACTCTGTAAATATAAGAGGTTTCCCAGCATAGTGACAGTGATTAAATATATTGTAATCTAGAGCAGTTTGTGTGACTATAACATGCTGTATTTTGGCTCCGGGGCTTTTCGTCTTGCACAGTACATGTGGAAGGCAGTACAACACATTTATAAAGAGCTCTTAAATGTTCTTGATGCAATTAACCTCTCAATGATGCTCGCTTCCCTGTTAGTTATTACAAACAGGAATGTGGCTCTTTTCTCATTTGCAATGTTATTGGACTTCTGGACCACTTGGACCACTGTCCTCACTTGACGTCACCAGCCTAAAGAATATCTGACGTCAAGCTCGTGGCTGACCTGTGATTCTACCTTTCCCTCTGAGCAAATGGCGTGCATCAGGAGCTTGAGCACACCTTTGAAGGTTGGAAAGTGTACAGGCTCCCAGCACATAAAACTCTCATCAGCTGTCTTTGACTGCACTGAGCACTTTGACACCTCTAAAGCCTCCAAACCCAACAATGCACAGTGTCTACAAATATACTATCAACCCCTTATTGGTGAAATCTTACTGGTGCCTTTTCTTAATTCTTTCATGGGATGTGGGCATCGCTGGATAAGCCAGCATTTGTTGCCCATCCCTAATTGTCCTTAGAGCAGTCCATTAGATGTAGGTACAACCATAGTGCTGTTAGGGAGAGACTTCCAGGATTTCGACCCAATGATAGTGGAGATATATTTCCAAGTCAAGATGGTGTGTGGCTCGGAAGGAAACTTGTAAATGGAGGTGTTCCCATGCATCTCCTGCCATTATCCTTCTAATAATAATAATCACTTATTGTCACAAGTAGGCTTCAATGAAGTTACTGTGAAAAGCCCCTAGTCACCACATTCCAGCATGTGTTCGGGGAGGCTGATAGGGGAATTGAACCCGCGCTGCTGACTGTGTTCTGCATTACAAGCCAACGATTTAGCCCACTGTGCTAAACCAGCCCCTATGTAGTTCTATGCACGGGCTTGGAGGGCCAAAGGGCCTATTCCTGTGCTGTTCATTTCTTTGTTATGTAGTTCAATGTAGTTTTAAATGTGCTCTCGAAGGAACCTCGTTGAGTTGTTGCAGTGCATCTTGTAGATGGTACATACTGGTGTCACAGTGGTGGAGGGAATTAATGTTTATATTGGTAGAAGGGTGGCCAATCAAGCGAGCTGCTTTGTCCTGGATGGGGTCAAATTTCTTGAGTATTGTTGGAGCCACACTCAGCCAGGCAAGTGAACAACATTCCATCACATTCCTGGCGGCTGCCTTATAGAGGCTTTGGGAGACAGGAGGTGAGTTACACACTACTGAATTCCCAGCCTCTAACTTGCTGTTGTGGGCATAGTATTTATATAACTTAACAGATGTGTCAAGATGTTGCAGCTTTCCAACGTCCCCACCAATCCCAAATCTACACTAACTTTAACAATGTGCCTCATTAATTAATTCACAACGAGCATCAATAAGCTGTTTGAAAACAATGTGAAGATATTTCTTCTGTTTACCATTTGCAGCAAATATTAAACCTGTTTCAAATAATTCCATTCGCAATTTCAATGTAATGAACCAAGTACAGACATTTTCCTTGTAAATGTCAGTCACAATTTTGCTGACATTGCAATTTATTTTCCATCCCAAATGGAATTTTGAGTTTTGAATGTATTTTTTTAAGTTACTCTCTTTAATCATCTTCATATATGTGTACAAAAAGAAAGGGTGTGATTCAACGGAAACATTTCTGTGTCATTTTGGGTGCGATTGGCGGAGTGTTTCTCATCGGCTCCTCACTTTGGCCGACTTGGCGAGGCTTCCCGATGCTGTGGATGTGAGAGGGGGCAGCCTGCTCCCCCGAGGAAGAAGACCAACGACCTCCACCGAACTGCAAGGGTGAGTTACCACCTCTATCTTGCATCAGTTCCGCCGGCGAACCCTCAAATTCGGCTACCCCCCCCTCTCCTCCAAGATCACTGGCTGACATCTTGCACCCTCACCACATTCGATCTTTGTGCTTATTCCTCAGAACACCCTGGCACACAGCAGCACAACCCTTTCATGTACAGGTGTGCTGCCCACACATGCCACCTGTTACAGACCCCCCTTGACCCATCAAGTGTTCGGTTAACATTGCTATCTCTTTGTCCGCCAAAAGAGAAGACAGCCCATAATATGCAGGAAAGGGCCATGTTGGGGAGGGGGGTACCAGTGGTTTGAGTCTTTATGGGGGATGGGCCCTGGAAGTCACATGGTTGGCCGAGGATACCGCAAAAACCAACAGTCAGTTTGGCCTGTGCGACAGAGGTGAGGAGCCCCTGCACCTTCATCCAGATGACCTGTCTCAAGTGAGTTGTTCGTGTCAGACAAAATGACCCTTCCCTCTCGCTGACCACATGTCCATTGCCTCGCAAAATCTCCATTTGATGGGCCCGAGCCATCCAGAGTCCCCCTCCCCACCCCGTTCAGTAATCCGATATCAAACATCTCCGTTGCAGACCCCTTTCAGGGGATGGGTGTGAGCGCATTGTCAGCAGAAAGACAGGAGTCAGACTTCTACATAAACTGAACAGCACCAGAGCTTTCCTCACAGTGAGTTATCATCACTCCCCTGCCTTGTACACTGACCCGTTGAAAGTGCCAACACAGGCCCATCACCCTGGGGTGATGTTACGCAGACACTTGGAGGGTGGAACAGGGTATTCGGGGGGGGGGGTGAAATGGGTGGGAAGGAGGGGAATGGAGAAGTGGGTATTGGGGGAAGGAGGGATGGGATGAGGGGGGATTGGAGGAGGAAGGGTTTGGGGGGAAGGGGGTATTTGAGGAAGGGGGAATGGGGGAAGAAGAGATGGGGAGGGGCTGATTGCTGCCGCCTGTCCTCCATCTTCTGACACCTGCTGCAGCTCCTCCCCGGGCTCATCCTCTAGTGCCTCCTGGTCCACCTCCTTCTCCTCCTTCTCAGATGAAGTCGCATGTCCCTCCTCCTCCTCCCCCTCCAGCAGGTCGGCCAGGTTGTGAAGTGAACTGCAATCCACCACAAAGCAGGAAACCCTCTGGGGGGTGTACTGCAGTGCACCACCAGAATGTTCCAGGCATTGCAACCGCATTTTGAGCAGTCAGATGCACGACTCAATGACAGCATGAGTGGCAGCATGGGCCTTGTAATATCGGGTCTCTGCCTCACCCTCCAGCCTCCATACTGATGTAATCAGCCAGGATCTCAGTGGGTACCCCTAATCCCCCAAGGGCCAATGCCTCATCGTGGGGTGGCCCTAGATTATGGCGGGGATCTCCGAGTGTCCCAGGATGTAACTGTCATGCACACTCCCTGGGAAGCATGAAACACAGTGCATGATTTGAAGGCAATGGTCACACAGCGGAGGAAGGAAAGAGAACACCCCATCCCTTCTCCAGCACTGGTAATTTGCCAGGGGTCAGGCCACAGAAGCAAGAGGGGTCGCAACAGACAGCTGCCAGACATAAAAAACGCAACACACTGCCAATGGTGTAAACACCCCTACAGTGGACCTGCGTCAGTGAAAGACCGCTTGGTGAGCCAACCACCAGAAGGTCACACCGACATGGAGCATAGCGGAGGAGGGAGAGAGAGAAAACCATCTCCCTTTCTCCAGCACTGCCAGTGCCTTGTTCCAATGACTCCCAGGCCACAGAGGCAGGAGAGACTGCGACCAGCAAAAAAAAATAAACTGCAATCACATGGTATCCATCATGCAATTCCCCTTGCCCCTGTCCCCGCCGAGCACTGGGGCAACGCTCCAGTGCACCTGAGCTGCAGGCCCCAAAATGGGAATGTCTATTCGCCTCCTCAGTTCCAACCAGCAACCATTGTGCCAACTTCACATTTTTAAACAGGGGTACTAAACGACGCCCCTGTGATTTCTCGTTGGGAAGCCGGTTAATTCCTGGGAGGCCGGTGCATTTGACTTTTATCTCGCTAATGAGATAGAAATTAATGCAAGTGAGGGTTAATGATATGCTCGCCATATTTGGGGTGCAATCTGGAACTCACCATCGGGAGCGGGCCTGAATCTTGATTTCGGCTTTTCCTGTAATTCAACGCCCAGATCCGCGCTGGGTGCAACGCGATAGTTAAATCGCACCCAAAATCACAATTTTAGATTCTGTTTTTGTTATCATCATCATCAGCCATCTCTTGATTCATGGATGGCATCTACTCAGGGTCGTGGGTTTCCTCCCTGGGCCTGAACAGGCCAATCCACAGATCTTTGGGCAGATGGGCAGGACATCCCACAAAGTAGCGGCATTGGAGTACAAGATTTGCTTCCTTTTCTCATCATTAAGACATTGCAACCCAAAGCATGATGCAGCTTGATGGACAAGTTGTCGCCATTTTGAATGATTGGTGAACACTCCCAGTCATTAGTGTCAATGCGGTTGGACTTCAGGGAGAGCCTCAGAGTATTTTTGAAGCATTTTCTTTGCGCTCCCCTGGAACTTTGGCCATTTGAGGATTGAAAAAATGGAACCATGCAGTGGAGACAGTTTTCCACCATCCAGAAACAGTGTCCAGTCCATTGATGCAGTTTTGCATTTGTCCTTCTGGTGGGGCAAGGCTGTTTATGACAATGAGGTTTGTTATTGATTGTCATAACCCCCATGAGCACCACGGAGAAACTATCACTGATCTACCAGTGGGTCCCATGGAGCACGAGCTTCCCAGGTAGGGGGCAATGGCTAACCACCTGGAGCTCACAATGAGTTAACATAAAAGCAGCCCCAAAACAGAGCTTGGTGTGGTTAGTCCTTTCAGCTAGGATTGTACTAGTAGCAATATGCTGCGTTAAGCAGACCCTTTAAATAGTGTAAATAAACCTGAGTTTGTTTATCGACAACCTCCTCTGAGTCATTAAACTGACAATGAGGATTGAAGGAAATTCCGGACTCATAGAATCATAGAATCCCTATAGTGCAGTAGGAGGCCATTTGGCCCATCGAGTCGGTACCAGCCAGCCCTTGCTCCAATACAGCACCCTACCCAGGCCCAATCCCCACTCCTATCACCATAATCCCATGTTTGGGCAATATTGGCATGGCCAATTCACCTAACCTGCGCATCTTTGGATTGTGGGAGGAAACCGGAGTACACAGAGACCCACTCAGACATGGAGAGAACGTGTAAACCCCATATAAACAGTCACCCGAGATCAGAATCGAACCCGGGTCCCTGGCAGCAGTGCTAACCACTGTGCCACCGTGCCGCCCAGACTCCCTCAGAAATTTGCCTAGTCACCAGAAGTTCACTGTTTTGGAACCTTGTACTGGTTGAGATGCCGTTATTCGGAAAGTTGTAAACCTTTGACGCAGGTCTGGAAGATTGGAATCAACATGGAAGCACATGAGGTACTTTTTGCATGTGAACAGGATTTTGGGGTAAGACCGACAAAAAGATCTCCTCCTGAACGCCGGTGGGGCATAGATGTTTGGGATCACGAAGAGTCTGACTTACCCAGGTGCACCGGACTCCAAGTCTTTTGATGAGCTGATCACTTTGGTTTTGAAACACTATGATCTCAGGCCTTCCATAATTATGCAACAGTATCATTTTGATACAGTGGTGAGCTCTCCTGGTGAATCAGTCACAGACTTCTTTTTTTTAACTATAAATTTAGAGTACTCAATTCATTTTTTCCAATTAGGGGCAATTTAGCGTGGCCAATCCACCTAACCAGCACATCTTTGGGTTGTGGGGGTGAAACCCACGCAGACACGGGGAGAATGTGCAAACTCCACTCAGACAGGGACCCAGGGCCGGGATCAAACCTGGGACTTCGGCGCCGTGAGGCAACAGTGCGAACTCACTGCGCCACCATGCTGCCAGTCACAGACTTCTTGACCAACCTGCGGTGTCTGGCTGAACACTGTGAGTTCAGGCCGTCCCTCTCCGAAATGTTGAGGGACCAACTCATGTATGGTATTAATAATACGGCCATGCAGAGGAAGCTGTTGGCAGAAACCACTCTAGATTTGAAACGGGCCATTGAGCTCTCGTTCTCTTGTAAACATGTGGAGAAAGGTGTGCAGGAGCTGCAGGGTTCCATGGATTGTGGTGTCCATAGTTTGGGCCGCCGCCATCTTGAATTCCCTCTAGGTGCTGGTCCGTTCAGGCTTCTTCTGAAAGCTCAACCCCCGAGGCAATTCCGTAGCAGAGTTTGGATCTCGGATGCTGCCGCTACACAGTGGGATACTTTGCCCAGGGTGTAGGGGACAGCTGGCCACGTTGCCAACTGTGTGGTCGAAGGACTCATAAGAGTCAGGGAACGCCATCCACAACAACCACTAAGGTCACTGCGAACCAATGTCTTGCAGGTGGACGCCCGAGATGAGGATGACTGTTTAATACAATAAACTATTTCTCAGCTCCGAAGAGTTGCACCAATCCAGATCACCTTGCAGGTCAATGGCCATCATGTGCCGATGGAAATGGGCACTGGGGCTGCCATCTCCAATGTCGATCTGCGCACATTAGGCAGCTTTGTACAGAGATCATGGCACTGGCATTGTGTGACACCAAAGCAAGTTTGGCAACCAACACAGGGGAGTCTTTGAAGATCATAGGGACCACCCTGACTCTGGTAACGTACGGGCAGCAGTCGGTCCGCCTTCCTTTGGTTGTGGTGCAGGGACAGGATCCAAACTTATTGGGGCGAGACTGGTTAAGAGTCCTCCATTTCGACTGGCAGCAGGTCTTTGGATGGGCACCAAGAATCCCTATGACATGCTAGGTAAATATCCCAAGGTGTTCCAGGAGGGTCTCTGCAGGATAAAGGGGGCCAAAGCCCATATCTACTTAGATCCTGCTGCTCAACCAGGATACTTCAGGGCAAGGCCTGTCCTTTATGCACTCCTTCTGCTTCTTCGATGCAGAACTACGGCGCCTGCAGAATCTGGGGGTCATGCTTCCTTCGTAGATTGTGGAATAGGCCACACCTATAGTACTGGTGATGAAGCCCAATAAAACTGTCTGGTTCTGCGGTGATTTCAGGCTAACCATGAACAGGGCTTTGCATCTGAACCGGTACCCAACGCCCCGGGTCAAGGACTTGTACGCCAAATTGGCTGGGAGCTGCTCCTTCATGAAGCTGGACATGAGCCATGCTTACCTGCAGGTAGAGCTTGACCAGGAGTCCAGAAAGTTTGCAACCGTCAATACGCATCAGGGATTGTTTGAGTACACCCGCTTCCCATTCGGGGCTTTATTTGCCCCAAAAACTTTCAGCGGGCGATGGAAAATACCATGCAAGGTCACCGAAGATGTCCATTTATTTAGACAACGTGTTTATTGTGGGATCTTCAGAGAAGGAACATGTGGTGAACCTACAGAAAGAGCTCTGGCATTTTACCCATGTGGGCGCCAGGCTGAAGCCCAATATGTGTATCTTTCGTACTAGAGCGGTAACCTATCTTGGAAACAGGGTGGACAAGGATGGTCTGCGCCTGGTGGAGGATAAGGTTCGCGCTATAAAGGGAGCCCGGACCACAAAGAATGCCGCCGAACTCCAGTCGTTTTGGGCCTGTCAACTATTTTGGGAAGTTCATTGCCAAGCTGGCCACTCTGCTAGTTCCGCTCCATGTGCTGTTGAGGCAGGACCAGGAGACCTGCTGGGGTGCTTCTCAAGACAAGGGGTTTATTGCCTTTAAGAAGCGCCTGTCCTTGAAACAGCTTCTTATGCATTATGATCTGGCGAGGCCTCTAATTTTAACATGTGGTCCTTCCCCCTATGGCTGGGACGATGGGGTGGCATGGATTGCCCCATTGCATTCACTTCGAGGACCCTGGCAAATGCAGGGTGTCATTCAGTGCAGATAGCGAAGGAGGGCTTGGCTGTGATGTTCAGAATAAAGAAGTTCCAGTAATACGTTTATGGACGACTTTTTTCTTATAATGGACGACAAACCACTGCTCAGCCTCTTCAGGGAGGATAAAGGCAACCCGGCAACAGCACCGGATAGGATCCAGCGCTGGTCGCCCCTGCTCGCTGTGTACGAATATTCCTTCCAGCACTGCTCGGGTGCAAAGTTTGCCCATGTGGACGCCCTCAGCCGTCTGCCATTTCCCATGGGCGCCCCATCCCCACCAGTGGCGGACAAGGTTATTCGAACACTCAACTTCATGGACACCTTGCCAGTGACAGCTGCTCGGGTGCATGTGTGGACACAGCAGGACCTGGAATTAGCGAAGCTTCGCCTCATGCTGCTGAGCAGCAGGAAAAAGGAGGTCCTCCCTGTGACTCTTCGGTCTCGCGCCCAGAATTTCTCCAAACTCAATTTGGAGGATGGTTATATTGTGGGGAGCCCATGTGGTCATCCCCCCACAGGGTCAAGAAGCCCTGCCACACAACCAGCACAGTGGCCATCCGGGGATATCTAAAACAAAAATGTTGGCCCGCAGTTATATCTGGTGGCCCGGTATCGATGGGGACATCGAGAGGGTTGTGCAAAGCTGCCCGGCGTGACAGGAACTTCAGAAACTCCCGCTGACAGCCTCAATTCACCTTTGGGAATGGCAGGGACGCCCATGGGTTCGCCATCATGCAGATTTTGCGGGACCGTTCATGGGGGCCATGTTCTTGGGATCGTGCACACCAACTCGAAGTAGCTGGAGGCATCCCGGATGACATCCCGGACCATGATTGAAAAGCTCCAGGGAACTTTTAGCATCTGTGGGTTCCTGGGGGTCCCAGTGACGGATACTGGGAGGCCGTTCACTGGCGAGGAATGTGCCCATGTTTATGCAGTGGAATAGTATTCAGCATATTCAAACCGCCCCTATGGGCAAACCTCCATCAATGGACTAACATAAAAGGGGCTTGAAAAGGCAATCAATAGGGTCCGTGGACAAGCGGTTCCTTTTTAGTTATCACATGACGTGATGACGGGAATCGCCCTGCAAAGCTATTGATGAGCCGAAGGCTCAGGACTTGGCTGAGTCTGACCTTTCCGAGTCATGGCAACAAATTAATGAGGCAACAGGAGATGGAGAGGAGGCACCACGACCTGAGGGTGCTGGAGCAGATGTTTCATGCCAGGGATGTCGTCTATGCTGGCAATATTTGTGATGGAGCATTGTGGTTCCCGGATGTGATACTAGAACATATAGGCCTAGTTTCATATAAAGTCCAGGTTCAGGGAAGGATTGCAGAGAAAACACTTGAACCACTTGACGAAGAGTGAACCGCCCCTTCAGGACACCAGACCGCTTTTGCCATTCAGGGAACCTCTCCTCAGTCTGGCGGGCCAGGCCATCTGAGTTACCATGCCCGGTACAACAAGAGGAAGACTATTCTGGATCCAAGATGGACACAGAGGAGTCCATGCCGGCAGTAACTTTCCGGCAGTGTCCACACTGGCAGTAACTCTTTGGTGGTCAGCCAAGAAATGGTGACTGGCTAATTGATGCACTCCACCCAACCCAGAGCCACCACAGATGGAAACGCAGCCGCGGGCAATGCAGCACAGAAGGCCCCCAACGTTGGCAGCTGAAGGGGAACTTTCCGACTTTTGGGGGGTAAGGATGTTATAACCCCCAGGAGGACCACAGGGAAACCATCATTGATCTCCCTGTGGGACATGTGGAGCACTAGTTTCCAAGGCAGGGGGCGGAGGTCAAGCAGCTGGGGCTGGTTATGAGCTAAAATAAAAGCAGGCCCAAAGCAGAGCCTGGTGTTGTTCGTCCTCCCAGCTAGGATTGTCCTGGGAGTGATACTCTATACTTTGCAGACCTAATTTATGTTTGTTTACTGCCAGCCTCCACTGAGTTATTAAAGTTTACTGAGGGCAATTTAGCAGCTGAAGGCATTGGCCTTTCCTACCCCGATTTTCCCAATGGTTTCATTCCAGCCATCAGATTCATGGACTACCCTGGCACGAAAGACACCCAGAAAAATGAATTTTCTTCTACCGTTCGGATGGTATTGAGGACTTAATCAAGGTCAGAATAGAAAACCTTCCATTTACAGCTTCATCGGAGTCAAGAGTCATGGCTTAAGTGCTGATGACGGTGTCATATTGGTTATAGCTAAGCTGTGGGTGAAGTGACAGAAGTCCTTCATTTATACCATTGGAGAATGTTGGCAGAGCATCCAAGATCCTATTCCAGAAGGTAAAACCAACTCTATGGACATGAGGGTCACTGTCAGTCTTTCCTTTCAGCTAGAAGGTCTATCCCTTTGCTTGTTCCTTCAACTGCCTCTCCTCAGGTCAGTGGGTTTTACTGAGGGTGATGATGTCAATTTGGAATCTTGATAGCTGAAGTGAATCAATCACAGTTCTTATTTTCTCATGGTCAGTTTTGAGATTATTAATGAGTGTTTTAACATTCCAAGTAGCAAAATTTAATGTTTTCATTCTTTGGCCACAAAGATGGTGACCCAGCAAAGTGTAGAGAAAGTGGGACAGCTTATTTTTAGGGCACCTTTCTAGCCTCTCGCCATTTGGGAGAGCAGGGGGGTATCCTTACGGGGACTTCCCAGTCACTGTTGCTGCTGTCCAAAGCCACCTCTGTCCCAACACAGATGTCCAATGACCTTTCAGGCATCTGTCTCTTGTTTGCAGATTCTTGACTCAGGACAGCCAAGTTCACAGCCCCGTCCCCTTCGCCAATTCTCCATCACCACAGGACTTGGCAAATGAATGCTGGTAGAAGATTGCAAGTGGCTTTGTTTAACGTGGGAACCTTGGGGAACATCATTGTCCACATGATCTTGACAGATTGGTGATGGGATTTGGCAATGTGTCAAACCACAGTGACTGGGACTATCCTGCGGCTGCAGCCTTCTTCAACCTTGGTAGCTGGTGAGATGAACATATGAACATACAAATTAGTAACAGGAGGAGGCCATTCAGCCCATTGAGCTTACTGCATCATTCAGTAAGATCATGGCAGATTTGGTTGTAACCTCAGCCCACATTCCTGTCTATTCTAGATAATCTTTTATCGCCCCCCCCTGTTAATCAAGACACACCTGTTCTGGCATGGATTACTTTTTGCATTGAACCTTGTCTGGTGCCTCCCCCTGACCTTGCTGACATGGCGGGCCGTATCAGGAGTAAGGAGCTCACAACGTTATCACTCAAGAGATCATCAGAGTGTAAAAGTCTCTCCATCATGTCAGAGTGGCAATCCACAGGAACGGTTTTTGTAATAGATCTGTGTTGTAAATGGCTATCTATGTAACTGTTTAACTGTTCAAATCAAACTCCTTTGTGAACTGTTAATCTGGTCATGCATTGCATACATGACTAATTCAATTCCCCCCATCAATTTATCTTCATTGCATGTAAAACACATATGAACACATTACACTTTCCTAAATACAACTTTACTGTGCCAACCAGCTTGAAGTGAACAAATTGCAGCCATTGCATAGCACATGTAAACACTCTAACCAGTAAATACCGTAGTGCAGCGTATCCATGTGTTACACTCACTGAGTTGTACCGCTTACAACTGTTAACCAATCTGAAGTAAGTCTACATTAGTTCAAATACCTCCACTTTGAAGTTAAATTGAAAATCTTTATTGAATGAAATACTAAAATTGCTACACTTTTGATTTACAGTACATTCATCCTCAGAAACATGTTCTCGTGCCAGCAAGCTGACAAAGAGCAATTAGTAACTGTTAGCTTGTCTTGGACTCTGTTGTTTTATAAAGCTGTGTTGTTTGTTTTTAATCTGCCAAGTCAGTTTATTGGTTTATGTTTAACCTGATCTGCTTCAGATTGGATTCCCACTTCTCAAAAGTCTATCACCACCCTAAACTTGTTTCCTAGTTTGGTCATTTTGTGGGTAATCAGTCCTTATGAAAAATTAATGACACAGCAAAGACAAATGATTTGAAACAGCTGTTGTAGTCACTGGCTATAGGTTGGAGCATTAATAAGTTTACTGTCATTGCAACTGTTGTTGCTGTGACTCTGCAAAGGTTCTGCCAGCCTGATCGACTGTCAGCAGCTGTCATTCATTCCCATCCTTAAATTTATCAACGTTTGTTTATGGTGTCTATCAAGACAGCGATTGTATTTTGTCCCAGCAACTGTCTATGTAACCTTGTAAAGTTGAAATGATTTATTGTGAATTTTTAAAAATCATTTCTTCATTCAGTACTTTTGTATAGCGTTTTGTATAGCCCCTTGGCTGAATTCTACCCACTCTGTGAGGATGGGCTGAGAGGCAGGAAGGCTGTCAAAATGCCACAGGAAACTGTTGGTGGTGTGCCCATTGTCTTCCTGTAGTCATGCCATATCGCCCACAGTGGTAAGGTTGGCAGACGGCTCACCCACCTGGAGCTCAATTGAGCCACCTATGTAGCTAATTAAGGACCTCAACCTGGCATTTAACTAGCTCGATGTAGCGAATCATCTGCATGGGGGGCATAGTGGCACAGTGGTTAGCACTGTTGCCTCACATCTCCAGGGACCCGGGTTCAATTCCGGCCTCAGGTGACAGTCTGTGTGGAATTTGCATTTTCTCCCCATTTCCCCCGGGAGCTCCGGTTTCCTCCCACAGTCCAAAGATATGCAGGTTAGATGGATTGGCCATGCTGAATTACCCCTTTGTGTCCAAAAGGTTAGGTAGCTTACTGGCTTACGGGGATAGAATGGAGACGTGGGCTTAAGTAAGGTGCTCTTTCCAAGGGCCACGTGTAGACTCGATGGGCCAGATGGCCTCCTTCTGCACAATAATTCTATGATACAACTCTAACTAGACCCTAATTGTTCCAACTGACCATAGGAATCTGCCACTAGATTTTTCTTTTTAATGTAATGACTGTTTCAATGTATTATATTGACAAATATGTACACAAATATCAAATTATGTTGCATTATGTACTGAATATAGTTAATATATGCATGTTCCCCAGGGTTACTACCATACTACTAGTAGCCAGGCCTGCTCCAGAGAATCTATGGATATCCAGGGTTAGTCTCTTTAAAGTGTTGTATACTTTAAAGGAATGAACTCTACACCAACCAATTGGGTCAGATCAGATTAAATTGGGAAATAGTAGTGAAGGCTCACACCACAAGGCGAGAGTTCAGTGGAGTTGTGGATAGTAAGGAGGGCTGTTGTCGGCTGCAAAGAGACATAGATAGGATGCAGAGCTGGGCTGAGAAGTGGCAGATGGAGTTTAACCCTGAAAAGTGTGAGGTTGTCCATTTTGGAAGGACAAATATGAATGCGGAATACAGGGTTAATGGTAGAGTTCTTGGCAATGTGGAGGAGCAGAGAGATCTTGGGGTCTATGTTCATACATCTTTGAAAGTTGCCACTCAAGTGGATAGAGCTGTGAAGATGGCCTATGGTGTGCTCGCGTTCATTAACAGAGGGATTGAATTTAAGAGCCGTGAGGTGATGATGCAGCTGTACAAAACTTTGGTAAGGCCACATTTGGAGTACTGTGTACAGTTCTGGTCACCTCATTTTAGGAAGGATGTGAAAGCTTTGGAAAAGGTGCAAAGAAGATTTACCAGGATGTTACCTGGAATGGAGAGTAGGTCTTACGAGGAAAGGTTGAGGGTGCTAGGCCTTTTCTCATTAGAACGGAGAAGGATGAGGGGCGGCTTGATAGAGGTTTATAAGATGATATGGGGAATAGATAGAGTAGACAGTCAGAGACTTTTTCCCCGGGTGGAACAAACCATTACAAGGGGACATAAATTTAAGGTGAAAGGTGGAAGATATAGGAGGGATATCAGAGGTAGGTTCTTTACCCAGAGAGTAGTGGGGGCATGGAATGCACTGCCTGTGGAAGTAGTTGAGTCAGAAACATTAGGGACCTTCAAGCAGCTATTGGATAGGTACATGGATTACGGTAAAATTATATAGTGTAGATTTATTTGTTCTTAAGGGCAGCACGGTAGCATTGTGGATAGCACAATTGCTTCACAGCTCCAGGGTCCCAGGTTCGATTCCGGCTTGGGTCACTGTCTGTGCGGAGTCTGCACGTCCTCCCCGTGTCTGCGTGGGTTTCCTCCGGGTGCTCAGGTTTCCTCCCACAGTCCAAAGATGTGCAGGGTAGGTGGATTGGCCATGATAAATTGCCCTTAGTGTCCAAAATTGCCCTTGGTGTTGGGTGGAGGTGTTGAGTTTGGGTGGGGTGCTCTTTCCAAGAGCCGGTGCAGACTCAGGGGGCCGAATGGCCTCCTTCTGCACTGTAAATTCAATGATAATCTATGATTAATCTTGGACAAAGGTTCGGCACAACATCGTGGGCCGAAGGGCCTGTTCTGTGCTGTATTTTCTATGTTCTATGTTCAATCCTGCAGATTTTCAACCCATCAATTCTCACCTTCCACAGAACCAATTCAAATATTTCCAGAATAACTCTCATTGGTCACCATTTTGTATGTATAACTGCTGCTGAACTGGCCAAACCACTGTAAATGTACAATGCACGTATTAAAATAATCTGTATGAACTGCCATCTAATTTATTTTTAGAAACATTCTTTGATTTGATTTTTTTCCACTTCTTTCTCTTTTCTCCTTTTACTCCCCTCCTGAAATTGCTGATTCCTGCTGGACTATGATTTGATGTGGACCAAGCATTCTGAAGCTTTGGCAGACCATTCCACTGTGAGGAAGGGATTGAGGGCAGTGGCAGGGGTGATACTGCAGCCAAGTCCAATTGTATTCTCAGCCAAGATCCACATAGCCCCACATTTTGGCTGAGGTGTGTGAATAGTGACCAGAAGCTCTGGTTGATCTGTCCACCCAACCCCCATCCCCTCCCACACAGCTGCACCAGTCCGCAGGGAACTATACTGAATTGGATCACCCCCTTCTTCCATTCTATGAATTCAGTACTGACTGGAAAGTAAACTTGAGAGTTCTTTCCTCTCTGATACCCATTGTCATTCCCATTACAACAAATGGAAGCGTTCCGTGAACACTTTTCGAGCAGTATTAACAAACATTTAAATGCTCTTTGGACCCAAAGACCGTTTCTTTACTAACATTTTGCAATGTAATTACAAGCCCTTGTGCACTTTATATGAGGTATTTGATTATTAATAACATCAATTCCAAGCACCATTAACGTGGTTCAAAACATACCTCACAGTAGGAAGCCAGCTTACAAACGCTTTCACTTTTAAAGAGAGAGTGGGGAGAGAATGTTGAACTGACAAACTACATTTAACAACTTGCCTCGAAAGCAGTTTTATGTTTTTGTTGTAAGTTTTTAGAAATGGGATATTCAACTATAATGTATAGAGCTACATTCTCCAGCTCCTTTTCTTTGCACAGGACCGATTTCTAACGGTGTGGAATTCAGGCTGAACATAAATGCAGCAACAAACTTTCAGTTCCACATGAATGTACCACGTTCCTATTGAATGTTTGGTCCTTGGCCTCTCGTGTAGTTCTTCAGTTTACAGCTTGCATGAGTAAAAGTAAAGCAGATCCTAGCCATTCAAATTCCTGGAAACCTTAAATGATGTTGACTTAGTTGGAACTTGAGTCAATCATGGAATGTTGCAATTTGTCTCTGGTTAGGAAAAGGGGACATCAGCCAGGATCCCTGTTCCAGATTATGATTCAGTGACTCCTGCTGAAAGGTTAAATACATTGGGATGAGACCAGGGCTCAAAAGATTAAATTCTGAAGACAGTTTGCATGGACTAGGCTTGTATTCCATGAGTAATCTAATTAAGGTGTTGAAAATTTGGTAGGGTAGATGGACGAACAATTTCCTATGGTGGGAGAGTCCAGAACAAGTAGCAGTAACGTTAAAGTTAGAGCTAGGTCATTCAGGAGTGATGTCAGGAAACATTCTTCACAAAAAGAATAGTAGAAATCTGAACTTTCTTCCTTATAAAGCTGTTGAGGCTGGGAATGAATTGAAGATTTCAAAACTGAGATTGATAAAGTTTTATTAGGCAAGAGCGTTAAGAAATATGGCACTAGGGTGTGTAGTTGAAGTTACGATACAAATCAGTCATGTTCTACCTGAATATTAGATGAGATCAATGGGTTGAATAGCCTCCTACTGCTCCTATGGGCAGAATTTTACACAAATGTATCAGCGTGCCAGGCTCTGACTGAAAACCAGCATGTATCCCTCCAGATGCACAGCCAGGTTTTCAGACCAGAATTTCCAGCACAGAAAATCTGGGGGGGGTGGGGGGTGGGGTTTACTCTGGCAGGGTGAGGCAAGGCCGGGTCCACAGAAATCAGGCAATGTTTAAAGTGCACCCCCATCAGCGCTGAGAGATTTTGTTGCGTAAAACTGTCGGGAGTTTTGTAGGCCGGAAATTAGCGTAAGCCGTACCCATGTTTACATCACCACTTTATCACACCCTGTTCCAAATTCAGTAGAGAACCGAGATAGAAAAATAGCAATAAAGGCAATGGAATGCCTTATGAACCCCCAGGAATTTGAGGTCGCAGCGACCAGTAGAGTAGGACAGTGTCCTGTTTGGGAAGATGAGATCAGGAAATATCTCAAAGGGAAAAGATGGCCCCTTTGGAGTGAATGCTGCAATAATGAGGAAACAGGACCCTGGAGTATAGGACATACTTGGTGGGAGAACCTGTCAGAGATCTACAAGAAGAGCTCAGGAAAAGCTCGCAAGCCGATGGCAATCGTGTCCTGTTTGGCACAATTGCGAGGCACAGAGGAGGTCATTAGGACGCTCTGTAGAGAGATAGAGGAGAGAGACAGAATCAGTGAGGTAGACGTGAGTGAGGTAGAGAAAGAGAATCGAGATTTAAAAGAGCAGTTAGCAGCAAGGGACAGAGAGGTGGATGATGCCAAGTGGGCACATCAGTCTTGTCTCGCGCATTTGAACAGTTTTTAGACGCAATATGTTAAGGCCACCAGGACATGCAACGTGCGGTCTTGGTAAGACAAGAAATAGAACAGCAAGTTGAGAAATTGCAGAAACAGTGCAATGTTTTAAAAGCAGCCCTACGAGCACTCCATACTTCCACGACAGAACAAAGGCAGAGCTCTGTAGACCATGCAAAGTGCCGGAAGCAAATTGCAGAATTGCAATCTCTGCTGTCCGTGCAAAATGGATTTCAGAGTACATTCGGACCCCAATTAGATCAAGAAAATGGCCCGACTGGCAGGAATTGAACGAGACTGCCCATAGATACATACATGGGACATGTACGCAGGAAAATCCCCAGAAAAGGAAAGCGCCCCAACTCCCAACCGAACAGGCAGAACACACCCCCATGAATCCTGTAACCACACACCGCAGGGCCGCAGGAGAAAGAGAAGCAGACTTCCTTTACACAACCCCGTTAACCGTGACCCAATTACGGGACGCGTGTGGAAAAATTACACCGTTCCTTCCCACCTCAGACCCCCACCAATTTTTCGCGAAAGTCAAACAACAGGCAACCATGTACGGCCTGGACGAAAAGGAGCAAGTGAAGCTCACAGTTCTAAGCCTCAACCCTTCAGTCGTGGCAGCCCTTCCCAACCCACAGAATGTAGGAGGAGGCACACTCCAAGAGATGCACACAGCGATCCTTGATGCGATCGGCTTTAACAGAGGAGACCCCGTAGAAGGCCTAAATAAGTGTAGGCAAAAGAAGACAGAGCACCCCACAGTGTTTGCTGGATGTTTGTGGATTCACTTTAGCGCAGTTTTTGGAGAGTTAGCCCGCGCCCATTTGTCCCCAGATAATATGGCCAAATGGACCCGAATTCTAGTCTTGCACGCCACAGACGCAGGACGAAAAGCTTGCGCAAATTATGCCCCTCAGATGAGGCCCACAATGAAAAATGTGTTTTGAAGGGATTGTCCCGCACTTGGGAGCAATCAATTGCAGGCAAAACCGCATTTATAACACTCGATAAATAGCAGGTAGAAATGAACCCAGTTAAGGCACACCAGAACCCCGCATGGGTAAATGAGGGCAGGAACAGCCAAACCCAGCCCAAAACTCAGGAATGTTATAATTGTGGACAGCTTTGCACGAGAGTGCAATGCGCCCCAGAAGCAGCAGAGAAACCAACAGACAGGCACCCTAAACAAAAATAGGGCAAAGCCAATCCATAGCGTTAGCGCCCGTTCAGAGAGTACAGACATGAACAGCACCGACTGACGGTGTTCGGGCTCCCCAACTTGGGTCTGCGACACCCTTTGGGACAAGTCCGGTAGACCGCTAGTAGCAGGCAAAGTCCGGGGACAATCCGTAGAATTTCTTTGGGACACAGGAGGGTCCCGCACCACACTCAATTCCTCCACGATGTTTCAGCGAGACACGTGGCCCACAACAGACACCATCACACTCAGCGCCTTTACAGGCCATTTAGAACAGGGACACATCACAGCCCCTGTAGCAATACAAATAGGGAACATCACGACTGAGCACCCCGTAGTTTTAGTTGATCTGCCCCAGACAGCAGAACATATCCTTGGGATCGATTTCATGAGCTCCCATAACCTTTCTTTTGATCCAGTTAACAAGTGTATTTGGAAAATGGCAAAGGCAGCACGAGCCCCCACCACGCTCACAGTAGGAGAATACGTAAATAGGATTAGCTCAGTAGGAGACTTCTGATTTGACCCTCGAGCCATGAGTGCAGACAAACAGGTTAGGGCAGTCCTGCAGGAACATAAAGCAGCATTTGCACAGCACAAGCACAACTGTGGCAGTTTGGCTGGCTTTGTGAACATTACAGGTCCCAACCCTAAACCCCAGAAGCAGTATGGATTTCCCCAGGAAGCAGAGGGAGAAATCTCCAAAGTCATAGAGAGTTTGTTGGATCAAGGCATGCTCAGATCAGTAGCCTCCACAAACAACGCACCGATTTGGTCCGTCAGGAAACCGGATGGATCATGGCGACTGAACATTGTTTACCGGGAACTGAACAAAGTAACCCCAGCAGCAGCCCCCACCATAGCCACGAGTCCCGCGACCATGCTCAAACAGGGACTCCAGTCAAAAAAAATTCGGTTTTGGACATTAGTAATGGCTTCTGGTCCATTCCATTGGCTAAAGCGTGCCAGTACAAATTCGCCTTTACATTCCAAGGGCAGCAATACACGTGGACGTGCCTTCCACAACTCCCCCTCCATTTTCCACCGACAGCTGGCAAATGGTTTCGCAAAATTTATGTCATTGGCTCCTCCACAGTGTTCAATGGAGAGAGAATTACCGGTTGCGGTATATATGTGGAGGACGTGCAGGGACGCACCCCAGATTACATTTCCTTCAAGTTGCCAGGACACTTAGGCTCGCAGGCAGCAGAGCTGGCAGCGATTGCATATATTGTAGACCACCCAGATTCGTTCCCGACCCCAGCAGACATCTACTCAGACACCTTGTATGTCTGTAATAGTTTGACAGAATTCCTACCACTCTGGGAAACAAGAGGATTTGTTTCCGCAGACGGTGAACCCCTACCCTCAGCCCCATTACTCCGCCATAGCTTAGAGACAGCGAAGGATAGGAAATACGGAATAATTAATGTTCGCAGTCATCAGCGTTCTTCCCCCCCGGTACCGTTAAAGCATTCGCCATAGCGAAGGCAGGCTCCAGGCATGGTTATTTTTGGAACTCCCCCGAAAGCACCCCAGTACACGCAGTTCAGGTCTCACAGACCAACGGTCAGGATTTAGCGAAGGCTCAGAAAGAGGACGAGAAACTAAGGGAAGTTTTAAAGGGAACCTTCCCAGCCCCGTACGACAAGTTTAGAAAAGCAATCACCACACATGACGGTGTGATTTTAAAGGATGGTCTTTATATAGTTCCCAGCCAGGACAGGAACCAGATCATTTGTCAGTTCCATGACAATCATGGACACCAAGGAATTGAACCCACCCTAGCCCACCTCAGACCGCTTTATTGGTGGCCTGATGTAAAAATTGATGTCACACACTACGTAGAGAATTGCTTAATCTGTGCCCAGAACAATCCGGACAGATTTGCTAAAAAGGCTCAACTTAGCCTTACCCGTCCCGTTAATGGACCCTGGACAAATCTCCAGATAGATTATATAGGACCCCTACCCCCGTGCAGAAATGGTTACAAGTATGTGTCGGTGGTCATAGACACCTTCACAAATTGGGTGGAAGCATTTCCATCACAAACTAATACGGCCAAGACAACGGCTAAAATATTAACACACCACATATTTACAAGATGGGGCTCCCACGCAGTATAGAGTCCGATCAAGGCTCCCATTTCACCAGGCGTGTAATGAAAAACGTCCTCACGACCTTCGGCATTAGACAAAGGTTCCATATCGCATACCACCCCCAGTCAAGTGGTATTGTAGAACAAATGAATAGGACATTGAAAGCCACCCTCAGGAAATGGTACAGCAGAATAACAGCACCTGGGATTCAGTACTCCCATTTGCTTTAATGTTGTAAGAAACACGGTATCTATATCCACAGGTTACACCCCCCACACCCTCATGACCGCACGCCCCATGAAAGGCACTGAGTATTTATTAGGACTGGATTTGGCCAGCTCCGCAGTTATAGCCCTCACACATGAAAATGCGGTTACACAACTAGTACAGAACATAAAGGCAGCCCAACTCGCCGCAGCAGTGAGACTTGGAACCAGGAAGAAACAGAGCAAGACTTGTTTTGACAAAACAGTACACGCCACTGAGTTTACAGTACGGCAACAAGTTATGCTTTCCCTTTACAACCCCAGTTCATTCCTTTCCCCAAAATTTTCCGGACCGTACTCCATTTCAGACAAAGTCAGCCCTTCAGTATACCAAATAACCTATCCCAATGGTAGGTCTGCGTGGTTTCATATAAACCAGCTCAAGGCTTACGGCTCACAGAATAACCACACACACCACACCCTGCTCGCAGCAGCAGACAGTCAGGCCCCGCCCACAGATGACGTATTCCTACCCTCCCCCAACCACTCCAGCCCACCCTCAGACACGACATCAACTCCGCCCCCAGAGGCACAACTCCGCCTCTCCCTTCCCTCAACCAGCAGCGACAGCGACAGTGATAGCGATCACAATGACGACAGCCACAGCACACCACGTTACGACTACATCCCTGCACCAGGCCCCACTCCCAGTGAATCTGAGCATGATTCTACTGGCCCATTTGAGATCACTTATATCAAAGCCCCTGACCCAGACCCACTGCCCGACGATTTCGGATTGAAGCATAGTAGCTTCAACCTCGACACACGTTTCTGGCACCGAGACAATTCGTTCAGGCTCATCCGGAATGATGAGATGGACCCCAATTCGCCCCAAGCAGCTTTAGCACGGTTACTACAGACAAGAGTTTGGCAGCTGGGAGAAGATGATGACTTAGAGTCTGACTCCCACCAAACAAATCCCTTTGCGACCCTGTTCGCTATTCAGCAGTGAGGTGTCCAGATGATGCAGAAAAAAGAACCGCTGGAGAGATACGGTGTCTTTTCTGATGGAACCTGCACCATGTTTGTTGAATGTTTGTTCGTTAGTGTTAACATGAAGTGTTGTTTGTGAACTCGAATGTTTTTCACGGCCCCACGTCACCACTCTTTTAACGCCCCCCAGCTGTTAATGGAACAAGTTTGTCCCAGACAATAGTTCAGAGGAACTAATATGTCACCAGAACCTTGTTAAAGGTACAAGTTTGTCCCAGACAATAGTTCAGAGGAACTAGTTTGTCGACAGAACACGACTCATAGTTGCTCTCCTAATTCGAGAGGCAGCCCCCCACGACGACCACATTCTTATCCGTTCTTACCGGTTGCTCAGGCAGTGGAGAAACAGCATTGGTCTCCGCCCTGCCTGAGACCTCCCCCTCTGGTCAGCTATGCTCGGGTAGAGAACATACGGCATTGATCATCGTCCTACCCGAGGATTCCACCCATTTCTTACCCGCTGCAGCCCATACGCACCCCATTTTGGCTTGTTACGTTCAAAATTCTTTTGTTTGGTTTTGGCAACCCTTAGCTTGCTTCCCTCTGCTATTTACATCCTCCAACACTGGGATGGTAAATCACACAGGCTGCGAGACTGCTCGCAGTATGGCAGTATTTTCCTTAGATGTCTTGTCCCAAATATTCGGTTTAAAAAAAATTTTTTTAATGAGGGAGTCACAGATGGTGACCAATTATAAAGGGAAATTGGCAATAAAGGACAGACAGACAGACAGACGAGATCTTAAAAAAGATAATAACAGAAATTATGCTTGTGTTCACAGAACTCCAGAAACCCAGGAACCCCAGAGGAAGACAAAGAAGTCCGACAAGGATGAAGACAGCCTTCGTGTTCACATGGATCTTAGCGGGATCCCTTCAGTTGCGTGCAGACGCTACCCCCCTGACCCCTACCACACAAACCGTAAACGATTCTCCCCCCTGTAATACACGGAACCCCGAGATACACTCCCTCCTTGTGAGCCTCAACGTGAAGCGTGAAGGATCACATTACCTTGTCGTCTTCATCCTCTGACCAAAATAGCAGCACACAAATTTCTCTGGCCTGGCAGTCAGACACAGAGGTTTACATCTCTTTATTCCACAGAATACATTAAACAAAATGGATGCTCTTTAATCCGTCCCAATGGGTTCGGAGGTCTGGTGAAATCCGAAAATGGAGGACCTAAATCTGTATACCGGGGTGCGAGAGCGATATGCTCTCCTTCACCATTTCCTGACTCTAAACGTTTGCACGACACTGCAAAGTATCACCAGCACTAAGAGTGCTTCGACTACATATGAGAGTGAGTACCAGGTGATAAACTTATCACACCATGTCGGGGTATTGCTAGCTGTCGATGGCCACGTCCCGATTACAAAAT
Source organism: Scyliorhinus torazame (assembly GCF_047496885.1). Taxonomy (NCBI): domain Eukaryota; kingdom Metazoa; phylum Chordata; class Chondrichthyes; order Carcharhiniformes; family Scyliorhinidae; genus Scyliorhinus; species Scyliorhinus torazame. The sequence continues at coordinate 126,757,495 of NC_092707.1, read as the reverse complement.
GGACACCCGCAAAGAATGCAGGGAAAATTGGACATTGCTAAGAAACAAGCAGGTGCAAGCTCTGTCTGTTGATTAGAACCTTAAATTCTCAGATAGGACAGAAACTACCAAACAATCTACATACTAATGAGCCATCTCCGGGGACAAAAGGGAAACATTTAGATACACAATGTTAAGGCAGACTCCCCGGCGCCAGAAGAAGCTAAGACAAAGCAGACTGACAGTCACCAGGACACGCCCAGCGATCAGGGAACCACCCCTCTATTGGAGGAAAATAGATACAGATGATTGGGAAAGACCCAATTAGATGAGGCCAAGTTCAAGGCCCGCCCAAAAGCGCGCGAAGCCCTTTTTAGTATAATAGGTATCACCCAAGGGAGAATCCTCCTTTGGCTTTGGCTCTCACCGAAGAGAGAGACCTGCCTAGCAGCTGCATCAGACCAAGTAAGTCCCAAGTCAACGCACGCTATGAGATAGACACAGTTGTTACCCTGTAAACAGCTCAACCCAGCAGCCTCAGACCCGAGCAACGGCCATTGTTCCTCTGACTGAGTGGGCACCCAAAGCTAAGTATAAGCATTAGTAAAGTGGTAGTTTAGTTTGTAGAGTTTATGCATGAGTAGATTTGAACGTGTGTAAATAAATGAGCATTGCTTTTGAACTTACTAATTGGTGTATCGAGTCTTTGATCAGTATTCGGTTCTGAACCTTGTGGCGGTGTCGAAAGATACCTGGCGACTCTTGAGCAAACGTAATTAAACAGAGCCAAATTAAGAGCCAACCAAAAGTTAGCAACAAGAGTAAATGGGGCGCAGAGATGAAAGGAACACCCGTTTTTACAGTAGCAGCTGTCGTAAACGGGAGGTTTAATGAAATAATTAAAATGTAGCATGATAGCACAGTGGTTAGCACTGTTGCATCACAGCACCAGGGACCCGGGTTCAATTTCCAGCTTCAGTCACTGTCTGTACGGAGTCTGCACGTTCTCCCCGTGTCTGCGTGGGTTTCCTCCGGGTGCTCTGGTTTCCTCCCACAGTCCAAACATGTGCAGGTTAGGTGGATTGGTCACTCTAAATTGCCTCGTAGTGTCCAACAGTTAGGTGGGGTTACTGGGTTACGGGGATAAGGGGAGGCTTTAGGTAGAGTGCTCTTTCAGGGGCCGATGTAGACTCGATGGGTCGAATGGCCTCCTTCTGTACTGTAAATTTTATGATTGGTTTGAGTCATGCCGGTGGGGGTGGTTCGGGTCAGGCTAGAGAGAGGTGGGGGGGGGCGGGGGGTCGGGTCAGGTCAGACTGGAGAGGGAAGGGGTGGTTCGGGTGGGGCTGGTGGTAGGGGGTCAGGTTGGACCAGACTGAGAGAGGTTCATCTGGATTGGAGAGAGATGGGGGGGGAGGGCAGGGTTGAGTTGGCGGGGGGGAGATTTGTCCAGGAGAGGAGGGGTTCAGACTGGAATGGGGGAAGTCAATCCAGGGGGGAGGCAGTCAGACCAGGAGGGGGGTTGGATCAGTCCAGGATGGGGGAGGTGTAAGACTGGAGAAAGGGGTCAGTCCAGGAGAGGGGTGTGTCAGCTGGAATTGGGGCGGGGAGTCAGTCCGGGCGTTGAGGGGGTCAGACCGAACCGCTCTGGGTAGGGGAGTTCAGAACAGGTTTTACAGGAAAGTGGGTGGAATCTAGCAGGGGGAGTGTGGTGGTGATCGGGCCTTGGTGGGGGGGTGGGGGGTGGGGGGGGTTGTGTTGGGAGTGGGGTGGAGCCGGGTCTGGAATTGGGGGGTGGAGGTTTGGTGGTCCCCTGGGGTCATGTATGTGGGGGTTGTCCCATGCAAAGCTCCGGCTGGGTGTTATATTTACTCTTTTTTTTTCCTTCCCACTCGTTCAGAATAACTATCAGGGTAAAATTGGCAGTACCATCCAAAGTTAATGACTTAAATCGCTTCTGTCAGATTGTTCCCAGCCCAGCGCATTTGTCCAGGGGAAGTTAGCGCTTCTAGGCAATTGCCGGATAAACTCTTATCTGGAACGTGCTCGAGAGATTCCCTAGCGCATCATTGAGGAACCCCCAAATACAACATTGGGGAACCAGGAAGTTACGGGATCATTGAATTCTCAAAAATATTCATCCTCATGTATCTTTTGAGAAGTTCTTGTATATTTTTGATTACATGGTGCTTGTCAAAGTCAATCCGTCCAGCTTTCTTGACTTGGCATTGTTGTGTTGGGTGCAAGGTAAGCATAGGTGTTGAGGTAGCTTTGGTTTCTGAGCAATAGTTCAGACTGGATGGATGGAAGGCCTTGTATTCTGTTAGTCCTGTTGATTTGAGGTATCCATGACCAGTCACTATATTTGAAAAGTACTTCAATGATGGCTGTAAAGTACTTTAGGATATCATGCGGTCATGAAAGGTGCTTTCTAAATGCAGAGGAGAAATTATTTAAGGGTGGGTTTTTTGAGGAGGTAGGAGATGATGGCCAATGTTTTTTTTCAATATATCCTTGAAGCCCAGAAAGAATGCAGTTAACCAGATGCACTGGAACCAATGAGGTGGGTTACCCTTAGTTATTTTTTATCTTCCCTCTTCCTCTCTTTACTTTATTATTACTGTTTGCACTAGTTAATAATGAAAAGAGGTCATAACACCAAATGGCAGTCCCTCAATGCAATACAGCTCTAACTCCAATCACAAATAGAATAAACTGTCAACCACGTGATTTCTGGCAATTTGGTGGCTATGGTCCAAACCCCATAACCCAATGTGAAATGTCTTCATCCGGTCAAAATGCTGTGCTAATCACTGCTGCTCCTGCCTGTGCATCCTCAAAATTATGTATGGTCCAGCAGCTGTTTTGCTTAATATCGTGCCGTATCTTTCTAATTGAAGGGAGCTTCCTAATAATCTTATTTGGGAAAATAGTGTTATTGTTAATCTGTCATATTGTTTCAAAGATTAATTGTCTGTGCAAACATTAAGCCAACATGTAAGAAGTAAAAAAAATAACTGTTGGCTCTCTTATGCTCTCTTCTAGATTCCTGCATTTAGATGTTGAACAGCCTTCCTGCATATACAGGAAGTTGGGACATTTTGTACAATTTCTGCTTCAATATGACATGCATCAAGACATGTCGGACAGCGATGCAAAGGCAAAAGGAGGAATCTAACTGCACCCTTAATTCCAGTAGGCATTTAAGAATTTATTGTTTGAATTTCTACTTTCTCTGTTAATGATTAGGAATGTGGAATTTACCCCATGGATGCAACTCTGCTGATCCACTGTCCAACTGAACCCCAAAATGCTATAAATTGATTTTCAAACAAAATACCTTTACCGCAGCCAATTATTGGTCCACCAATCCAACTGAAAATGTTTTCCAATCGATTGTTAATCTCGAGTAACAGTCATGATTGGACCATTTTCCCGTACCAGCCTCCCTGAACAGGCGCCGGAATGTGTCGACTAGGGGCTTATCACAGTAACTTCATTTGAAGCCTACTTGTGACAATAAGCGATTTTCATTTCCTTCATTTTGAAATATGCCGTTAAGCATGACATCACTAGAAGGGAAGTGTGTCATGTAATCCAGTTTTAGTTTCACTTTTCCCTTTGAGCAGAGCACACACACAGCTCTGCTGCTGACGGCTTTAAACATTCTACTTATGTATATATGTTCTCATGTGCCTAGTTTAAATAAATGTTTACCCAATCCCTTAAGAGCAATTGGTGTTTACTTCACTATAAAAATATAGTATGGTAATCAGAAGTGGTAGCAAGATTAAGTACAGGTAGGACAAGGTGAACAGCCTGAGATCATACTACAAGGCAGAAGACAGCCTTCAACATTCTAATCAGACCACAATGGAGTTTCAGCATCAGAGGGTGTTGAAATCACAGCATGGTGACTGTATAGAAAAGTTTTGGAGACACCAGTATAGTGTTCAAATAAAGGTCTGGTAAACAATTGGTTAGCGCATTGAGAGGACCAGCACTGGGTTAGCTCAGTGGGGAAAGGCGAGTGATCAGGGTGTGGGCTGAATCAATAGTGAGCAAGGGAGAGTCAAACAAAAACAAAGTAATATAAATTGGGCCAGCGAAGGCTGCAATTAGACCAGCAGAGCTTTGGAAAAGCACCCAAAAGCAGCGACATTCATTCCAAGTACTGTTGGAAAAATAAGGGATATTGTCAAAACATCCACAAATTTCCCGATTTTGAATTGGGATGCAGCTGACCTACAATCCAAATTCAAAATTTTTAAACAGCGTACAGAGCTATGGGCCAGAATTTTACAGCCTCACCTTGGCAGGGGTGAGGTCCAAGAAATGCAGAGAGACATTCAAACGTCCATTGACTTTGGCGGAACCGGAAAAGCCCACTGGCAAGAGGGACAATAAAACCCAGCCAGTGGTTTCTTGATTCAGGTGTGTCTGAACCAGACAAGCAAGCCAAAGACGTTTAGCTAGTAATTGGGAATGAAGGCCTACATGGGCTGAACATGAACAGAAGAAGGGTTAACAGAAGAAAAGCTAAAGAATCTGCAAATGATATGGACAACATTGAAAGACTGGTTGAGAATCAGTTTCAATTTCCGTACTCATTGACAAGAGTCCATGCCATTTCAACAACAACCTACAAAATCCACAGACCACTTCATCAGCAGGTTCAGAGAAAAGGGTATGCACTGTGATTTTTCAAACGCAGATTGCAGACAGAATTGTTCAGTTGGTGATCACAACCATTCCCATGGAAGCATTCCATAAAAACCTGCGAGACAAGCTGAAACATATGGCATCGAAGGGCTAATCAAGAATGGACCAAAGTACAGAGTAACCCTGGCAGGTCGACAAAGCATGCAGGTCCTATGTACAGCCTCAATTGTTGACACACTCACGACAACATCCAAACCTCGCAAGCCAGCCGGGAGGTGTGACCTCCTGCAGGCACCAAAGAAATGACCATCTTTCCATCCATTTCTAAAGCATGTGTCAGAAAGGGCCATAGCAGCGACGGTGCAATAGAGCAAAGGTTGATACAGCTACAAAGGGCTGTGCACCGATCCAAACAGACATTACTTAACGGGAGCTTTCCAGCAATAAGAATGACCATCTGGTATCCCGCCAGGAACATATACATGAGGTTACTGACAAACCAGAAAACCACGATAATGTCCACATCCACTCTATCCAGGCATCGCAGTATCGTGTAAGTTTCAATAAGACCCCGCTCATCCTGCTAAACTCCAATTAGTACAGACCCAGAGTCCTCAACCGTTCCTCATATGACAAGCTCTTGATTCCAGGGATCATTCTTGTGAATCTCCTCTGGACCTTTTCCAAGGCCAGCACATCCTTCCTTAGTGTCTGTCACTATGTGTGTGTGTGCTGTGATGAAAAACAGGTGGGAGTTTTCCAAACTGAAGTGCTGCAGTAGTCGAAGCAGGATCCCTGCAAAAACAGCCAGCTTTTGCAGGAATATCTAAAAGCTCTCTCTCTGAATGTGGAAGTTAATCAACCAGCAAAAGGATCACAGATGGAAAAATAACTGAAATCTCTCTACCAAACCACAGAACAGCTGAATCAAAGAATCAACTATTTATCCACAGAATTCAACTACACTGAAATCAGATGACAGAAGGGAGATAGATCACTTGGTTGCAAGGTGTATTGAAAACAACCTCCCACTAAATGCTGGAAAGACCAAGGAACTGATCATTGACTTCAGAAAGCGTAGTACAACCCCACCCCCCACCCCCCCGCCCCCTCCACCGGCTACACCAATGGCACCGAAGTGGTGATGGTCGATAGCTTTAAGTCCTTAGGGGTCACCATCATCAACAGATTGTCTTGGTCCACTCATGTTGATGCAACAGTCAAAAAAGCCCAACAACGTCTATACTTCATACGGAAGCTAAAAAAATTCAGCATGTCTGCATCGACACTCACAAACTTCTACAGATGTGTTAAATAGAGCATCCTATCCGACTGCTTGGTATGGCAACTGCTCGGCCCAAGATCGCAAGAAACTGCAGAGTGTGGTGAACTCAGCCCAACGCATCACACAAGCTTACCATCCTCCCATTGATTCTGTATTCACCTCCCGCTGCCTCAGGAAGACAGACAGTATTCACGACGCCCTATGCTGCTCTTGTGTGGCCCTTGTTCCACACTGTAACCAATCTCTATTTGTTGATGTACCATTGTCAATGTACTCTGATGATTATTCTTTTGTGTACTATGTACGTACTGTGTACGTTCCCTTGGCCACAGAAAAATACTTTTCAATGTATTTTGGTACATGTAACAATAAATATCAATCAATCAATTAATCAGTCAATCAATCTGTAACAATCATAATGCTCATCATTTATGCCTTGCAACTCAAGGGCGGTCCCGTATAATTTTCTTATTTATATTTACTTACTATTTGACTCAATTCTTACTTTAATCCGTCTGAATGTAGATGCATGTGTTTTACCATTTCTCCTTAACTTTTTAGTAGTTAATAAACTTACATTATCTTAACTCAAGTCATCCTGGTTAACATGGCCCCTTTTTAAACATAACTGTTGGGTCTGGAAAAGGGGTCCAAGGGAAAGGAAACCTTTTTAGATTAAACGTTGTTGCTACCAGCAGAGGGTGGGTTGAGTACAGATATAGATCCAGTCATCCCTCCTCATCCAAGTTTGTAACAATTCTGGGGGTAACCCAGCGAGATGGTGACAAATCGAGCGGTCTCGCCCAAATCAATAACTTTTGGGGAACCTTACCTCGGCTGGTCGTTAATTATCTGTATCACGAATGACATTGACTTTATGGTAAGAAGTCTTACAACACCAGGTTAAAGTCCAACAGGTTTGTTTTGAATCACTAGCTTTCAGAGCACTGCTCCTTCCGGAGCAGGTCACCTGAGGAAGGAGCAGTGCTCCGAAAGCTAGTGATTCGAAACAAACCTGTTGGACTTTAACCTGGTGTTGTCAGACTTCTTACTGTGCTCACCCTAGTCCAACGCCGGCATCTTCACATCATTGACATCATGGGTAGAGCAAAGCAAGAGCATGACCATAATACGTACTTAGCATGTAATGAAGGATTGTTGTTCAATAGTCGGAAATCTGACATCAACGTGCAGCAGATCAATATCTTTGGTTCCATTTTTAAAACATTTTCCAATGAGGGGGCAATTTAACGTGGCCAATCCACCTACCTTGCAGGTCTTCGGGTTGTGGGGGTGAGACCCACGCAAACAGGGGGAGAATGTGCAAACTCCACATGGACAGTGACCCGGGGCAGGGATCAAACCCAGGTCCTCTGCGCCGTGCCGCCCCATTTCCATTTATTACAGTGCTGGCATTTGTTCTGATCCAAGTAAAATAGAGTATATTATAAATAATCTTTATTCGTGTCACAAGTAGGCTTACATTAATAAATGAAGTTACTGTGAAAAAAAACCCTAGTTGCCACACTCCGGCGCCTGTTCAGGTACACTGAGGGAGAATTCAGAATGTCCAATTCACTGAACATGCATGGCTTTCGGGACTTGTGGGAGGAAACCAGAGTACCGGAGGAAACCCACGCAGACACGGGGAGAACGTGCAGATTCCGCAGACAATGACCGAAGCCGGGAATCGAACTCGGCACCCTGGTGCTGTAAAACAACAGTGCTAACCACTGTGCTATCATGCCGCCCCTTAAAGGCATGCCACCCCCTCACAATAGGGAAATCTTCAAAGGTTACTCGGTCTGTTTAATATTTCGTATTTATATACCCCCAATTTTGACAAAAATCTTTATTGCTAAGGGAATTATTGAGCAAGGAAGGACATGTCTTTCCTGTGGCATGAAGACCACCAACACCTCATTGGGTCAGGAAAACAGTCTTTATCAGAAACATCGACATTGGGAGACAACTATCCTGGAGATTGATGCTTCACCGAAAACTCTGGGAACGTGGATACTACATAAAGGCAAAACAATTGCATTTGCTTCAAAATCTCTGTCCCATAATGCAATTCAATTACTCCAACAATGAGTCAGAAACATTTGCTTTAGTGTTTGGAATCATGTGACCATGGGCTGGCATGGACAAGATGGGCAGAATTACCTCCTTCTGTGCTGCAACTTTTCTATGATTCTATTCTATTCTGTGTATTTTCATACATATCTATTTGGCAAAAGATTTGTGGTGGAGACTGATCACGAGATGATTAGGTCAAAACTATTGACCAGTGCATTGTCAAGGTTGCCCCGTCCCTTGATAAAGATTCAAGGTTACATCTGTGACCTCAGATACAGGCCAGGTAACTTGATGGTCACATCAGA